>NC_139901.1:26618554-27097108 GCF_905171665.1 Trachurus trachurus | reverse complement strand
CAGTTATTTGCCACGTGCAGCATATTAGTTTCACGTGTTGCTGTGCTAATGTTTGCGCTTGTAATTAGCACTGAGCCGATGAGTCGATGCGGGGACTGTCTGTCACTTTTCAATCTCAAAGACACGAACACTGGTTGTCAACGACGACGTCAGCTCTCACAAACCTGCGTTCAGATTTTACATTGAACAAAGTGACGGGATTTTTTCTGAAGCTTGCATGTTCCTTGTGCTGAAAAAAAAGCTGCACTGCTGTAAACTGACTCCCCCCACTGTGCAACAGCAGACAGGGCTTCATGTTTCTTTATTCATATTCACATAAACCACAGGCACATAAAACACTTCAAAGGTGTTGATTTCTGCTGGGGGTCTGAGGGGGTTGGAGGGCGTGATGGCAGCTCAGTGGGGGGTGAGAGGGGGGGGTGTGTGGGGGGGGGGTCCTATGTTCCTATGTTCTGGCTGATCCAAGCACCTGTCTGCCGGCATTCGTCACCCTTAAGGGCTACTACGGCTGTGACACCATACGACATGCACATGCTACCAGCACAGACAGGGAAATTTGAACATAATGCAGCTTCCTCTTTATGTGTGTGTGTGTGTGTGTGTGTGACTGTGTCAGGATGAGGCCCCCGCAGGAATCGCTGCCTCAGCCCGTCTACATGGGCGACTCGTGTGTTGTTTCCTGTTTTCTTTTGGCTGGTAGATTCCACTTATGGTGGCCCTGAACTGGAGAGAGAATGAGTATGTTTGTTTAGTAGGGAAGCTTGTTAGTGAGCCAGATCCTATATTAAGGACCTGAGCTGGAATGTGGGTGGGTTTTTGTTTGCTTTCATCCTGTTTTGGCCTTTAGATTTCATTGTTTTGGTCCAATACATTTAAGTGTGAAACTCCTGTGTTATACAGTATACGGGGGTCAAACGATGTATTTTGCAATATACACATTTATTATGATGAGTTTTTACGTGTCTTTGCGCCTCTGTGTGTGTATTACATCCATGGATGCATGTGTGTGTGTGTGTTTTGTCTATGTTAGGAAGCATTTGTTGACAGAGACCCAGGGGGTGGCATCCTGCAGTAGGGACAGGACAGAGCCCCAAGGGTGTAATCAAAGCAAGGAAGCACACTGGGGATAAACACACAGGCAAACACTTCCTCATTTGTCATTCTTATATTAAAGGGAAATTACAGTTACATTATGAATTGGGTCTTGTGTTCATAGTTTAAACCTCATTCCTATTGGGGAAAACAGCATTATACATTACAGGGTAATTGCAGGAATGTGGGAATGCTGCAACATTGCTAACAAAAGAAGAGAAAGAAAGAATAAAGAAATAAAAGTCGTTGCGTGACCGGGCAGGTTGTAGACAAAACCTCATGTTCGTCATCATTATTCGGAAGAGAAAGCAAAAGGGAGTGGTAAATTATTAGCCACTATCTCTTTTACACATCTGTCAGACTCATTCAAATAAAAGGCTTTAGAAGCTGAAAGCCAAAACCAAAATCTGGTTTGTTAACAACCTGGATGATTATCTGTCTGCTCATGTCTGCTGGGACAGGATGGGGAGGGGGAGGGGAGGGGTCAATGTTATTGTAGCTGATGAAAACTGTAAAATTAAGAATTAAGCTGTTATAATCAAAATTTCCTTTTCCCAAGAATAATATGGCTGTCATTTGAAATAAACATCTGGCCAGCATACTAGACAGTGTTAGGACCTCATGTTCTATGACTGTGAATTAAATTTAGAGACACTTGCCAAATAGAAATCCATAGAGAGATGATGTTATTGATATTAATTGGTATTGCAGCAATTTATTGTTGCACTTCCAGGAAGTTTCAGGCACTAAAAATAACGTTGGAGCAGCAGTAGCAGAGAGATCCTCCTGACATTTAGCCTAAAGTTGTCAAGTTCCTAAAACTCTGGATGTGACATCGACCGTAATTTACCATTTACAGTAAACCATTCCTGTGTCTTTCAGACTCCACACCCACCGAGCTGGCTTTCTATTTTAAATCTGTAGCGTCCCAAGCCCACGCTTTGATAACCCTAATAATACCATTGTTAAATCATCAGGGTCTTCTGTGGCTCCAGAGGGCGGCTGTTATAACAGGCTCAATGGGGCAACAGAAAGTTATACAGACTTTAATTAAACTAGCTCTGAAAAGCAGAGCTGGGACTGACACAGGACAGAGCGGGACTGATAAAAAAAAAAAAAAAAAAAAAAAGAAGTCATGCAGCTTATTCCAATAGGCTCCTGTAAAGGCCCTGAGAATGTTATTTTGGGCAGCGGTCGGGATGACTGTCAGCAAGTTTGTTTGTAGAAACTTCTCTGGCCATGTGAGAAAGGCAGCGGGAATGTTTGCTGCTTTAAGCTGAACTCCAGCCCAAACTGGATGAGTCTTCTGCTGGCTTCCTCTGTGTGACAGCTGTGTGACAGGCCGGCCACGGCTCGCTTTCTAAAATGTGTGTCTGTGTTCATGTGTATACAAGAATGTGTCTCTGCACATATGTACGGCTTAAAGCTGCTGTGTCCTTTCTGAATGTTATCTGCGCCTGTTCGACGCCGCATGCAGGCCTTTCTGGTCTGCTCTCACCACCACTGACCAGCTGACGCCTGTCTGCCTTTGTTCATTTTTTTGGCGCAGAAAGGGCCAAGCGATCTGGAGCTGGTGCCGGAGGAATACTCGGTGATGATTGGCTCCTATCCCTGTAACATCAGCTTCCACAACGACCAGCTGTTTCACTGCACTATCAACGGACTGCTGAGCTCACATGAGATGGAGCTACCTGTCACGGTGAGTGCACAACAAGCATGTAAAACACCAAAATTATATCATTCAAAAAAAAAACACACACAGAGAGACAACCCTGTGTTAAAAATATTGCTCCTTAGACCCTGATAATTTAAGGATATCACCCATCTGTGAGCCAAACATTTAGTCTGAATCCAGACCATCTGTGATGTTCAATGAAACAGATTTAATCCACTCACAGTCAGTGATTTCTGTTTGTGCCTCTCTCCCCTCTCTCTCTCTCTTTCTCTCTATGTATTATGAATGGGTTCTAGTCCCTGGGCATGCCACCATGAATCAGCAGTTACTGTGGGTGGTGAGCAATCACTCTGTGTCACACAGTGCTACAGAAGAATAGTGAAATGTTTACCACTTGGCCTTTTATCTCTTTAACTCGTCCTATCAGCCCGTCCACCATCAGCAACACCATCATCTATCACGCGGACGCTATCTGCTCGCGCTGAGACCCAAGTCCTCTGAGTCGGCCATGATTTCCCCCCGCACCCTTGTGTTTTTTATTTTGTCTCCGAGGTTTCTCCATAACAGCACGGGGTCTTAATCAAGACATGGGCGAGCCCTGCGCGGTCCTGATAAAACCAGACACACTCTTTCCCTCTACCCATGTTTTCCCATCTGTTGTTGTCCTTTCTGGTGTGTTTTGATAGGGTTTTATTATGGGGGAGAAAAGCATTCATCTATATTTAAATATGAGCTAAGACTGTAAGTGGTTTGCTGAAATAGCTCAGAAACATATGTTAGACTCGCTTGTCTGTCTGTTGAGTTATACTGTAAGATGCGTTCCCCCTCACTTTGACACACGGAAATAGAAGGAAAGCTCTTTTATTTCTTCCTCTATCTCTCCCTCTGTACCTGTGGTTCACTCAAGCACTCACCCACATCCCCCAACCTCCCCCCGTCTGTCTCTCAGGATGTCTGAGAATAAACACCAGCAATTAGCAAAGACATAAAAGCAGGGCAAGGGTCAGATGAGATGCCATAATACAAATGGGTGGGCTGGCCTGCATGTGAGCGCTGAGGGTGATTTGTGTGCACGTTTTGACAGGGGCATAAATACACGGCGCGTGTATATTTTCCTTTGTGTCGGCACATTTGAATAAATGCATACATGTCGGGCTGTTGCATAGCTTACGGCCATTTGCGTTTCTTCACTTACTTTCGGTGGCAAATCTATTTTTACATGCCCGTGTTGTGCTTGGCTCTGAAGTATAGCTGAGCTGCAGAAGTGGATGTAGGGAAGCAGTGTTTTTGTACCCCGAGCGAAACAGGAACACGGAACAATGGCATTTTCCCCTCCATTACACCAGGCCTGGCTGTTGCAGTCTCTGGAAGAGGGCCTTCCCTCCGCTGGTGCTGGGTAAACAAATGCCTGGACCGAGGGAGAGAGGCAGAGGGAATAAGAAGAGAAGGAAGGAGCCCAGTGAGACAGTTTCCCCCTCAGAGTAAAAACCAGCGTAAGAGGGATTTGGTCTGAGGATTGGAGGCTTTTTTATCTGAGGCTTCTTTTTATGAAATATGTTCGGATTGGGGAAGGAGAGGGAAGGATGTGAGGAGGGACCACAGAGACCCTGCTGACTAATCAGAAGGCAGAAGTGAAAGTCCTTTTCTTGTCACATCTGGGTTACTCTGAACTGAGTGACTCGCTCCGGCTCCAGCGTGAGACCATTTTTCAAAATCCACAGTGTGTAATTTTCTCAGGTGTTTGTGCACCTGTGTCCATGGGAGATAGAAAAAAAAATGATGCCGTGTGCACTTCATGTTCATGTGTGCAGACACTTGTGTTCCCATTAAGAGTGAGTTACACCACCTGCATTTTTATACCGTAGTACAAAGAAAATACTTAATGCACCTTCAGTCTCTCCTCATTACTGCTCTGTTTGCTTCTCCCTCTGTGTGTCTGTCTCCTTCAAAAATGTAATTTGTATCATCGGCATGAGGATAATTAACACATTACACATACATAACACATGTTACATGCATTGCACCAACTTAAAATCAACATATAATAAGTTTTCTCATAGAAAAAAACACACCAGGGTTGAATTTTAACACATTTGACAACCTTAGGATCCCTGGTGATACAATCATTCTACGTTCACCTGAGGACAAGAGCTGTAGTTGCATCATTCCTGACAGTCACTGCCTCTGAGAGAGGAGTCTTACACCCTCATTTCCTCTCACTTGGACCACTGCAATTCTCCTAAATACTTATAAGAGTCGTTTTCTTGCCTCCAGCTCATCCAAAATGCTGACACTTGGCTATTAACAGTATGTGTGTGTATGTTTAGGGATATACCTTCTTTTTCTGTTAAAATGAGGTTGTAGTGTACAGCACAAATGGCTCTTTATGTGTTGAAACAATGATCGGTTTTTATTAGTAGTTTGCTCCGGAGATTTTTTTTTTTGTTTGTTTGTGATGCTGCACTGCTTTGTGTAAGCGAAGTTACGTTTTTTTGGTCAAATCTTACCACTGCAACTGTATATTTGGTGCCTCCGGGTGCACATAAATGGATAACAACAACTACACTACACTACACTGTGGTACCATAATACTACTAACTCTAAGAGCAATCCAAAACAAATAGATGATAAAAGTGAAATACATATTTGTTCCTTTCTTTTTCTTTTTAGGTGCAAGTGGGGAACTTCCGACGCATCATTGCCAAAGTGCAGCTCGGAGGAAGCGAGCTGGCCATCGTTGTGTCCATCGTGGTGTGCTGCGTGCTGCTGCTGCTGTGCACTGTGGGTAGGTTGTGTACACACGCTCGCCAGCAGATGATGGATGTGAGCCTGCTGTAACGATGGATGCTCCAGATGTGAGACAGATAAAAGGAATCTGGGCGTCATAGTTTCTTGCCTCATCCCTCTAAAGCACCCGCTGCACAAAGACCTCACTGTTCCCCTGCACCGCCTGTGTGTTTATGTGTGTGTCTGTGTGCTGTAATCTTCTTGCAATGGTGTGTGTGTGTATGTGTAGGACAGGTGTATGGGTGGAAATTGGTGCAAGTGTGGATTTTCTCACATTTCTTTGACTCTGTTCTCAGAATCTATTCACAGAGCCCCGTTTGTTTTCTTCTCAGGCTTTGAGTGTAACCTCGCTGTTTAAATAATATGTGTAAAAACATTATTTTCACATTCACAAACTTGACTCTTCTGCGAAATGTTTCATTTGCATGTTCTCACAGTCAGAAACATCCATGCACTTATTTTTCACAGGCTCACCAAAATTTGTTATCTAACTATTTCATGATCTTAAAATCTTTCAGGCCCATTTTCGATCCTGTTGTTACGTCCTAATTTCACTGGAAGCTACTAGTGTAATAACAGCCTTGTGTCTTTTTTCCTCAGCTCTTGTAGTGTACTGCACCAAGAGTCGAAGGGCGGAACGCTACTGGCAGAAAACTCTGCTCCAAATGGAGGAGATGGAGTCTCAGATCAGAGAGGAGATCCGTAAAGGTGTGTTTACACAAGAACGCACACAAACACTCTCGTCTATGAGCTCTACTATCACAGTGCGTTAGACCACAAATGATGGTTTGTGTCTACTGACAAGAAAAAAGGAAGACAAGGAGACAGAAATATTGACCACATATATTTGTGTATGTATGTGTGTGTGTGAGTGCCAAATGTGTGTTTGTTTGAGATTTCTTTCTGCTATGAAGTGGGAGGGAGATACAACAGTTGACAGATCTGTGCCTAGTAAGCGTGACTCATAAAATACAGAGTCTGACAAATGATCAGTCACATGCAGACACACTCAATGGCCACATCACCTCTGCTGTGTTGTCTACCCTCCAGGAACAAGGCCTGTGTGTTTGTGTGTATGTGTGTGTGCGTTAAGTTCACTCTGTCTGCCCACTATATATGCGTGTGTGCGTGTTTGTGTGTGCGTCTAGGGCATTAGAGTAAAGCCGTGTGAAGGCCACTGCACGTCTGAGCACCCAGATTTATGGCGTAGAGATGGAGGGGGACGGATAGAGAAAGAGAAATGGAGGGAGGAAGCGATAGGAGCGGGAGTCAGGGCCGCGAGTCCGAGGAGGAACCGAAGCGTGGGAGGGAGTGGAGGAGAGGAGAGGTTATTTAGTCAGAGGACGAGGATAGATTTGTGGCCGAGTTCAGGGTGAGTGTGCACAAAAAGCAAGGGATAGTTCATCCGAGAGGAAAGATGTGATAAAAGCTGCAGAAGGGGGGGAGGGACACAAGCGATGGGAAATTGACATATTCCAGGTTACAGGGATGGGAGGGATTGTCTGAAGAGTGAGGCAGAGAGGGGAGGTCTGGTATTTAGGCCTGCATCTAATCAGAAGTTGACGGTGTGAAGTGAATGGTAGTTTAGAGGACACTCCAACGAGCAGGGGGGATAAATAACCAGGAGGAGTGATGAAATATGCTTTAAAATCCCCCTAGGTCTAGTATTGCCTTCTTTCTGCACAAGCACAGTCTGAAGAAACTGGCACTGTAACCTAAATACGTCTCTCATCCTGCAACAGGAAGCACTTTTCCATAAAGGGATCTCCAGCGTCTCATTAGAGGAAAACATTATCCTCTCCAAGAACATGCTACCCAATAAAGTGGCTAAAATATTAGCACGCAGATTAAAGCCAGTGTGTGGACATGCTGATACTGTCTCCGCATATAAACCCCAGCCTGCACACATGTTTTGGATGAGGGCCTCAGACTGGATTTTGGCTGCTCTGATTTGTCGCTTGGTAAATATTTGTCTGTATGTGGTGCTGAGCTGCACAATCTAGTGAAGAGAGTGAAGGAGAGAGAGAGAGGGAGAGAGAGAGGGAGAGAGGAAAAAAGATCAGAGGATTTGTGTTCGGTATATTTAGTACTGAACCAGAACATGACACCAGGTCTAGGAAATTAAATGATACAATTCAATGATTCACCCGAAAATATCTTCCACTGAAATCAGTCTCTCAGATCCCACTGCAGCTTCGGAGAATTTGACGGTTATTGCATTAGGCTGTGAACAGATTCCTGAGTCATTTTCCTAAGCAACAAATGAAGCTTGATGAGCCAGATACAATAAGGCACTGTGAAACGAAAACAATCCCACGATTTAGGAGCCTTTGGTTGATGTGTTGTTTGTTTGTTTTTTGTCCTTTTTTTTTTTTTAGGATTTGCAGAGCTGCAGACGGATATGACGGACCTAACCAAGGAGCTGAATCGCAGCCAGGGCATTCCCTTTTTGGAGTACAAACAGTTTGTCACACGCACCTTCTTCCCCAAGGTGAGCAAACCTGTTTTTTCCCCCCGCTATCTGAGTCTAACGGTGCCATTTTTCTCAATGGGGTTTTCATTTTTCTCCCTCCCGCCCTAAACGTCCCCATTTCCCATTTCCCACCGCTTGTAATATGCAGGATAAAAATTCACCTTGGAACTTTTAAACATACAGTTTAGCCGTCTAGCGAAGTGTATCTCAGTCTGGCACCCCGCTGCAGAGTTAATGCGTTCTCTATAGGTAAGCATTTTTCTGATGTGCGATCCACCCCGAAGGTAGACTGCGGGTCTATCTGTGGGTGGGTGTTTTTCCACCGGTACAGACAGACACAACTCAGCGGGCTTTGTCTCCCAACCACAGGCATGGACTTTCAAGGAGACAGAACAATGGCGGGCACTGTGACAGGGAAACTTTCCCCCCTGATTTCTCAAAACACACTCATCGCTCAGCTCACACACCCACACAGTTTTGCAAGTGCACATGCTCTTGTGCAATCGCTGTCTCGCTTGCTTTTTGTTGCGCTGGACGCTGAACACTGTTTTGGGGTTGTGAGGGAAGTGAGCGGGGAGAGCGCTGAAAAGTCACATAGAGGGAAACATAAATTCATGCGTTGCTGCTTTCAGTGAGTTTTTTTTCTGCTAAGACAGCAAACGATCCACTCACAGCCCTTCTTGTTTTTTCCACGAGAGCTTCTGGTTGTCTTAGATTACACACACACACACATGCACACACACACTCACACTCACTCACACACACAAAGCAGTGTTAGACAGACTTAGACACAGTTAAAATACAAGCCAAATGTTGCTGTCCTGAAATGACAGACTGCATTGAAAGGCTGCCTCTTGGCTCTGGGTCAGTTTGTCTCTTAAGCCATTAAGGCTCGTGACGTTTTGTGCCACAGTGTCATCTTTCCTTTTCATGGCCAGTCAGGGCCTATTCAAGGCCTCCTCAGGAAAATTCTGCCCTTTGGTTCCAGATGGCAAATTCACCACCAAAGTCTCAAGGCTACCGCTTTTTTTTGTTTTCCTTGTCTATCTATCTTCCTGTGTTTATCACAAGACAAGAGCTGACTTTGTATCACAGCTTTCTGTGTTGTTTATGTGTTTCAGATGTGTTCAGACTACGAGAAGAGCCTGGTCCAGCCCGTCTATGAGAACGATCCTCTGGGCCCGAGGGCGCTGCCAGAGACCCACCCGCTGCTGCAGGACTGGCAGGTGAGGGGTTAAGCCATTAGGACGTTGGGTTAGGTTGCACTTCCTTCTGCCAGAGTGCCTTGATTTGGGTCCTTTTTTTAACTCCCCTGCTTCCCAACTAGGTCACACTGAAGCTTATTAAGGCGTCACGGTGGGCTTGTAGTTGATGAGGAGTAAAGAAGGGGATATTGTGCGTTTTTTTTGCCACTGTGTGGTTGTTATAGAGCGTGAAGCTTGTCAGTATACTGTATGTTTTTGTGTGTGAGGATATGTGAATGCTAATGCGCGTAATTCAATGGCTTCCAGTGAGTGATTTTCAGCTTGTCAAACAACACGCAGCCCACGAAGTTGCGGGTTGTTGACACACTTCCCACTGGCTTTTGGACAGCAGCAGTATGCTTTTCATTGAAATCCATCTCTAGTTGTTTGTTGTTTTGTGTGTGTGTGTGTGTGTGTGTGCGTAATGGAAGGGCAGACGGGAGTGAGAGTTATAAGGGGAGAGTGGGAGAGGCAATACGCACTTTCACACACTCTTGGTGCGAATGCATGCCGAAAGTGGAAACACTTGCATGTGTGTGCGTGAGTGCGCGCATTAGAAAGAGAGAAAGTAACGACTGCAGCGCTGGTTTTGGGTCGGCAGCCGGGGGAGCCTGTCTAACGGTGATGAAGTGCCTTGGATCCACTTCGTCTTCCCAGGAAGTGTTTTCCAGGTCACAGCAAATAAATCTCACAGGCGGGCATTTATCTTAATGGACACCCCTGTTCTCCTTCTGTCAGGCTGCAAACCACACCATATGGCTGCAGTCCAGAGGGAAGACTCCATCACACTGCTGCTTAGTCGCACCCATAGATAGGCCATACTCATTAAGCCGACTCGGCACATTTAGAGACAATCACACACAGTCAGGGACCGGAGCATGAGATACAGATACTGTATAGAGGGGAACCAGAGAGGGATGAGCCCGAGGAAACGAGAGGAAGAGCCCGCGATAGAAAGATGAAGTGTTCAGTAGATGGGTCACTCGAGACGACGAGAGGTGGCAAAATGGATTAGGGAGAGCGCAGCAGGTGTGTAATGCAGTTGAGGTGAAATCACGCAGAGAAATAACTGTTTCACACCCGGCCCCGCCCCCCTCCCCACTCCCCCTCTCTGCCATCAGGCCACCAACACAACAAAACCTAATGTTGAAGAAGGCATCACCATGTTCTCCACTCTCCTCAATAACAAGCACTTCCTGATCACATTCGTCCACGCCCTGGAGCAGCAGAAGGACTTCGCAGTACGAGACAGGTAACTTGAATGTTGTGTGAAGGGTGTATTGATGAATTTGTCTGTAGCTAATTGTTGTTATATTGTTTATCTGTCAGAGCAGCTCTCTCATGAGAATGAAACCCTGTGTCTGAATGAGATAACCTCAATAAATAAAGGTTAGCCTACATTAGAAAAAAAAAAAGATGCTTCAACCAGCACATGTCTGATATATTCAAATACATCTTAAAAAGTATATCCACAGACTCATCCAGGTGATTGCACTAGGATTGAATTGTGTGGTCATTTTTGCTAGGAAGGATGATTTTATATTGAATAACAATTGATCAAATGATTGCATTTAATCTGAAAGGTGTTGCTTGTACTCAAAGAGCCGACAGATTAGTTAGGTTAACAGTTAAATTAATCTCCACCCACTATTTTAGCTCATTATTTTGGTTCATGCACTGACAATAAAACACTAATTTCTGTTCAGTAGCCTATCAAATGGCGGACACAGCACAGTTAGCAACCAGCTAATGAACAACATTTAGCATTAAAGCTATTGAAGATCCTGATTTTGCAGGAGATGGTGGAGACCAAAACAGAGCTAAAAGGAGAGACAGAGAGAATAATGGACCTGCAGTACAGCCTCATCCTTCAAACAATAAAGCTGTCGAAACTGAAAAATGAATGCCAAATTTATTTATTACGGCCGTTGTACTGCATGAAATTACATTATATACTTGTCTCTATTTATTCAGTGACACATTTTTTTTTTTTTATGCTTCTCAAGCAGAATTGTCTGGATGTATTTATAGCTACAGTACGATATTACAGCACACCACCATGTATACTTGGTCATCACTCATTCAACTGTGGTGTGTGTGTTAGTGTGTGTTAGTTTCCCTAAAATTGTCCAGTCATTGTGGGAGTCAGGGAGAAATTCCAGAGGCAAGACCGCATCCCTGTGCCAGCACAGCGTCAGCACCAGAGTGACTGATGTAGCCTCTTTCTCCTTGGATTAAAGGGGCTTTGTTAGGGAAATCCCCTGCACCTCTGGATGTAGTCACCCAGACACTCCCTGCATTAGATCAGGGCTTTATTTGGCGCTGCAAGTTGCAGGTGCCATGGGGAGGGACTGAGCCTTGTTGTTGTTTCTGTAATGTACGTTTTTTTCCCCTCCACTGTGACTGACCACACATGTTTACAGTGAGTATGGTTTTGCTCATCAGTCTCGGCCGCTAATCTGTTTACCCATCCCTTCAGATGCAGCCTGGCGTCTCTGCTCACCATCGCCCTCCATGGTAAACTGGAGTACTACACCAGCATAATGAAAGATCTGCTGGTGGACCTGATCGACGCTTCGGCTTCAAAGAACCCCAAACTGATGCTGCGGCGCACCGAGTCTGTCGTGGAGAAAATGCTGACCAACTGGATGTCCATCTGCATGTACAGCTACCTCAAGGTGAGGATGGAAACGTGGGAGGCTCAGCAAAATAATGAGAAGGGGAATTGGGATCGAAAAAATATTTACCCTCAGCTCTGATTTTTTTCTAACCCCACCCTTCACATTCTTCAGGAGACAGTGGGTGAGCCTTTCTTCCTGCTGCTGTGTGCAATCAAGCAACAGATCAACAAGGGATCCATAGACGCCATCACAGGGAAAGCCCGCTACACCCTGAATGAGGAGTGGCTGCTCCGCGAGAATATCGAGGCCAAGCCACAGGTTTGAAACCTCACATGTTTATCATTCAGCCTCCAAATCCTCCTTAGCAGAGCTCAGGGGTCAATGTCAGAACTGCAAGATTTATAAAGCTGACTGCTAGAAAGTTTCAACCTTACTGAAATACAAAACTCACACATTTTTCCAAGGTATGAGATGTAATTGTTCTGTGTTTGCTTTTGCAGAACATCAACGTGTCCTTCCAGGGCTGTGGCATGGACTCACTGTCTGTCAGGGTCATGAACACAGACACAATCTGCCAGGTGAAGGAAAAAATCATAGAGGCCTTTTATAAAAACCTGCCATTCTCCCAGTGGCCGCGAGCCGAGGATGTAGACCTGGGTAAGAGCACATTTTCTCTGATTATTTTCATCCTCTCCCCTGCCCAGCCCTCCTAGATATAGTAATCTCCTTTGCAAAAGGTCAATTCCTCTCATGAAGCTCAACTAACCTGAGGCTGCAATATAATAAATGACAGAATGCATCGAGGAGAGTGTACAGTCATAATCACAAAGAGTTATTGCTTTCAAAAGCTGTGGAGCCTGCAGAGCTGATTTGATTAATGGCCCGAGAATATTTCCACAGGTCGTGACACGGAAAGTTAGAGCGCGCCGGCTGCCCTCTGTCTCACATTATATTCTCTTCCAAATTTAGGATGAAATCGTCTCATATCGCTTCCTTCACTTCTCTCCCGTCTCTTCTTTTCCTGCAAGAGTGGTTTGACTCCGTAGCAACAGCAAACTTCTGCAGGACCTGGATAACTCCTCGGTGATGGAGGATGGCCGAAAGAAGCTGAACACGGTCTTCCATTACCTGGTGAGTGTGTGTGTGTTTGTGTATGTGTGTGAGATGGATGACTGCAGTGGGTGTACCTGTGTATCCCTGATATTGTAACAGCCACAGTGCGGATTTTGAGGCTGATAATTCTTGTAAACGTGTCACTGTCTGTTTCTCCACTATACATTTAGTCGTGGTTTTCCCTCCTCAGCATATTATGTGAAAACATTCACATGTGAGTTCACAGTCTATTGTAATGCACTACTATACTACGGTGCATAAATTGATTATGAATATACTTTGCATTTATAATGAATATACATATTCATGATTTTGTGAATATGTACTTGCATAAACATCAATTAGAATAAATCAGATTATTTACATTTTTCTAAATAATATTATAGGCAATTAAATGATCATTACTGACATATGTTACAATTATTCTACAAATGTTAAATATAATTAAATGAATAAGAAAAAGGTGTTGGAAAACAAAAGAAAAATTCCAAGGCACTCTCTCAACTATAAATTGCCTTTATTAAATTATGGCATGGTCAAAATGACAATTAAAAATTCCGATCAGGGAATCAAATGGAGTAGGACAGGAACAATGGTTCTTTTATACAAGTGTTTATCCAATGACAAGTGTCCACCTGGTTGCCACAACCCAGAGTGGGTGTGGTCATTAGCCCATTAAAGGGACATATCCATAGCCCAGGCCTCAACCAAGCTGATTGAAAGAATAAACATGCCAACAGCTACCAAAGAGAAAAAGAGAAAACACATCATATCAAATAAGATACAACAATACAATCAAAACACAGCATTAGATAAAATAAATACAATAATAAACAGACAGAAACCAGAGAAAAACTAGAGAACATAACCAACTCACAGAAAGCAGTGAAGTCTAAGTCCTCATTCAGGCCCGGATGTTTTGTAGCCTGCAACTTATAAATCCAAAACACTTCCCTTTGATTCAAGTTTTTCTTTGTCTATTGCCTTTGCGTATAGAAGATGGAATGTGGTCTATGCCAAATGCTTGCAGGTAGAAGGATTACTGTTGTGGAAGTCAAGGTAGTGTTTGGCCATAGGATAATTAACATTTCCAGTGCGAATTGCATACTTGTGTTCTGCCAATCTGTCTTTGAGGCGCCTTTTGGTTCTGCCTATGTAAAACACTTTGCAGGTGGGACATTCCAACCTATAGATGACAAAGGTAGTTTTACCAGTTGATGAAGTGTTGATAGTATACTCTTTCTGCAATGCAAAATCAAGAATTTAAAAAGTTGTTATTTTGAATAAAAATATTTTCCTCTTTCTTTTATCCTACTTTGTAGCCTTGCTAACAACTTAGTAAAATGTACTGGAATCCCATTAAGAGGTGTTTTTATGTGTGTGAGTGTGTTTGCTTATGTCTATGTTTATTTATGTGCGAGTAAACAGACGCTCGGTGTCCCTCGACCTCTGACTCGTTACCTGTACTTGTTAAGTGTTGTGTTTAGTTTTTTGCTGAGCCATGGGGACAGAGCTGTGAAAGCAGCGAGCTGCAGCGTGTACTAACAGTCCTGGTTCACTGACGAGGCTGTTCAATCCATTTCACCACGGGCCGACTTTAATGGGCCCAGGCGGCCTCCTGCAGTTCAGCCACCACTCTAGATGCACGCAGGGCCAACACACAAACATAGGCACCTCTCAGCACCACACTCCCCTGGAGGGCATGCTTAACGATGCTGTTCTGGTGCTCCCCGACTCACCCCTGACCCCGTGCCCTCTGTCCTCTCCTCGTCTCGTCTTTCCACCCTCCCTCCCTCTCTCCTTCCTTCCCTCACTACCTCCGTCTTCTCTCCCTTCACAGATCCCAGAGGGGGCATCACTGGCCATGAGCATGAAAGACAAGAGAGAGAACACCCTGGGGAGAGGTACGTCACCTTCAAACGCTACCCGCTCCCTGTCGCTTTGTCACCCACACTCAACCCGCCGCTTGGATAAACACACGCGCTCACTCGATCACAGGAAACAGCACATGCTTAGTTGATCGCGGGAACACGACGCGCTCATGTAAACACGCATGAAACCGCACACCCTCTCTCATCCCCACAAGACACAGAGCCCATCTAAACACACATCGCACCTAATAAATCACAACACATTCTCTGCTGGCTTCACGCAGGAGGACTTGTTATGCTGTTGCCTCATTCAGAGCTCTTTCTCCCCGTTATAGATGTATTCCATTAACAAATGTCAGGTTGTGGGGGGAAAAAAGCCCATTGGCCCATTGTCCGGCCTCAAGCTGAAATATAATGACTGCTCTGCCTGTTGACAGATGAGTTTACATACAGCCATTAATGGGCTTGTCCATTGGTTGTCCTAGGGCCTACCTTACATAATCAGTACCAGAACAGAGCTCAGTTCTGCTCGGGCTCTGTCCATCAAAGCCTCTCCTTTCATTTATACTGGGCCAAAAATAGGCTTATGTGGACCAAACCTGGCTTTGGCTTCAAAGCATCAAGGGGGTGTTATGAGACTGTAGTGCTCCCTGGCTAATATAAAACACTGTCCTGCCTGCCTGTGATCAGTGTTGAGGGTCTGGACTGAGGCCCGCTGGGGCAGGAGCATCTCTGGCAGAGCCGCCTGTAATGAGAGCACACTCACTATGTGTGTGTGTGACTGTTCATGTTCGTGTGTGTGTGTGTGTGTGTGTCCAGTAACTTACAGTATTTGTTTGTGTCTGTGTCTGCAGCATCTGAGCTTGTGTTTGGACATGCGTCTACATGCATGCTCATATCTGCTCATGCATGTGTATGAGCGTGTTTGTTTGTGTTTAGATCTATATATAAACCAGCAAAAAAAAAAAAAGGTTTAATGCTTCTTCCCAGCGTTGGCCGAGCATTACCATCTCATTACACCGGCTCCAGAAACCAATCACAGACTCTGTGTGTCGGTCTCCCCTAATCTCTCTCCTTTCTCTCTCCTTTCACTCGTAATCTTTCTTTTTCATTCTCTCAGACAGCTCCCTCCCCTACCGGCCCACAGTCCACCTTAATCACTGTCTCCTCTCGCATGTACTCTATCTCCTTGCTCTCCTGTCAATCTCCCTCTTGATTTTTTTTTCTCTCTCTTTCTCTCTCTCTCTGTCACACTCCCCTGTGCTCCCTCCTCCTGTTTCCTCTCATTCTCGCAGGTCTCCAACTTGCTGATTGCACATTGTTTCATGCTGTGTGTTTCTTTTCTTGTCTCCTTCCCTTTTAGTCAAAGATCTGGACACGGAGAAATATGTACATTTGGTGAGTATCTCTCTCCCCCTCGTTGCCGTTGGTAATCACAATGTTTCCTGAAGTGGTCTCCGAGTTTATTGCCAGAGCTTTTCCTGTGTGTGCCAGTGTTAGTCAGCCAGGAGCAGGCCTGACAACAGAGAGAATGGGGGTGAACGGAGGTGAAAAGGAAAGCTGCTGAGAGGACATGACAGCACTAATGCTTCTTAAGCTCTTTTATAAACGTCAGCCAAGATATGGGCCCTTTGACTTTAGAATAATGAGTTCCTGGGAACACAATTTGCCGGGTGAATAGTTAGTTTTACAGGACACCTCTGTGGTCCTTTTTTTGACACAAGTAGGTGGAATTTGGCTGCTTTTTCTCTTCCCTACCCCTATTTATACCTGTATGAGCAAGTCAGAGACATGATCCCACACATGGCACACAAAATCTTGAGAATTTCCCAACTCCTGTCCCTTCCTCAATTTTGTATATTATTCAGTTTGCAAAATACCCCGATGTGATTTCTGGATCATGTGTCTGATGCATGAAACTGAAAATTCCCCTTTTGGCAACAGAGACAGTAGAGACAATAGATCATTCATTTGGCCTTCTCCTGAGGGTTTTTTTTTTTTCAAATTTATTTATTGCGTCAACCTACAGTATGTGCAACATATCGACCTTTGGCTCTGTTGTTTTTTTCTAGTCCTACCTCATGATGACCTGACGGAGAACAAGAGGTCGCACAGACAGAGTCACCGCAAGGAAGGTCCTGCCTGAAATCTACCTGACACGCCTGCTGTCTACCAAGGTAATCCAGAAACAAGAGACTGTTTATGTTGCCAGCAGCTCGAACCGACTCCAGTTACAGACGGATATCTATGTCATCGTTCCATTTCATGTTTTTATCACCCATATTAGCCTCAGGAGCCGGCTAGAAATTCCATCACATGACACGAAACCATGTCCTCTGCGTATTTATGAGCCGCCTTTTTTTTTCTTTTCCTCCACAGGGAACTCTTCAGAAGTTCTTGGATGACCTCTTTCAGCCATCCTTAGCATCCCTCCGGATCGGCCCCCTCTGGCTGTCAAATATTTCTTTGACTTCTGGAGGAACAGGCCGACAAACGGGCCATCACAGACCAGACACCCGCACATCTGGAAAACCAACAGGTAGGCAAACCAACCCCTGCGATTAAAGTCCCCTTTGGTCACTTCACTGTGCAAGTGCACGGCTTTTAAAACGCTTATCTTATCTCCCCGGGTGCAGTTTACTCTGCGTTTCTGGTAAACATCTGAAGAATCCTCAGTTTGTGTTTGACATTGATAAGACGGACCACATGGACGCCTGTCTGTCTGTCATCGCCCAGGCTTTCATGACAGCCTGCTCCATCTCCGACCTGCAGCTAGGCAAGGTGAGTGCCATCTATCAATTGATCTACTTATTATCAATTCAAGAGATTTCAAAGTCTGTCAGTGTGGGCTGCCTCTGAGTAAGAATTCAGACACTTATGATTCACCGTCTTCCAATAATATGGGAGCTTTTGGAGTAAACAGGAAGTTGTATATTTTTAGCTGTTGGCTACATTTTGAGCCTCTAGTCATCCACATTTGGCAAACTGGAACCATTATAACTTAGCCAAATGAACAGTTAGCACTTCCTGTTTACATTGTACTCATCGATGTACAAACTAAAACTAAACTATCTCTGAGTTACTTTGAGAAAGAAAGAACAAGTTCTGAAGTTTTTTTCTATTTATAATGGATTCGTGTTCATTCACTATTTACATCCAGCTCTTCATCTGTCTCCCTCACCCCCTGGGGACATGAAAACTTCAGATCCGTCCTAATGTAACGATCACATCCACTTGATTACTGATTAAATACATGATTAAATAATGGTTAGATATCTGTCTACTCATCTACCCATTGTTCTGTCTGTCTATGTATATATCTATCTAACACACACACGCACACACACACACACACACACACACCTCCTGAGTCCCCCTGTGAACCCTCATCCCAAAGCCTTCAGACTGTCAGCTCCATCTACCTCTGCTCATGTTATTTCAGCCCAGTCGGCTGATCCAAGGTCATGAGCACCAGGGATCTCTTTTTGTGCTCGGCTCAAATGTGTGTGTGTGTGTGTGTGTGTCTAGGCATGTGTCTTTCTGTCTGTGTATGTGTGTGTGTGTGTGTGTGCGCTTGCATGTCAATGTCCTCACTGCTCACAAATCCGTCTCATCCCTCAGACACCGTGACCCTGAGCACGCTCTGCTTCCTGTCTCTCTCTGACTGGCTTCCTCCCTGGAGGAAGTGGAGGACTCATCAAATAAAGCTCCTTCCTTCACCGAGAAACGCTCTGATTTATAAACTTCACCTCAGCGCCAAAGCCGGTTGCACTCGCATGTATATATGCAGCCCGGTTTCATACACATTGATATATACACACTCGAGACTGGAGAGCAACAGCTTTGAGACTCCTCTCCACCGAGGAGCGACTGCAGCCTCCTCATTAACATGTCGCATCTGGTTGTGCAAGCGCAGCGCTGTGGAGTCATCAGGTTTAAGGATGTGGCCACGTTTTCCTCTGTAGGAGGTCAAGGAGACTGACACGACACACTACAGTTGCTTGTTTGTGCATGTGTATGAGTATGTGTGTGTGTGTGTGTGAATGTGTGTGTGTGTGTGTGTGTGTGCGCGATGGCCTCTGGACAGGACAGTGAAGGGTACAGGGTCTGGATTAGCAGGAGCACAGCGGGGGTGAGAAAGAGGGGTAGGAAACTAAGCAACACTCGCTGTTTCCACGGAAACCCTCTTATCTGGCGAGATGCAGACACGAAGGGCCATAGGGTTACGGGTGAGGGGGGATAGGGGGGGGGGTTACCGGGCAGATGGGTGAGCAGCAGGAAGTGATCTCGTGGACAGGAAGAGAGAGGGTTCCCTATCGGAGGGGAGCGCGCGCGGCCGCAGCCTCTTCTCCACTCCCTCGGCACCTTTAACACACACAAACACGCTCGCACACAAACAAACACACATCCGAGTGACACAAATAACTCATGACACATAGAAATATTAAGGTGCGCTGTAAGCACATTCAGTGATGCTGAAAGCTGAGGCTGCCCGTCTCTTTTTCCCCCCTCTGCCCTACTTTTTCTCTCTCTGTCCCTTTCCCTCTTGCTCACACGCAGCGCACAAAGGCCCGCGCTCACGCACTCGCAACAGTAGTCGCCACTTAAACCTGAATAAGCCCACAACCTCTTAGCCCCGCTACTTTTCCTACTGCTTGAATAAGCACCAGTGCGAGAGCCTGAAGTGACTGCGGAGAGAGTGGCAGAGGAATGAGGGAGTATTGTTTACACAGGAATGTTCCTTCGCCAGCTCCGACTTCTCAGAGTCTCCTGCTGAGTGGAAAGGAAACCGTTACCTCCTTCTATTGTCTCATTTCAGGCTGGTTTAGATTGGGACATTCACAAAAAAACTTCCAGTGTAACTGAACTGCTTCTTTATTGGGACTTTAGCAACAGTCATAGGAGAAATATTTACTTAAGTGAAAGTAAAAACAAAATGACTCTCCTCTAAAAATAAAGGTAGCCTACATGTTTGGTAGAAAAGTTGTGTAGGCTATAATTTATAATTTTATCATTGTAGTATTACTGAAGCATTAGAAGCAGCATTTTAATGTCTTATGTTCATACATGTATGACATATATAGTGTATATATAATGTTAGTAATCCATCACAAGTAAATTTTTAGTTTGCTTTAAAAAATGAACTTTCCACTACTGATTCAGATCTGATTACAACCATGCAATGTATGAATGTTTAAACCTGATAACCTAAGACTGCTGAGGCCAATAATAGGAAATTATTAGCAGTGTGAGCCCATGACTCACACTCAGTCTGCATTCATCAACACTGAGACCTCCTCTTAGTTGTGACACACCGCTGAACGCCTCAGGAAGTTTGATTCCAGCCACTTCCTGTATTTAGCTGCGAATTGTGAAATTTTCATGTAATGTGCTCATATTTTTTTGTATCGGCGGCTCTGCCAAAGGCTCTGTGAGCTCTGTATCAAGCTTGTTCAGATTTGTTCCAAAGTATCACATGAGCCACACCATGCCAAACTAATATTAGTTAAAACTCTGACATAAGTGTCCTGACTGTTTGTGTGTGTTTGTGTTTCCAGGACTCCCCGACCAACAAGCTGCTGTATGCCAAGAGATCCCTGAGTATAAGAAGAGAGTGCAGTGCTACTACCAGCAGATACAGGAAATGGCACCTCTCAGTGAGCAGGAGATGAATGCTCACCTGGCCGAGGAGTCACGGGTGAGCTAAGCGTTGAAAATGCACCGGTGTATTAGTCATCTTTCCTTTGCAGTGACACGCAATTTTTATTTCGGAATTTAATCTGATGTAACGCTTCGTTTTCCATCCTGCAGAAATACAGAAACGAATTCAACACCAACCTGGCCTTGACAGAAATCTACAAATATGCCAAAAGATACAGGACCCAGGTAAGAAAAGAGACTCTTACTTTGTTCCTCTGTTTTTTTTTTTTATGTCAGATTCAGATTAGATATGTCACTCGTGTTTAAACTGGTCCGTTCCTGCAGCCACAACACCTTAGTTAAGCCCCTTTTGTCGTGTTAAGTTTCACAGATAGTAATCAGAGCGTGGCCGTGGAAGATCATGCGCTTGTTGACTGCAAACAACATTACAGCTTGTCACTCAAACACCCAAATATCCTTCAACCGTCTTCACTAATTGACTGTTTTCAGGAGCGAGACACTCAGATGTGCTCCATCTCCTTTCACAACAGCCACTATTCAATGTGTCCAATCCTCTCACCCAGCCCACATATATATATATATATATACCTTTCAGTTCAAGCACACAACATGCTGTTTACCTTCTCGTTATCCACCACCCCTATCTGCTTAATGACAGTGTTAAGTTGCTGCTTCATATCACTCGTTTCGCTTTGAACTAGCCCTCTTCCAGCCCCTGCTGTCCTCCCCCATGTTCTCTCACTGATGCGACTATTCTCTGGAGAGGCTTAGTCAGTGGTGACTGTGCCTTAATGGAGCACCCTCATGATAATACAGTTTAGCTGCTTTCCACTGTCATGCTACTGTACTGACGTGGGCCAGGAGCTTAGGCTCTGATTCACAGAGCTCTGTGAATGGCCCCTGATTGCCTTTTCTCTCGCCCCGGCTCAGTTCGCTCTGCCTGGTAGCACACTGCCGCTAAGATCCCCATAAATCCCACTGACATGGTGACAACTATTGGCCATGAAAAAACAGAGCAGATGTGGGTTTTGTAAATATGTGAAGTGCAAAGGCTTTTGTGGTGTGGAGGCATGCATGAAGGCAGGAGGAGAGGTTGAAGCACTTTCACTTGCTCCTCTGCTGCTTTCCCGTTCTCTCTCGTTCAGCTTTCTATGTCCAGGCAGGTGGCTGATTTTCCTCCCCTCTCCCGGAGAGACAGATGCATGAATGCTCGACAGCCACTGAAAGTCGTCTTTGTTGTGTTTTCTTTCTCTACCCTCCCTCCTCAGGTGGTGACTGCTCTGGAGTCTAACCCCACTGCACGGCGCACTCAGCTGCACCACAAGTTCGAGCAGGTCATTGCCCTTGTGGAGGACAACATCTACGAGTGCTGCAGTGAAGCCTGAACCTGCCAGTCTCTTCTTAACTCCTACGCCGCCTCTTCCTCCTGCTGACAGCTGCCTTTTTTTCTTCCCACCCACCCACGTGGTTTCTTGGGAACGTCGTCAGGCCACTGTGGAGTTCGCCTTCTTAAGTGTCATTACTATTCCCACGGACTCTAACAAGCGCGAAAAGTGGCAGAGCAAAGGACTTAAACCTGCCTCTCCAGCGTTAACCATTTTGCGAGGTGTGCCCCCCCCGACCCTTCTCATCCGGGAGCACCGAGCAAATTTCCCCAAATCTTTCCCCGTGACACGGACAGAATTCCAGTCTGGCTCAGCTATGCTTTAGAGGGAATGTGTAGGAGCTTGGAGATGAGCCTTTTTTTGTGGATGTCTTTACAGTAACTGGGAGCTACAGTAAGCCCTGGTGGCAATCTTATACGCACTGAACCCTTTTCTGAAGGGAACGAGCCAATGATGCACTGTACTGTATTATAATGTCCATAGCAATATTTATAGATGTGTTATAATGCTTTCAAGTGACCTGTTCATCAAGATGAGTAGGAAGGAGCGCGATAAAACTCCTCCCATCTCCTAAAGCCTGCATCGTTCTCAGGTGTGATCGGTGAAGATGGGTGGCTCGCTCCCATCGGTGCTCTGAACAATACGTCCCATTGTGCTTTGCAGGTTGATGATGGGTTGAGGAGGAGAAAAGAGAGGAATATAAATGACTGAAATTAATGAAATCAAATGTTATGTAGTTCAATGGGAAGAGCTGCATCAGTATAGAAGTGTTGATCAGTGTGCTTGTAAATGAATGAATATCATGTTGGATTATGACCAATTTAAAAGAGGGAAATTTAACATTTATGGAAAAAAAAAAAGAAGTGAGCTCAATATAATCTGAAGAGAGACTGTATTTGTGATGCCAAATGACTTGTCAGAGTTTGTGAAATAAATTACAGTATTTAGGATTTTAAAGTGTCTAATGATGACAACGTTTATTGTAGTGATACTCAAAGTGCTTCAATTTTAAACACATTTCAGCCAGTGAATTTTAACATTTGAAACCCATTAAGATTTGGCTCGCCACCCAACAGCCCACAAACCAGCATCTGGAACACGTCAGAGAGCCTTGTAAATGTTCTCATGACGGAGCGAGTGAGGGAAAAGTCTCGGAGACATTTAGCTTTGTTTTTATTGCAGGGCACAAAACAACTTCCACAAGATCCTAGCCTTTACATAACGAACAAAATAATATCCCCAAATAACAACCTCATATCTCTTTAATACACACACTGACATCCTGACATCCCTTTAAGTACATAAACACACACCGAACACACAAACACACACACGCGCGCGCACACACACACATACATATACACATACACACATCCAGTCTCTTGCAGGAGGCACCTTCTCGAGTCCATCTGTTTACACTCATGTCTCAGTTGCTGCCGAGAGTAAACAAACCACTTCAGCTTCATCACCGTGAAGACAAGAGGAGAGACAGAGAGACCAGGGGACACGGCCCTGTGTGGTGCCTCAAAAACCCATGAGATATCTAAACAAATTTCAACTACGCATTCATAGATTTTATTCCTCAAAGCGCTTTTTTTTTTCTTTTTTCTTTTAGGAGAGGGCATATACAGTATATAGCTGCAACAATCAGCTGAATTTGAAATGTTAATGTGGATGAAATCATGTGGTGTGGTGTGCAGAATTAGACTTTCACCTGTTATGTGTGTGTTTTTCTGTAGTGGGGACCTTGGAATGTGTTCAGTTGGATCATCACACGGGCAGCACTCCCTTGATGCCGGGTTAAACTCTGTGAAGCCAGCTGAACACTTTCCATGATTAAATGGATTGAGAATACACATGCTGGCTCTTGAGTAGGTCAGTCCCACCAAAGGTGCGGTTGTGCCGCTGCAGTGAAGACACATGGAGAGGTAAGTCAAGAGGATTGGCCAATAGAACATAGTGGTGCTTGGCGGTAGAGGGTCCCGAGGTGTGCAAAGGGACAGATGGGACGTTGGAAGAGGATGAGCTGCAGGGGCGGGGGCCGAGCGAGGGGCCAGGTCAAGCGGGGGCCACCTGGCTAGAAGATACAGATGAAGTCTGGGTTTTAGAGACGGTGGCGGCGGCGGTTTCATCATCTCCAAATGGGTTCTTTCCACAGCACACAGTGGTGATCATGCAGTTTCTGAACTGGAGGCCGAAAAGAAGAAAATACCTGAGTCACAATTTTGATATGATGTCATTGGAAAGAGAATTTAGGTAATTAAATAAGAGTAAAAAAAAGCATTGTCAGAATATTAAATTACAAGTCGAAAAGTCCTGTATTCGAATCATGCAAAAGTCAAGCTATAAAGGTACTTGAAATGTAAAATTACATTACATAGAAAATGTCCCCTGTGGCTGCTCTATAATTTCATGACGTTATTAGACGATTAAATACAGATGGAACAATGCATTAGCAGCATTTCACTATTATAGCTGCGCCATGTGCAGCTGCTTAAACGCCTGATACAATTCAGTAGCTGAGGCCACTGGCTCGCAAAGTAGGGACTGAGCACTTTCCTAAGGGCCATAAAATGTCTGCAGGGCCATTAGATAATGAATACTGTCTTTAAAAATGATATGACTTACATGTACATTAACATAAAGTGATTTTTTGTGAAATTTCTTCTGCCTTGTTTGTGAGCTGTTATTTGAATTTAACTACGTGAGACGTTTAGTGGGGAAATGTCTTTTTGCTGTAGCTCCTTCCAAGTCAACACAGCTTTTTTAGTAATGGGTCACATCCCTCCCAAAGGTTGAGAGACATTTTCTTTCACGAGAATATTATACATTTTTAATGTAAAATGTTAACCTGAAAAAGTAAGCTGTCAGACAAATAGTGTAGTAGTGCATAGTAGTAGTGGGGTAATAACTATACAGCAATAAGTGCCTGTAAAATGTTGTGAAGTGGAAAGATGGAGCCATATAAAACTGGAAGTAAAGTACAAGTACCACAGAAGTGTTCTTGAGTACAGCTTGTACATAGCTGGGGGAAAAAAATCAAAGAATAACCAAACCAGGATGTTTGCTTGACATGCCTGTCTGTTTAGCAGGATGTAGATGACTGGGTTGTACAGAGCAGCACTCTTGGCAAAGAAGGCGGGAGCAGTCATGAACACTGGTCCAAACTCAGTTCCCTGATTGGCAAAGATGTACCAAGCCACGGTGGCGTAGGGCACCCAGCACACCAGGAAGGAGATCACCATGACGATGACCATACGTGTCACCTCTCTCTCGGCTCTCTGGGTGGTTTCAGACTCCTGCTGCTGGGCCGCAGCCTGCGCACAGACAGATGCAGCTCATTAATTTATTAAAAGGACTAATCTGTGATGCAAATGTGAACAAAGGGTTAACCTATCACTCATACATTACACACACACGCAAAGAGAAATGCATGGACTAACAGTAGAAAACAATGTGTTACTTCATGTTTTCTGGTGCTGTTGTTTGCATCTATAATAGGGTCAAACTCGGCCGTAAAACAAACAGCTTCCCATTCATCATTTAGTCAAAATCTAAAAGAATATATGCAAATATATACAAATTGTGTCAGCCTCTGAAACAGAATAGCAGAAAATATTCTGCATTATTATTATTTTTTAACTATTTATGCCCTCTAATACATTATCGATGGTGTGATGCTATTGTAAATGAGGGCATCAGGATGACACGGTGAGCAGGCAGACTGCCCTTCAGCCTGAGGACCTGGGGTATAAGCTGCCATGTTGGCAACAATCTGCCCTCCTGAAGTGTCCTTGAGCCATTAAATCCCTCACATCTCCGGAGACTCTGTGCTCTGTGATGCTCTAACCCTCCCAGAGGAGGAGGAGAAAGGTAAAACGAAGAAGAAAAAAAAAATCCCTACAGGGATAAAGCAAGGCATCACATCCTTATTATTAATATTACATCCCACAGGGGCGTCCTTACCGCTCGGACAGTGCAGAGCAGGCGACTGTAGCAGAAGAAAATGATGAAGAGGGGGATAAGGAAATGGAGGACAAACATATAGATGACGAATGAGGTGTTGTTGATCTCAGGCTTGGGAGTGTAGTAGTCAATCCCACAGGAACACTGCATTCCCTCTGGGATGTACCTGCATCCACACATGATGATAATCCCAAGAATTTCTATCAACACTATCACACAGAACATTTTGCTACTACATGCAGAATGTGCCTGAGGTTCTTTTTATTGTGTAAATGATCAGCTTGGTTGTATGTGAATGGTTTTAGAGGCTGGTGAGCACAGAGTAGTAGACTACACTGTAGAAACATACAGTACCGGGACCACCCAAGGAGAGGAGGGACAGCACAGGTCAGGGCCATGATCCATGTGAAGCCCAGGCCAGCGACGGCATGTTTTTCCCCAAAGCGGAAGTTGGTCATTGGTTTACAGACCACAATGTAGCGTTCAATAGCCAAAACCACCAGAGACCACAGAGCAATCTCCCCTGAGACATGAAATAAGTTTACATTCAAATAAAGCACATTATCTTCATTTAAGCAGTTGTAATTATGATGTTTTAGCAAATAAGCATGTTTTAAATGTATTTTGAGACTCAAAAAGGGATAAAAAGTTATGCTTTTCAACACCAGAGGAGAAACATATAACACATCTATATATCCCATTCCCCACAGTGTCCCTCTCTTACCTCCTAAGGTGGCGAAGAATCCTTCAATGTTGCAGCCGGTGACCCCTAAGATGAAATATCCATGCAGGGCTGTGTAGAGAGTGACTGTGAAGCCCCCAACGATCATGAAGAGGTCGGCCACGGCCAGGTTGAGCAGGACGAAGTTCAGCGGGGTCCTCAGCTTTTTGTTTTTGACAGTGACATAGAGGGTGAGGAAATTGATGGGGAAGGCAGTGACGACGAGGAACAGCATGTACGCAGCCACAAGAGAGTACTTCCAGGGCTCGGCCAGGTAGTACTGCGGGTGCTCAAATGGGCTGCGAACCAACCCAGTCTTGTTAGACATGGGGACATAAAAGTTGGGTCCCTCTGTGCCATTCATGGCTGCTGTTAGTGATGTTTCTCTCTTTTTTTTTCTTCTTCTTCCTCCTCTGAGACCTTGACACCAGATGAAACAGTCTGTGCCTCTTCTTGGAATAAAATAGTAGGGGGGTTAGTCTCGTGGTGCAGCTGAAGTGCAAATGGGGGAGAAAGGACAGATGGAGGGACAGATCTTGAGGAAGTAAGGTGTGCTCTGCAGCCCCCCGAGGAGGAGCGGCACCTTTTTAACAGGCCAGGCGGATTAGGGATGCGCAAGGAGCAAAGTGTTAGCAGAGATGGAATTAAGACACTCAATCTCCAACTCTCTCTCTCTCTCTCTCCCACGTTCACACTTGCATACACACACAAAGCGTTACAGGAGAAAACTCCAGGAATAGCTATGCAGTATGTCAAGCGTTTTCAAGGTGAGAGGTTACAGCCGAGGCTATCCAAACCCCATCATTACTGTCATGTGCATCAGTGCATCATGAATGAGATGAGAGGAGAGGAGGGAGTGGGAGGATGGCAGAAGAAGAAGAAGAAGAAGAAGAGGAAGAAGAAGGAGGAAGCAGCCTATCTGTGATTTAAACCATTGAAAGTGGACAAACTACAAATGAAATTTCTCGAGCAATCCAACTTATTTGCATCCGTGAAAGCCTAATCCCTAACCACTGCATAATGCAAAGCTCAACTCATAGCCTTAAGTGTAATCAGAATCAGTGGGGCATACCGCTCATAGCATGCACTCTAACTCACAGACACAAAATCCTAAAGTTCACTCTGACAAAGTAAAAACTCAAGTTGTCTTAGAAACAATGGCAATAAAACCAACTACTATGGAACATACCAAAATATTTTTATTGAAAAGCCTGGTTTTTCCTTGTAACAATATAAAAAATACATTCTCATCACTAAACAACAGATGACGTCTTTAGTACCGTTATAAAAACATACATTATACTTCAGGATATAAGCCTGTGGAATGCACTTATTGGCTGATGTATCTGGCCTTTGTGAATAATAACATTCTCTACATAGCAAACACATGTACTCCATTAGATCAAAATAGTCATTTTCAAATAAATGTGTCTATAACATAACATTTTTTTTACACTCTACATCCATGTTCCCTTTAAAGTAATGATGTAATCAGTGACAGCTCTAGGTAATCTGATCCCAATAATCCAATCGTGTTGATTGGCTGATGGTGCACTTTTCTTACACTCTGTAATGACCAACACACAAACACTACAGTCAGCTGTCAGCTCCTGCTCTGGCGGAGAAGAATGGGATCACACAAATTTAACAACAAACAGATGTCTATGATAGTGAACTACGATTATGATGGAATGTCAGAAAATCATCTGCTATCAAATAAAATAAATTAGCAAGTATTAACAAGTGAAATGTTTGGTATTGCTGCTGTAGTTTAACTCAGATCAGTTTGGTTCGTCGATGGATCTGCGACAGTAAGGACAGCAGTTGTGCTGAAGCACCAGCAGCTCATAATCCTCACTGTGAAACATCTGCAAGGAAACAAATAGACAGAGATTTTAAAAGAAATTTCCGCAATGGAAGAGGCACAACATGAAAAAAAACAAAATCAACTGACACAGTGTTAGTGAAAGAAAGACAGAGGACAGACGTGAACTTTAGTCTGTGGTTCGCAGCGGGTCAAACCGGCTGTGAGTCTTATAAACGCTGTACCTTGAAGCAGGTGGGGCACATGGTGATGCTCACATCAGGCAGCAGGGAGCGGAAGTATTCCCATTTGAGCGGCCTGGGCCAGCGTTTGATCAGGACATCCCTCCTGCTCATGGAGCGCAGCACCGAGCGACTCACCTTGACGGGGACAAAGTTCGAGCCCCCCTGCTGTTTGGACACACACACACACGAGCACATTCACCACTCTATTACGGACCCCCCTGTCCTTTCACCCCTCGGCAGCTGTTCTGCCCAGTTGGTGGAATATTAATCACCTAATCTATTCTGTCTTTTCTTACCTCAAAGCTCATTTTGGCTGTGAATGGGTCTTCCTCTGCATTATCCAAACCATCATCCATCCTCAAAGCCTGCAGCTCTGACCAGTCTTAATCAAGGACAAATCACCCATTGAATATATACATTTCTTACATTTCAACACTCAACACATTTTTTTTAATCGTTCCTCTAATTATATGTTTTTGTGGCTGGAACCAAAACCCTTAAAACAAATTATGCCTCAGACTCAGAGTGTTCAAAATGCCAATCAGTCGAGGCTGTCAGTCACGTCATGGCTGTGGGAGAACAGAGCAGACCTCAGTGCCCTTGAGTGTCTGCCGGCTAATGCAGGTTAATCCCTGCACTAGGGCTGTGGCTACGGCTCTCGGAGGGTTAGTGTCATTAAGATGAGACAGGAGAGCCTCGCTAACCCTATTAGCTCAAGAGCTAAGATGACTTAGCTCTGACAGCTTACCCACCAGCACAGAATCGAGGCCAACGCAGACTAAACAGCTTCTTAAAACTGTCACAAGGCGAAGAAGAGTCATGTGCTTCATTTTTCGACTAGATGTTCAGTGTGTTAGGGCAGGGGTACGTACTCTGAGGACCAGCAGAGTGAGGGAGTTAATAATTCATACAGAGCTCGTGAATCATCTGTGACTTTGTGTGTATTTATGCGCGGTTACATAAATGATCAAAGGATACCGCCATTGTCCGTATGCTGCAAGTGTGCGTTCTTCTCATCCATTTGAGGAACTTCCAGGTCAATAAGAGACACAGCCTCCTCATCACTGATGCCCTCCTCCAGGTAGAACTGCACCAGGGGCAGCACCTCTGTGCACAACAAAAAACAAAAACGTTAGAAACAAAACCTCTCTGTCTCTTCTGTAGGAAATACTACAGAGAGTCTCTGCTTGTCACTGACCATATGATGAAGCCGAGTAGATGAAAGGCTGCCTGCAGTTGATGCACATGCTCCCCTGGTTGTTCAGCAGGGGGTTGTTGGTGGAGCAGCGGTAGCACATCATGCCCTCAATCAGATCCTGCAGTAAAAACACAAGGAAGCTTGATCCATACAAGAATACAGGGGGGAGTAAACGCTTCAATATTCACAGAGTATTTATGAACGATCTACATGCAGCTCTTTAACACACCTCACTGTCGTGGAAAGGTTTGGAGCGAATGATGAGGCTGCCACGCTCGATGGATTCCTGGAAGCGAGAGGGGATGTGCAGCTCCTGGAGCTTCTCGTAGGAATACCTGGCAAGTTTATACGCACCCAGTTTTTGACTCTGCTTGGCCAACGCATACAAGGTGTTACTAACAACCAGGTCAAGGACAATGAACAATGAGGACTGATGCTGATTTTTTAGACAACTCATTCATAATGAGGCAGTAATTTGTTAATTCTAAGATATCTGCTTCTTTCTGTTACACTGAAACCATGAAGAGCTGTAATGGTTTAACTGAAATTATGAATTAAAGAATATGCACTCGTAAGCTGGACAGCTTCAGCCTACACCTTTTTGATCTTTGTAATATTTATGAACTAAGTTTGAACTAAGGAATGTATTAAGGTCGACTGATTGTGATTGATGCTAGACTGTAAATAATTTGTGCAAAAGATCCAATAAAACTAAACTTTGTGTTGTGTAGTAATAAGTACATTTGCGTGCATTCATGAATAGGTTTACTCCCTCTTTTCTTTTAATGAGTAGGACAACACTGAAACTCAGCCAGCTGCATGGCTGGGCGCCTTGAAAGTGATACCTCGGTTGGGTTTTTGTGGACTTGTGTGTGCTTACACAAAAATGCGTGTCTGTTTTTGTGTTTTGAGTTGAGGAAATTGTTACTTATTTGTATTTATGTGGAGACAGATTGTTAGGAGAACAGCGCTCAGAGTGGCTGTGACAGGTCAATGAGTTGCAGCTGCAACAGCTCCACGCTGGCACCCCTCCATCACCTAAACCTTAGCACCACACCTCCCCTTTTCCTCTCCACTCAGCTTCTCTCCAGCTCCTCCCACACACCCAGTTCTGTTCCACGGCTGGGGCTGTTGATAAATGCACGTCCTCCTATTGTTTAGTGCAGCGTTTTTTGTGACATTGTGTTTAATTGTTCGAACTAAATCCAATGCAGGCCAACTGAGTCTGAGTCATAAATCTCAGTTCAAAGTTTTTCCAGTTTGGCCACAGAGGATCCCAGCTGCTCAGCCTGATTTCCTCCTCAAAGGCTGGGCTTTCCTTCCTAATACCACTGTGTGAGACTACATGGATTTGTCTGTGGGGCTTTTTTTTTTTTTTTTTCAAATTAAAGCATATTGTTTAGTGTGTTTATGTATGTATACATTACACTCAGCGTTCAGTAATCAGAGCATTTGTTTAGATACTGGAGAATGTGCCTCTTGCTGGCATCATCTCCTCCTATCCGTGATCACCCGTTTTCTTTCTCTCAGCAGTAGCGTGGCTTCCGTAGTGGCGCCGGCTCTTCCGTTTTCTCCCTACTGTCTATCACCGTTCCACCACTTTATCATCAGTGTCTCTGCCAGTCTTGATTTGAGATTGCTATGTCTGTTGCTGAGAGTTTTCCCACAGAGGAAGTGCTCCACGGTACTTTATTCTAAAAATATTTGCTCACTGCTCGATACCTTACGCAACAGTAGGACTACTGCCTCAAATGGAAGGATACACTTTGGAAATGCCTGGTGGTTTGTCCTTGGTGAGATTGTTCAGGAGGAACCTGCAGATGTTGAAGAGCGTCTCTGGCATGTGGGAGCTGAAGGGCTCATCCTGAAGATGAAGGGATAATAAAATGAGGGAAAACAAAAACAAATTCATTTCATTTAGAAAAAAAAAAGAAAGAAAGAAAAAAACTAATAAAATTTTGAAGGTTTGCCTTTCTTCTCTCCTTCCCTCTCAACTTTGTCTCAAAGCAGCCCTACCCCTTTGCAGAGCCTCGGTGGATCTGACAGAGCCGTAAAAGGAAAAGGGGAATTTGCTAAAGCAATCACGAACGGCGCTTTATCCCAAAAGTTGATAGTTCAAATCTATTGTGCCTGCCCAGGAGAGTTAAAATGAGATATCGAGGTTTCCTGTTCTGGTCTGGATCACAACGATGCCTCTGTATTACTGAGGTATGACCACAGCCAAGCAGAAAGCTGTAACAACAAACTGAGGATACTGACACAGCCCAGGTCACCCATATAGTGCTCATAACCAGGAAGTGCTTGTTTGTAAGTAGGTTAGGGCTGGGGGCTTCAAGACGACCACTGATGAGGTAGTCATCAAGATCAATGAAGCAGATGGTTACCATGGTGATAGGGGTCAGGAAGGTTTCAGGAAGCAAACCATCTTAACTGTGGCATAAAGGGCTTATCCATCACCTGCAGTTACATGTAGTATGTCCATTTGAAATTTCCTGCTGTCAATCAATTTTAGAGTAGAACATTTATTTAAAAAAAAAAAAAAAAGTCTTAAAAAAAAGAGTCTAATAATCAGGCGGCTCCTGAGTAATTCAAGCTGATTAAATCCACTTTCAGTGCTCTCCTGCTGAACTTAACACCCTCATCTCTCCCTTTTTCTTCACTTTTTTTAACAACCTTTGTGAATGTCTTAATTTTTTCTTCCTTTATCTCACGTCTTTTTTTTTTTTTTTTTTTTGCATTGACATAATCTTGCAGAACCAGAACGCCTTCTTGTCAAACTCACAGCAGTCTGAAGAAATTTGGGTACAAAAATTGATTAGAAAGTGGGCTGTGACACAGCGGCCTGTCAGCATACTTCAAATGCGTAAAAAACAAAAGCAATAATGGGAACATGTTTGTTTGTACCCAAACAGAAATCTAACTGCACGGTAGGTATTATTTCTAGGGCTCAGCACTTTCAATCTGACAGCCAATCAGATGACTGGCTTGTAATTTCAAAGCCTCCTCCCAAGTTTTGTCTGGTCTGGATATGCATGAGTGAGGTTGACAAAGTAAAGAATGCTCTCACCGCGTAACGCTGAATGGAGCGATAGACGTGGTAGAGTTCAGCGAGATGCTGGAAACGCTCAAACTTCTTCAGCATTTCATCCTTCTGTTCTTCGCTTTCTGCTTCACAGGGAAAAACAAATGCATCAAGCTTCACGATCCAAACTAACGGCGTGTTGCAGATGATATCAGTGTTCTCTAGATGGGTCTCACCTCTAGCGATGTCCAGACACTGCATAGACAGCATCCAGTAATAGTACCCTGCATCATTGAACCTGTTCTCCACCACTGCATTGTGGGTAAGCTGCTCCAGGACTTTCACGGCTTCGCTCTGCTGCCCTGCCTTGTGAAATGCTGAGGAGAGAAAGAATAAAGAGATGATGAATGGATTGTTATCATGTGGCCTCGAAAGACTGTCTGATCAGGAGGCAATGCTGGATTTAAAGTGGCAACTCAAGAGACAGCTTAGTTTATTTCTTGTTGTGTGACAACTCTGGTGATAAGTCATCACGGCAAAGCTGTTTTTACACAACACTTTCCATAAGTCATTTTGCATTCAAACACTGGGCAAATACAATGACTTTGTTTTTCTTTTAAGACAATTTTAGTTAAAGAAGGAAACACTCTTGCTTCACAGCTAAACACAAGAACACACACACACATATACACATATATATATATGCCAAGACCAATGAGTACAAGAAAAGTTCTCTCTAATTTTTTTCAACATTCTTTTCCACATTTTTTTTTTTAACGATCATAAGTCTTTTCCAAACAGGGAGGCTGCTCCTGAATTTCAAACACCGAAGCGCTTTGACTGTAAAACCTTAATAAACATGAGCGCTATTCTTCATGTTCTAATCAGAGGATAATTAGAAGCAGATTTGGGGTCAACACCACGAGTGACCCTGCCGCGGCAAACACAGTGGGGGTCAGGGCATATTAGTGGTAAATATTTATCAGCCTACCTAGCTGGATAAAAACCACATTCAGCTGCTGATGGTTAATGCTAGGAAGTAGCACACATCCCCTCTCTCCCCGAACACTAAACACAAGCTGACAAAGATGAATAACACAGCACTAATGCTCAACATATTCTGATGAAAACTCACAAATAAATACATCATTCCATGGATTATAGGCGGTAAATAAGTATTCATTCACGGGGGTGAATGACCTTCATCAATCTGACATGCGAAACGAAAAACTTTCTGAACCCTTGGAGGTCCAGAACCTCATGCTGGAAACAACTGAGCTTCACTCCAAAGGGCCCCAAAATATGTACCCAATCAATTCAGCCAACTGTGAGCCATCTGTGGAGCTGTCATTGAGCAGTACTAGCGCGCTGGACAGGGGACAGGCCAGAATCTCAGACTCTATAGCAATCACTAGTAATACAATTCTGCATCATCGCCTAACTAAAATACACACAATCAGCAAAAATGCATGACCATAAGCAAGCTCCAATACAATCAGGCAATGTATTCTGTGTCGAGACAGGCAGAGGAAAGATTATGTAGAAGAGGAAGTATGCCTGCTGAGATCATAATTATAAATCTATGAGCTGATTATAACTATGGTTACAGTCGGTAATCATCATCAGAGCTGCTTGTAGTACTGGTGATTAGAGGCATGCATGCATGTCATTCAGTTAACAGGCAGCCCAGCTCTGTTCTGCTCCAGCAAAGAGGATCATGTTTTACAGTGGATGCAGAGAATCTTAAGGGAAGTAGTGAAACATGTCTGCACCCAGTACAGACTGAGCTTTATCGCTTCCATATGTAAACACTGACTATACGGTTGTAGACTTCAATGTTCACAGAAAGGGTCATACATTTTAAAGAATATTACCCAAATATACTGGAGAATACTATATAAGCTGACTAAGGGCAGTTTGAACAATGAGCATCAAGAGTTTTTATAGCCAAGAGGACATGATATTGCTTAAATATGGGGAAAGTGGCTCATATTTTAGGCAGTCTCTTTTAATAGACATACTTAGTTTTTTAAAGTACGCAAACAGATGTGTCCTGTCTCATCTCTTCACAACTAGTGAACTATGGCATGAAGTGGATGGGAATCTCAGGTTGTCCATTTTGGAAATTTAAAGAACATATTGGACACAGGCCCCACCCCAGGACCCCAAGTGCCCCATTCAACATCAAGGAGGAGTTGGGTTTCAAAAGCTATCCGACTACCCAACAAGTTCAGAAGTGGATGTATGTATTATGTTTACCGTACATTTTCATGGGCAAGTCTTGTCGTTGATGGAGACTCACCTTTCTGTGCCTCCTCAAATCGATCATTCTCAGCCAGCCACTGGGCATAAGGCACAAAGACGTCATTTCTGAACTGTGGATGCTTCTCCACAAGTGAAAAGGCCTGGAAAAAAATAATAAACGATCAAATGGAGCAAAGAAGAGACATTAGCTGTAATACAGTACATGTTACCAGCTGAGGTGTAATATGCAGAGAACAGCTTCAGACAGCCATGGGTAATTACGACTGAACTGCAGGCGATTAGGGACATACAAGTTACGACACATTAATCAGAGAAACACACATTACTTCCAGTCAAAACATCACTACGGTGTTATTCATTAGCTGAGAACAAAGAAAAGCGTATGGGCAAAGTTGATTTCACACTCAATTAGAATTGCATCTGCAGCTTTTAAGCCGTTTGAATGACAGGGCATAAAGAGCTATTGTAGTGCCCTCTGGACACATATTTACCTGTCATAGTGACTGATTAATCTAAATGTCCTGTGGCAAAAAACCTGAGCCAAGAAACACAAACCACTCATACTATATAGTAAAAGAGTGGAAAAGAGCGTGTGTGTCCCAGAGCTGTGAGCTCAAAGTCATTTAAAGAAATGCTTTGTTTTAAAGAGGAGCGGGTGCCATGAATAGCATCCATATGGTCCATGTTGTAACTCAGTCTGTGCTCTGTCTTGTCATGGTGTCTACCTCCCCCAGTGAAGAACATAAAGCCTAACAGTTCTCTCAACCTCTGCTTCACTCCCTCTGCTCTTTTTCCCTTTCTGTCTCTCTCTGAGGATCAAATAAATATCCAGGAAGAATTCCTCACACACTACAGCAGAATCATGTGATCATGATTTGATGTTCCGTTTTTGGCTCGTCTGTGTCAGCATGCAAATCGTCAATGTGCATCTCTGTAACACCTTTAACTCGATTAAAGACGGCAAAAGGATTAAAGAAATGCAATATTTTCTTCTTGTCTGAACTGCACGATCTGCCCTGATGGAGGAATTTCAGAGGAAGCAGAACAGAGCTTTAAGCTGATACTCTTTCAGTGCAGTGGTGTTTTGTGTTTCTCACTCTCTAATCATCATGTGGGCATGGATTCAGAGAAATCCAAAGCTGGATGATTAGCTGTGTGCGGTGTGTGCGTGGTTTCAGTTTCTCATGTGTATAAGGAAATTAAGCAGATGCATTGTCTTATTGTTTGCATTCAGCTGCGGTTACTTTTACAAACACACTACACTTTTTTCTGGAGATTTCTGCAGAGAACCGAACAAGCCGTAAACACAAAGTGGTTTGTGGTTTATGATATGAGTTTCTCAGTACCACAGCAGTTTATGTAGCACAGCCCTATGTGGTGCACATTATATTTATGTGATTGTCTCTGGACACACTATATATAAGTCATGATGAGCTGAGCAGGTGTGCCTCCTGTGTGACTAAGTGTGTCAGACCTCTTCCCAGTGCCTGGTTTCCACATGCAGCTGCACCAGAGCCTGCAAGTCTCCCATCTTGGAATAAGTCTCTGAGGCATAGCCATGGTGCTTCAGCTTCTTGAAGTAGAGCGCACATTTACCCAGCGGCTCCCGTTCAGCCTTGTCCAACTTACGCGCGATGTCTATCAGCCTAGATGAGAGGAGGGAAGGGAGAGTAGTGAGCACATGCAGAGAGAGAAATGTGTGCAGATAAACCCCTTAAATGGGGGTCTGCTGTATCAAACTATGCTTACGACCCCAAAAAGAATATGAACAAGTCAGGGTCATTAGCTGAATTTGATGGTTTAAGAGCTCTGACTGTGATAAGCTGCAGTGTTTGTTGTGCACACCCACTGGAGGCAGCACAGGAGGCTTAGAGCAGGCAGACAGTGGGTCAGATGGAGTCAGTGGGGAGTTCTAATATGACCGCCAGATACCGGCTTATCAGTTTGCCTGGTTTTCACACCCCCCACATTCCCATTTAAACATGCATTAGTGAAAGCTAATGGAAGGGTAACCATTCCCCATGCCATTTCTCAGCTGCCATATATTTCCCTGTCAAATATACATTTTAATACCAATTTTCAATGTCATTGAGAAACATGCTGGATATTTACAATTACTGCCTTTTTGAATTTCTACTTCACTTAGCTAAGGTGTTGATGCGTACCAGTTTCAACCATGGATCAGGGTTTAAATCTGGCATTAATGGTGCACTCAATAAATGTCACAGAAAGACAAATGATAAATGCTTTATCCTGAGAGTGTCGAGTGAACATTTCGAAACATATTAACTTATTGTCTATTGTCTATCACTGTCTTCTGTCCAGCTATTAAGCAGAAGAGCTAGAAATAGTAGCAGTAGATGGAATGACATTTATAAACTTGGGGAAAATGTTTCTCAGTGTAGAGGAGGTTGAACAGGAATAATGGTGTATCATTCTAGTGGAAAACTGATCTACAGTGTTTCGTACAATGATTGACACGTACATGTCCGCCCAGCCGTGCTCGCCTATAATGTCTATGGCTTTGAGATGTTCTCCAGCTGACAGGTACATCTCTGCTGCCGCCCGCGGCTCCTTGCTGCTCTTAGCCCAGTCTGCCTGCTTGGTCATCAGGATCCGAGAGCTGTTCGGGTCTGTGGCTCCAACAAACTCCTGCGAAGAGAGAGACACGGTTTACAGACTTGTGGATATACCGGTTAATAAATGAGAAATCCTCATTAAGAGTGATGATAAGTGAGTAATCGAAACAGAGGGGACAGAGGAGTCGGGGTCACACACATAAAATCATCTGGGTTAAACGAGGAGGAGGAGAGTCGCCCAACAAAGCCGGCAGTTCAAAGTTATTTCCCTCCGGTGTCCATCCTATCTAAAACAAACAGCCTGTAGCACCAGATGGCCACGCAGTCACATAAATATACAGCAGCCACATCAAATACACATACAATCTGATACATAAGAGCACACAAATATACACGAACCAGTCGTGGCCGTGTCATCCGCTCCAGCAAAGTAATGGTAATGCTGGTGATCAAAGTGTCCCCCCACATGTAAACATAATAAAGCATAAATTTGTCTCAACTCCTACAGACCTCCTCATCAAAGTGTTCATGTAAGAGCAGATGCTTGCATTACTCGTCTCTATTCGTACTCGTAACAGGGTGTGTGAGACAGCCTTGTGTTGCACAGGGAGACGTGTGTAAAAAGCACAATGTCTGTGTGCACTGATCAGATGATATATGTGGAGATTGTAGTGATATATGAGGAGGTGAAAGAAAGACGGTAAAGGGGGGAACACAGTGCAGGGCCTCAACTTGGCATAACTGCACATGATGAAGAAAAACACATGTTCTACAGCCCCTAATATGTGAAATGTTTTCCAGATCTTCCTGTCTGTATCGATACAAAGGTATGCTGTACATGGCGCATGTGTGTTGTTGTCAATCACTGTTTTAATCACCTTAGCATAATCAAACATGCGCAGGTCAGTGTACATGCTCAGAGCTCTGGATTCATGACCGGTGCGTTTGTAGAGTTTGGCTGCCTCATGGAATTTCCCCTGGTAGGCATAGACGTCTGCCAGGAACAGCTCATTGTCGTTCTCACCCCGCTTCTTCCTCTCCTGCAAAATCAGTCGACACAAACACTGGCATAAAAACAGAGATAAACACTCACATGCAGGCACAGCACACGCAGTAATTCAAACAACAAAGAAAAACTATTGGTCTGCTGGATGTAGTAAATCACGCTGGTCGCCTGTCACTAAACTCTTACACCATAATTCATAGTAAATTGAAAAACAAAACAAAACAATTAACATTTCTTTCATGTCACTGGAGGAAAGCACACTTGAACAAAATGAACGTGACCTTTTTTTTAACAAGGAAACATGGCAGAAACATTCTCCTGGCACTAGTCAAGTTCAAAAGGACTGACCTCTGCTCCGCATGCAAGATTGTCAAGGAATGTGCATCTGTTTAACTGCATGTAAATGTTTGCTTGGCTTGCACATGTGTGGACCGAACCCAAGAAGTTCAGTGAGGATATATGTTCCTCCCTTGTTTAAGGTTTTGAAGTAGCGCCCGGAGAAAAAGCCTTCCAATTAAATGTATGATGACAATAATAACTGTGATTGCCCAAGACTCCCCTCAGCCATATAATAACTTTGATGATGTCATCTCTTGCTAGAACAGAAATCAGCAAACAGAAAATGTGAACTTGGCACTACACGCTATTTGAAGGATTTTTTTCCCCCCATTACTACAGAATATAAGTATTACCTCAATGCTATTGATGAGCTCCAGGTAGCGCAGGTCTCTGATTCTAATGAAAGCCTGAAAATGAGAAGAGGAAAAAAAAAAAGGTTTAATGATCGCCTCCTAGAAGTTCAGATTGCATGTTTCCTTATATAGTGAAAGCTTTGTAAAAATCTTCGCCTCAAAAGATTCAATATTGTGTCTATATTTGGCTGCCTCGATAATATACAAACAGTACAGTATACTACAGTACAAATTGGTGCTGCGTCCTTGCAGATGGTATGAAGCCAAAGAAGGTGGCTGAGTTGTAGGCAAGGCACTATCACCACATTTGGAAGTGTTGCTGTTGTTTGTTTTTATTTTCCCTCAGTAAAAAAATAATAAGTTGCTTAATAACACTTGTCTTGATAAGAAGAACGTGTGTGTGCGTGTGTGTGTGTCTGACTGGCCTTCTTAGCAGTGTCAAAGTCAAGTCCCTCCAGGGCCTCTGTGGCTAAATCCCTCCAGTCACTGTCCGTCACGCCCAGACAGGCGATCTGGTAGGCCTCCTTAAACATCTTCCTCTCCAGGTATTGATACATGGGTGCAGACTGGACAGAGCGACAACACCACCATCGAAAAGCATTACAAAAATGAACATTGTGAAAACACCAGCAGACTAATCAACAACCACAATGAGGACCACCAACGACATTACATCACTTGTCACGGATAGAAAAATAGTCCATATAATCAATCACCATCTTTATAACACAAACCAGTGCCTTGACATTTAAGAGACATTTTTCATTACCAATAATGTGCTCTGTTTCACATCATGACCACACAGAACATAACGTTATTGCCTTTAAATTAGTACAGGCTGACAACTATGAGCGCACACCTGCGGCACCTCCACAGCCGACATGGAATAGACGTGGAGACAGAAGATCTTAGAGCCATTGTAGCCAACCATGAAGCCTTGCATCTTCTGCTGGTGCACAGGGAAGTTGCTAGCTTTGATGTTAAGGTACCCGTTGCCAGAGAAGCACAGCATGTCCTCACACTGGGTGTTCCAGGCCACACTGTTAGCATTAGGCTCCTACAGGGAGAGCAAAAGAGAGGAGGTGGGTAAAGGAAGAGTGGTGGGGTAAAATGGTCTAAAAGTAATTGCGGAACATAGACCAAGAAAAAGAACATCAGTATAATATGTACCTGCACACAAGGAAGATAATTATACATACACGCGTGTCTCTATTTTATTCCACTCCACTGCAACTCTGAAATACCTTCTATTCTAAAATCAAGTTATGTTCCTCAGCCATACGCTATACTCCGCCTACTGACCTGAAAAAGCAGTTCTTTGCTGTTGATGTCGTAGACGAGCAGCGTGTTGTGCTCATCCACCACAGCCAGTTTATTGCGGGAGGCACTCATGTCCAGGCAGCGCACTGATGTTGACAGCTTCAGCAGCGTGATGGGAAACGGGTTGTCAACAAATATCTTCAGGATCTATATCACAAAGAACAAAAGAACAAGATCAACATGGGGGCTTGTAGTAATTCTGGTTAATCCATTCATAATTAATGTAAACACTGTGGATGTATTATTATGTCCGATCCTTGTACAAATAAATCTAAATTCATGAAGAAGATGAGTTAAAATTCCTGGACTGCGGGCTTGTGAGCATGAGATCCATTTTTAAGTCATCTTCAGCCATCTGAGATTACTTAATGTGAGAGTGCATTTTCTAGAAATACTCACAGCTCCATTCTTTAATCCCACTAGAAGACCCTCTCTGCCTGGCGGACCACCAATCACTTTGATGTAGCGAATTAGGGACTCCATCACCCATTCTTTTTCCCTGACACTGGTGAAGGATAGGCACTGGAGTCTCTTCTCCTGCACCAGAGCAGAATGGGAAAGGTGAGACGGCAATTACATGTAACACATGACAGACTGATTGGTTCAGTCTGACCAAATTATTATATTTTTTTTACTATTTCACAGTGTGTTAATCTGAGCCTTTGCTTTATTTAAACACTCTTGTAAATGTCTAACAATTCTTAGCACATTGTTTTGTTTAACACTACAAAGTGTGATTCAGTGCCAGAAAGCAATGCTATAAAGATAAACAATGATTTGATTTGACACAGACATACACGGCCCATATGAGCACAGCCCATTTATAGGGCCTGAAAGCTGTCTGAGCCATGAAACACGAGCGTGGCTGTTAGAGAGAGATCTGAAGCACCTCTGTCGCGCACAGAGATTTAAAAGGAAATAACCTCTGGTGGCTGCTCCTCCTCCCTACCAGCCTCTGTCAAACACACAGAGACAAGAAGCAGAGGGGAACCCCAAGAGACACCCACTGCTTCAACAGACTCTGGTCCTTCCCTTTCATTCAACTGTCTCACTTTATCCAGTTTGAAGAGGGTTGAGAGGGAGAGGGAGAAAGAGCCCGCAGAGCACGAGCACAGCTGGGGTCTTTTGCAAACCAGGCAGAAACATCTGGGAAACCAGCAATTCCATGATATTATCATTTTTCTCTGGGCTGTTTGGGCTAGTAGTGAATGGCTGAACTCTGATTCATTCTGCTGCCATTATGCTAATAGTCTCTACAGCCTCTTGCGCAGTCTGTCAAGTGTGCATTAGTGTAATTTATAAAGAACAAGAGGTCAGATTTTTGGCTGACAAGCATGACTACAGAAAAACTGTTTGTCTCATTATGTCAAGAAAAACCCCAAATGAAAACAGGCCCTGGTAGGAACAAGCAAGAAAATGAAAGTTAGTGCACTTAAATGAATGCTTTAGGCTTTAAATTTTAAAAGGTTTTATCTCCTCTTTGCCTAACCTGGCACAGGATGATATGCTGGGAGCAGACCACCAGCAAGTTGCATTCAAATTTCCTGCAAATTTTCTCCTTGATGCGGTAGTGCATGTCTGAGGAGTCATCTGAATAGAGCTCGTAGATGAGGATCTTCTCCGGCAGCTGGATCGCAAGACGGTTTCTGTAAATGGCGATCTTCTTCACCAGCTCACGGCACTTGATCCTCACTGGGGAAAAAGAAGGAAATGAAACAGAAAGTGGGAATCTAAGGGGACATCGGGAGTGTTTCATTATATGAACAAATGCAAAACTCCCTCCACAAATCAGCTTCCCTTTATGCGTAAACAGCACTTCAGGGAAAATACAGCACAACATGGGCTGTACTTTCCCTAAGAAAATACCTGACTGCCCTAACAAAATAATGAATAACTGGATGCCTGTTGATATGACTGACATGGGTGATGTAACAATAGAAAAATTATAATCTAAGCTGTTAAGTGAGTTATAAGCGTTTTGAGAGCACAGTTCACTAAATAGTGACTCCTTCTCTATCCTTGGCCATGTTCCTGACTCTGATGGTCTGGCAATAAAACAGGGCCTCTCACATAAATATCAATTTCCTGTCACTCACACAGAGGTGTACCTTTTTGCTCAGTGATGAGATGCTGGACAATGACATCTGTCATGCTGTCTCTATAAGCATAGCGATCCTTGTAGAGGCCGTGAACTGTACTGAAGATAAGTTGGTAGCAGGCGATGGTCCCATCCTGGCAGCCCAACACCTAGATAAGAGATAACAATGTAGCGGTACATCCTATTAACACCTCTAAGAAAAGACTGAGAGTGGGAAAATGTTGCTGTTGTTAAAGCATCTACACAGCAGAACTGAGAATCTGCCAACAACCAATTCTCTCTTGTATGCCTCATCACTTTCAGTTAAATATAGTGAAAGGAAAAGCTGCAGAGGTGTTATTGTAAAATAAAATGACTTGTGTATCTGTGTAGATAAAGAAGAGGTGTGTTATCAGATCAAGAAAATGTATCACATGCAGACTCGCACGCTGAATGTCGGGTCTGAGCTTTATCAGTGTTTTACATTCTCCAACCACTTCTCTCTTAAAGTGACACACAAATCATTATTTAAAGGTTGGATAACTTCTCTAGACATATGGCCTCACAAGCTGTAGACCCACCACGAAGTTGGAGTCGGGCCTAACCCGGCACGTCCAGACCCAGGAATTCTGCTCTCCGATGGTGCCTAGCCGCACACCATCTTTTGTGTAGAGGGACGCCTGCTTATCAGACCCACCCATGACTATGTACTCGCCCTTGGAAAAGTAACTGACGCAACACGGGTCATAGGTGAGAGTCTTGTCCTTTCCAATCTGAGAGACAAAGAGAGAAGGAGACATAAAACCGAGAACAGAACGAGTATTTCTCATATTTATTGCTCAGGGGCCTCAGCCAACACACATCAAAGTGCCTCAAAGCCTTTTTGCTGGTTTAAATACCCTCTATTGTATTAATGTTCAAAGTGCATTTGCACAACATCACATCAGTTCCTCAACTTTCTGCATCTGTTTCTCCTTCACTGGAGGAAAAAAAGTTGCCTGACAATCCATAGTTATTTTCTTTCACTGCAAACAATTGCAACGGTGTCCTAATCAAAACAAAGTGTTCACTTAAATAGATAAATAGGCAGATGACAGTGTATAAGCCTAAGGCAGAATGGCAGAGTAATGAACATTGCATATTTGTCTATAATTACAGAATTGCCCACGGGGAATTTAGGAGGAAGGAGGGGGGCGGGGGGGATGGGGGGGCAGTGTGGGGGCCATTAAAACATAGCAGGATCACTTCCAATGTGCTGTTATGGTTTCAATAGACCCAGACAGTCTGATTACAACAGGAAACACAGCTCTTAAATTTAGTGGTGTTTCCAATACCATATATTTTGAGTTTGAGTATTCTTGTTGCTTACTGCTACAGCACATTCAGTGGAAGTGGACGGATTGTATTTCTACATAATATTGGCTGTTTGGTATTCCCCAAGCAATGTAATGAGGCCTTTATTCATCTAAATTTCCATCTTACAGCATCTGAAGTGACAGAGAAGAAAGATTTGCTTTATTAGAATGCAATGCACCAAGTTTAAATGTATAATGCCAAGCCCCTGTGCTGTTTGCATTATGACATTCACCTGCTTTCCACTGAGCTGATAGAAGGAGAGCTTCTGACCCCAGTCTGCCACCGCCAGAATGTCATTATGTTCATCCCTGTGAAAACACAACAAAATTACTCTCGGCGTAAACGCTCCGTGTCAACATACTCTAACTGAGGGGGCTTTTTTGGTTTAAATAATGATGACAGCGCTAATGAGAGCAGAGGGACAACCTTTCAACTAAAGGACATATGGTAAAGTCATTTTCTCTATCAAAGGGAAAGCTTCTCTTACCGGTAACAAATGCAATTGTATACCAGGAGACAGTATTGTATTTATCTTTATTATTGTTATATGTACCTATCCATCTGTGCCCCTGTGCTGAGACAAATTCACCCTGTCGAAGCGTCTATGAGCAAAGTAATGAATCCCTAGCAGCTCAAGAGACACTGTTACCTGGCCGATCTGACCTCCCTGTGATGACCAATCATATTTCCTGCAGCAACCCAATAATGATATATCTGGTGTATCTTGTCATTGAATCTCATCACCTCCATCTTCTCCTACGAGCTTGCAATTTTTCATCACCCTGTCAGCCCTTGACTTAAATAACGTGTCCAGAAGTCCACTGCATTGGATGTAACCTTGGTCCTTGCTTTGACTACAGAGGGCATCAAGGAGGAGAAATAACTGCTCCAAATCATCATATGGCTCTCCTTCACTGAAACAGTCCTACCACACCCCAGCTCACCACTGCCACCTGCTGGCGTCATACAAGCTATTCACTTAAAAAGTAAAGCTCATTAGCACATCATTGCATAAAATCTTGGCAGTATTAATGTTGCTAAATTGTTAAAGGTCAGATCGCTGTCTGTATTTTCTACTAACTTTGAAGGGTTCCAGGCGATGGACCAGATAGGAGAGGAGGAGCCTCCTGGACGCTCTATCTTAACCTTCTCCTCTCCGTTCTTGTTTCGTATGCTCACTACTCCATTCATCATGCCAAGGGCAAGGTACTGACCATCGTTCGTCCACCTGCAATCAAATGAAACCCATCAATAATAATGCGCCACATGCAAATGTACCACTCTTGCAAGTAGTTACAGCAAAAGACTTTACGTACCCACAACATGTTATTTTGCTGCTCACTTTATGTTTGTTGACAGATTTTTGCTCTGGTGACCACAGACCTAAAAATGTAGAAGGTGCTCAGTTAATCAGTGATCCTCTCTTATATATATACATACAGTATCAAAATTATATATTTTTTGATATCATTATGTACAAGACACATAAATCCTGAATATTATTAGACTCGTGTTACACTCACCAAAGTCACCAGAAGAGCAGGAGGCAAGTTGGTGAGTGACGGGGTTGTAGGCAACACACTGGATAGAGTCATTGTGACTATAGATAAAGACATGAAAAAATACCAAGTGTTGGAGGAAAACAAACTAAAGATGAAACATCAGTATTAAAGTAAATAACAAAAATAATGACACTTACGTATATTTTAAAATACCCTCTAGTTTAGATGTCCATATGATGATACTTTTGTCTGCTGACCCAGAGGCAAACCTTTTACCTGCAAAAGAATGTAGTAGTTAATAAGATTTCAGTGATGGCTGATGAAGGAAAGTGTTATGAATAGATGGAAAGCCCGTTGAGTACCATCTTTGGCGTAGGCCACACAGTACACGATGTCTTTGTGTCCTTTTAAAGGCTGGATAATAGATCCATCTGCTGCGTCCCAAACCTGTAAAAAATTGATAAAATAAATCGAAGGTAATAAAATACTTCCCTGGGTTATGTGCATTTCTTGGCCAAAGAAAATAAGAAAGACTTACAAGGACACGATGCCCTGCAGCAATAATGAGTTGGCTGCCATCTGGCTTGAAGGCAAGGTCATAAACACTGGGAAAGAAAAGAATGCATTTGAGCGGAAATATTTTTCAGTTGATTGATGATCAACAACAAGAAAGATGAAAAACATATCCATGGGCTCCAGTTTCTCAAACACTAGATATGTTACTTTGCACAGTTCTTTTAATAATTTGGGCAGGGTATCCCTTGGAATAATACATATTTAGCTGATTTTTTTTGTAATGTAAATAAATATATGAATAAGTATAACAGACCTTAATCAAAAATGCATTATTATAAGTCTTTCCATTCCAGATTTACACATTTGCACCGGTTTTTCCTGCAGAGTTCTTTGCTACATATAGTAGATGCACAGCATGTTTACATGAACTAATTTGGCAGACGTGTAGATGTCCTAAGTGAGAAACATCTAGGCTATATCTTTAAGTCAGTCAAGACAATGAGGCCAGGGCCACTCCACGAACTTCACTTTGTATTCATTGATGAAGCTCATGGTAGATTTTGAAGTCTACTTTAATGTGCATTTGATACAGGTGTTGTTTTTACTATTTCATTTTAAAAAAGCCAGAAAATCGTTTTATTTTCACTAAAATTGTACGTTATCCAAATCAAGCATTGGTGGGAAGCAATAGCAACTAACACTGAGCTACAGCTAAGGTAGTTCTTCCCGACCTAATGCTGTACCCTGTTTTTAAAGAAAGCTGTCATTGTACACAACTGTAAACAAGCTTCAGCGTTATTTATCACCTATAATCAAATCCCTGCTAAGCTAATGCTAGCTAGCTGGTTAACCGTAGTTTACATAGCAACCGCCGTTGCTAACCACGTAGCGTTACATCCATAAGAGGGCTTTACATTGTCAGCGAAACATAAACATCCAGGCTCTTACCATTCACTTGTTTCTTTCCATGCTAGAACGGCTCTCATTTCCACCTTTTTTACGAAAACCTAGGTTTTTTTTTTTTTTTTTTAATCAACAGGTTAGTGTTGCTTGAGCTGTCGTTTTTTTCATAGTAAGGTCTGTTTTCAAGATGCGGTCTCACTGCGCAGACTCGCATTCAGTGTTGCCAGATTTGATGCAAAAACGTAGCTTACTCAAAGTCTGCCATATGAAAGCCTGCAACCTGCACAAATGTTTAAGCGTTATTACGATAAAGTTTATTTGCTATTTGGACATAGGGCATATAAATACCACTGGATCTACAACATTGGTGTAATGTGTCTGTGTTCAGATTTGAGTTATCATTTATTCAATGTATTTTATTGTAAATCACGCACGCCTTTCACTTCAAACATTATATATTGCCTAATTTCTCTCAGTTTACAAATCTCTGGACCGCAGTTAAAAGTATTTGCAACCCGATGGTGTTAATAACGATTATGGTTTATATCCCGCCCAATTAAAGACACATTAGCCCAATTTGGCGGAAACACCGACCAATCTGGCAACATTACTAGCTACTTCCTGTGTGCAAAGCTAGCGGCTGCTGCCTGAAACAGACTTTTGATATGCGGACAGAGCCAGTCTTCACATTTGTCTTGTATAAAAGGAAGGAGTTCGATCCTGAGGTAGTCTTCATGTATGTTATTTCCACATTAAATCTTTAGCAATCTACAGGAAAAATGTAACACGTATACTGTGCTTTGAGGTGATATATGGAGATGTCATGTTTATGTTGTTGTGTGAACTGTAGGTAACCTAACCCCCCCCCCCCCCCCCCCCCCCCCACTCCAGAGTCAACAACACACTTCTCAACATGCATCCCACCAACTGTGACATCCAGCTGGAGACCAGTGGAGACAGAAATAACTCCAGTCACAGTGATGGTAATGAATTGTGCCACCCCTCCACAATGCCCCCTGGCTGGATCAGGGAGGTGAGGCAGAGAAAAGCAGGAAAGACAGCAGGCAAACTGGACGTCTACATTATAAGGTGAGTCCTTGCTTGTAATCCTCCTTGACTGTGTAGTAGTTATGCTGAAAAACTAAATACAACCATTATTTAGAGTGACCATTTGCCCTTAATGCAGTGCTTGTCTCAGTGTTTTCCGTCTCTGCATGTGATGATCTCTATGATATTGACATCAGGGCTCTGATGGTTTTGTGTAATCTTATCTGAATCTTCACATCTGAAGTGCAATACAGATTCACTGAGAGCATCATTTAATTGACCTTTCTGTTGTTTTAAGTCCTGAAGGGCAGAAGTTCAGGTCAAGGACATCCCTACACACTTTCCTCCTCAAAAACAGAGACGGGAACTTGGACATAAACCTCTTTAATTTTACTCCATCCAAGGATGATGTCATCTCCACTTCACAAATTCCTACCCACCAACAGAGGAGAGTAAAGAGATCTCCACGTAGATCTAAAAAAGTGTCTGAGGAAGAAACTGTGAGGAATGGAGATGAAACTGAACATATTAGTACTGACATTTTAATAGAGGTTTTAGAAGTGGGTAGAGACAAAACGGATGAGGCTGTGAAGTCCAACACACAAGATGAACCGTCAGCAGCAGCTGAAGACGTCAAACTCATGAAGAGCCCTCAGAGAGTCGGACTGAGAGAGAAACTGCTCCGTCTAGCTCCATCTAGTGAACAAAAGGACACTTCCTGTCTTCACGCCGAAGAGCAGGCTGAGTCGCCGCCTTCTGTCCCGACTCTGAATGTTGAACCTGCCACAGAGAGCGAGACTGAAGGTGATGACGAACAAGGCAGAGACGAGACAGAGATTCACAGCAAAGGCGACGACAGGCAGGAGGTGTTGTTACCTGACATCAGTGGCAGAAGCTGTACACCGGTGAGAGACTCCCAGAATAGTAAGTATCAACTCCACTGTCTGACAGCTCACCAAAAGCTCCAGCTTAGTTTATCCTTTTTATCCCTCAAGTTTTTTTTCTCCAGCATTTTATACACTGCATAACCATAAATAACATTTTACATTTTTAAACATAAAATCAAAACCAAACATTTTACTTGGCAAAAAGAAAAGGAATATATGTGTCTATCTGAAAAATGATGATGAAGTGTAGTATTTTCTGTATACTATACTATATTTATGTTTCCTTTCCACATAGAGTCCAGAGGATTGGAAGACAAACGGAAAACGAGTCCTTATTTCAGTAGAAAACACATTAAAGATGGTAGGTAACATTTGAATGATTCATTTGATAAACAAATCAAAAAAAGAAAGGGACACACATGTTTGCATTTATAAAATAAAGTCGTATTTGGTTTGAGACATGTACAATGTCCATACTCAGGACTTAGCCCCCCCAGGAGGAAGGTCTTCAAGAAGTGGACACCCCCACGTTCTCCATTCAACCTTGTACAGGAAACCCTCTTCCACGACCCCTGGAAGCTCCTGGTTGCCACAGTTTTTCTGAATAAGACCAGTGGTAAGACCCAAAATACAACCACATACAAACATTATTACACTGAAATTCACTGGTGTACCAAAGTGTACTCACGCCTGGCTTTTAACTCTTTACTTTTTTTTACCGAATACTCCAGGTAAGATGGCCATCCCTGTGCTGTGGCAGTTCTTCGAGCGTTACCCATCTGCGGAGGTGACCAGAGAGGCCGACTGGAAGCCCATGTCTGAACTTATGAAGCCGCTCGGCCTGTATGAGCTTAGAGCCAAAACACTCATCCGCTTTTCAGGTGAATGCTCTTTTGCCACTGTACAGTACATGATGGATGGCAGTAGCATTGTAACTGCAGATTCTTATGAATATATGACACAAATATCTGTGGCAGGACAAACCTCACGCTGACTTCCCTCCTGTCTAGATGAATATCTAACTAAACAGTGGCGTTACCCCATCGAGCTGCATGGTATTGGAAAGTATGGCAACGACTCCTACAGGATCTTCTGTGTGGAAGAGTGGAGACTGGTGAGAACAATCCAGACTACTCTACTCTACTGTCTGTGAATTACATTAATGCTCATCAATGACAACTGTTTTTCTGTTTTTTTCATATTAAAGGTAAAACCTGAAGATCACAAGTTAAACAAATACCACGCCTGGCTGTGGGAGAACTATGAAACACTTGGAATCTGAAAGACAAAGTATCAAGAAGGAAATCAATTATGCTATGTGAACACTGTGGTATCTAACTATACTGTCATTATAATGAAATAGCACTGTTCAACCTGAATTGCCTTGAAATTATGTTTTGATACTCTTGAGATGGAAACGTTTGCATTTCTTTAAAAGGTTTTACTTTTTGTAATAAAACATTTTTAGCCTGGTTTCAAAATGAAATGATTCATGTGTGTGTTATTCAGTGCGTCCTCTGGCTGCGTTTCTTCCCTTTACACGTAAATGACATCTGGAGACATCTTCTCAGGTTTGTCCATTGTCGTAGCCTAATAATCTATCTTGTTGTGTGTACTGATGCATGACCTTACACTCCACACAGCTGCTTTCTTTTGTTGGGTGAGGTGGGTGGAGGGGTAACCTGATTCCCAAGGCAACTGTTGCCACCGCAAAACACTCAGTGAATGCACAGGCATGTCACGGATTAATGTCTAACTAGTGTCGGTGCAGTTATTTGCTATATTTAGATTAGGAGTTGTGTTATGATTTAATGCTAATAGAGCTACAGCTTGAAGAAGAAAATAAAAGTGTGCAGGATTTTTTGACCCTGGAGAGTTAAAACTCCACAAAGAGACTTGACCTGTGGTGGGAAAAGAGAAGAAACAGGCTGAACTACAAAATGAGACTACGTAAGGAAACAAACTTTTCTTTTTCCATTTGTTGTCTATTGTGTTTCTAGATAATTATTCCAAGATTGTGTTTATGTCATTACTACAGCATCCATATCTATACCTTCCACCCCGGTGTTTATTCCTCGTCACACCCCTCCTGTGCGGCAGAGTCGCAGCCTCGTGGTGACTCCCATGACATTTCCCAACATCTCAGACTCTGCCCGGCTGCAGACCAGCACTCAGGTTGCACATTGATTCCTTGAGAGTCAATTCATTTTGGGCATACTGTATCTTTGCTTCAACTTTAAACTTACTAAATAATAAATCCTCTCCAGATTATCCCAAGACTGAACCCTTTACATCCACCTTTGGTCTACAAACGCACCGTCAGCCTGGAGACGCCAGCTGTTCACCATCATAACCACCAACGGACACTGATCATGCAGAGGAGAGAGCATTACAGGTGGGAGCACTGTGATTAACGTCTGCTGAGAAGCACTTAAAAAAAAAAAAAAATCACAGAGAATCACCAGCATCGATCCCATCTTTGCTTTTGAGAGCTGAGTTCAAAATCACTGATGTGTAGTTGATTCATCAGGTATCATCAAGTGTGGCGAAAACCATTTTATGGAAGCAGCATTGAAAGAGAAGAATACAGGTACAAGTATGAATACTCTCAGTTTATATCCCGTGCCGAGTCATAACACATACTGTAAACACAGCTCCTAACATTTACTGACAAATAAAACTCTAGGAAGGAGCTGAGAGAGCAGTTACAGAGGCAGATGGAGGAGAAGTGTGCAGCACTGAAGCTGCAGCTGGCCAGTAAAGTGAAGGAAACCGAGCGTGCATGTGAGGTGGACCGCCTTGCCCTGTCTGGTGAAAGAGAGCAAAGAATCCAGCACAGAAAAGCGATGACAGCGTACAGAGACGAGAACAAGCAGGTACTGTACACCCATACACGGCGTTTCCACGGCTAATGGTCCTGTGGTGATGCTGTTCACAATAGTGTCCTGAAAATGCTCTAACATGCTCTCAGGTTACAATATACATAGGGTGTGTTTGAGGTTTTTTCCTCTTGTCTGTGTTGTGTGTGTGTGTGTGTGTGTCTGTGTGTGTGCAGCTAATGGAGCAGAGCTGGAGGGACAGAGCACTAACACGGTCCCAGGAGGTCCTGAAGGAGAGAGAGCTGCTGCGCCTCAACCCCATTAACTGGAGTGGAACACTGAAATAGGTTAAACCTCGACATCCACAGCCAAAGTTTTCAGGTCTTGCTGCTGGACTTACGCGCCTGCATGTGTGTCAGATGGAAATGACACACAACGTACAGTATAATAGTACATGTAATTAAATGGATAAATCTAGTTTTATAATCTGAATGTATAAGATTTAAATAAATAAATTCCTATTCCTATTCCTATTGTCAATTTATTTCCAATCCTATAGTAAAGACTTTGGGTATTATAATATAGAATTGCACTAATGTAATGTATTATCAGATTTTATTAGTAGCAGCTAAGAGCTTAGGCTACAGCAGTCTGATACATTCACTTCTCTCTCACACATACCCTCAGATTTTTTTTTTCCTCTGGAGCCACAAAGAATTTAATTCTACTTTTTGCATATATACTATGTTGTAGTACTCCCCAAGACCTCGAAACAAGCTTTGAAGTGTAAAAAACCCGCAAACTTTAATTTATGATGCAATATGTAATTGTAGAAAAAACAATTTTCCACAAGCTCAAATGTTTTTCTTTTTCTGTTATGCAAAGAGCAAAAGGAGGGTTCACAAAATGAAATAAAAATTAAAAAAAACATGAGGTGTGACAAACTTTTATTGTAAAGCAAACATCTATACTGAACAATGACTCTGTGGATGACTTTCCACTAAATGAAAACCAAAGATAAGAAGATGGACGGATAAGAAGCGGCGCTTCAGTGGTCTTTAAATATGACGCTACTATTATCTGCTACATTTACAATTAAATAGATTAAAAAACTGCATTGAAAATGTACACAAAAATGCACAGGAAATGTCAAGAGCAAAATATGATAAACATCTTCCCAATAAATATTGCTTTAAAAATAAATTAAAGGCAACAGAAAATGGCTTGCATCGTCAAGAGTAGAGCTGGTATTTACCTAAGCACATTCCTTCACACACTCAGTTAAGTGGCCAGTAGCAGTAATGTTTGTGATCCAGCAGCTGTTAAAAGTCAGTCTTCCATGCCAAAGTAAGACAACTTAATTGATGCAGTGTAGTACCTCTCATTTCAGTTCCTATAATCATGCAGTATCACTAGAAAGAATCATTCAGGAAGTAGGGAGATAAAAAAGATCTGTGAACATAAATAAATAACCAGTGATTCATAATGGAAATATCCCAGAGTTTCAATGAACCTATTCTTTGGGATGATATGGAAATTATCTAATTATCTAATCCCATATCCCTGACAAAAAAAAGCTGTGTTGTTGTTGTTGTTGTGCATTCAAACTATGGGAAATACTCTGCTTCACAGCATTGACATGGTGAAAAACGACGGATGTGTTGATTGGAGGTTTTGATTGTGTGGAAGAAAACGACATCATCTCTCGAGCAACATCGAGGCCAGATGGGACATCCAAATGCATAATAGATTTGAACAATCAGTAGTGGTCTTCATGTCACCCTTGATCCCAACAAAGTTGAGGTAGGGGGGATTGAGTTCCTTCACATCAGTGCAGTGCAGCCTCCTTATTTCCTCTTCAAATTTATGGCTCCGTAGCCTTAAAGTTCTCACTTTTTCCTGCATTATCCTATTCATAAATATAAATGAGCCCAAGCCCTTTCAAGTAACTCCCCAAACTAAATTAAATCCCTGAAAGACGAGAATTGTAGGGATAGTTTCCTGCCCAGTTCTGAGTCTTACTCACTTCTCCTAGCTGGTGTTCCAAGGTCCTTTTAGTCAAGCGTGACAACAGACAGTCTAGCGTCCCTTCAGGAATCCATCCAGCATGTAGTCTCCCTTCTCTGTCAACCAGTATCCAGCCATAGCAGCCACACCGCCGATGAAAATGGCTGTGAAAACCATGTCGCCCTTTGCTGCGAGCGTAGCTAGGGCACAGATGACTACGCCAAAGAACATCTGCTGCAGTACAAGGACTTCATCATCTGTCATGTCATCAAACAGTCCCTTCTCTGGGCCAGCTGGGGAGGTACAGGAGAGGAAAATTAGCCGGCGTATCTGAAAAGGTGTCAACAATGTATGTTTTTGCGTTTTTTGCATATTTGCCACTGCCGCAGCTACAGTACATACCCGGTGGCTTATTCTCCACACAAATGCTGTCTCTTCTGATGAATCCATCGGCACAGTCACAGTGGAAAGAGCCCTCCTCATTAATACAAGCCTCATTAAGCCCGGGGCACGCTATCGCACGTTCGCTGCATTCATCTACATCTGTGCAACGAAGCAAAAAGTAAACAGTTTAAGGACATCAGACTGTTAAGAGGTTAATAATATATAAATGTAGGAGCTAATTAGTATTTGCTTACCAAGACACTTGGCTCCTTTCAATCTGTAGCCACGTGCACATTTCTTACAGCGGGCGGGACCACTACCCATACATCCTACACATGCCTGGTCACAGCCTGGACACAGCAAGATCACAATTCACAAAGTTTTCAGAAACCAATCAAACTAAAGTACAATTTGATGATTTGTCATCAGAAAATTAACTGGCAATTTGTAATGTATCATTTTCCAAATTGTACTAGCTCCTTCTTACAACCTGTGGAAAGAGTTGTGACTTTTCCTGAGTGTTTTGGGGGTTTCACTGTCTTACAAAATCAGCAATTTTGAATAACAACAGATCTTTTCATAAACATATACACGAGAGAGCCTACCTCTACATTCATAAGATCCGTCTGTGTTGTGGCAGTACGTGTTTGTAGGGCAACGAGCCAGCTCTGTGCCGCACTCGTCGATGTCTGAGACACACAAAGGCAGTCAAGACATCGCATGATCAACAAACCGGCACCAAGTCAAAGATAAGTTAGTCCACGACCTCTGAAGCCAAACTCACCCACGCACTTGTGGTCGTGAAGGATCCAGCCGGGTTTGCAGTCGAGGCATTTGTAGTCCTGCGGCCCTGAGCATTTCTTACATGAGTGGTAGCAAGCTGAAGAGGATGAGAGAGACACGGAGACAGTGCGAGGGTCAATCTGAGATGACCTCAGACCCAATTTAATACATGCTGAGGGTCGAAACCGCACCTGCACATGCTCCTGCGCTGTCATTAGAGCTTTTCTCTCTGAAGTAGCCGTCAGCGCAGCTCTGACACAGACGGCCCGAGTATCCAGGATCACAGACGCACTCTCCGTCTCCGAGACGAGTCCCCTCCCCCTCGCAGCGGCCCAGACCACCGCACACGCCACCAGGGCCTGATGGACACTCTGTATTGAATGAACATGCCATTAGTGGTAGTCTGGAGACTGGAGCTTTGAAACAGCATTATTCTAATTGAAATAATTTGATCTTACATCCTGATTAAATCTAAATCATTCATCACATGGGACGACAATGGATGAATTAGATCTACTATCTTAAGTACTCTACCCTGATCTCAGGCAGCTTGTAGCTTATGGTGAATGTTTTATGTTTTTCCCAACCTTTGCAATCAGGTCCAAAGTGTCCAGGTGGACAGCACAGTCTCAGCTCCTCTATGCACAGCCATTCAGACAGGTCTGGTGCCTCCTGCTGCCTACAGACCACATACAACATGTCAGTCACAAAGTTAAAACAGGTGCATGGTAATAAATACTGAAACATAAAAACACACACAGCTGGTGCCAAATAATGCCAATTAATCTAGAAAATACGATGTTGGATTAAAGCTAAATTGATTACAGTATACCCCAATTTAACTGTTGCTACTTTGATAAGTGTTTATTTTGACTAATATACCTCAACATAAATGTTGTTAGTTCAAGAAAACTGCACCTAATTTCGATTAAAATATATTTTTGTGTTAATATAAGTCTTAAATAGTTAGATCTTCCGACAGCAATCACTTACATAGAGTGTTTGGACCGAAACACGGGTCTGTCAGTCACTCTGCTCTGCTCTGAGCCAAGGAGAAAACTTTTCTCGTATCCTACAATTTTTATCCAATGAGGAGAGAGAACAGCATGCAGGGCTGTGTCTGCAGCCAAGGGATGCGCGTGAATGTGGTGACGTAGGGACGAGGACTGTTATGGTGCGTTCAAGGCAGCCCGTAACCCGTGCTTTCCGACCTGTGAAGTCATACCAGTTCGATCTGGTACGAGTTCACGGGTCGAAAGTTACGAGTGGCCGTTATAGTGACTTTCACAGGTAAAACAGGTCGGAAAAACACGAGTGGGTTGCCTGGAACGCTACAAAGTCGTAAGTTGTGACTTGAAGCTGTAATTTACGGTTTCAAAAGCCTGCCTGGAACGCAGCATTAGCCAAAACGACCGGATCGCTTACTTCTGCTTTAACTATAAGTAAAATAACTTTAAAGGGATAGTTCAAAATTTTGGCAAATTGGCCCATTGCCATAATCCCTATAGTTTTAGGAGTAGGTTCGTTATTTTTAATTGTCAGTGAAAGCTATTTTTAGAACGGCGGAGCAGAGCTGCGAGCTGCTCAGAGCTACACTAGTATGGAGGCTCATGGGATTTCTTGGTTTCCCTCATCAAACTCATCAAATACACAATCCAACAACTCCAAAAAGCTGTCGTGGACAAGTTGTGACCTGCATATTCAGCACGCTATCAGATAATAACAGAACCAAGAAACCAAGAAATCCCATGAACCTCCGTAGCGTAGCTCTGAGCAGCCCGCGACTCTGCTTGCCTTTCTAAAAATAGCTTGCACTGACAAATAAAGGTAACAAACCTACTGCTATGACTATAGGGATAATGGCAATGGACCAATTTGCCAAAATGTTGAACTATCCCTTAAAGTTATTTTCAAAAACACAATGCACATTAGCCTGGTTTCACACATTTGGGTCACATCTGATTTGTTCAGTGATTCATATAGATCTAGTGTTGTGCTCTTCAACAGCTGTTTTCTTCCAAGTGCAGAAACTGTCAATCAATCAAAGCTTTCAAGGCAGGATTAAGATTATTAACATCACCTCTGTTGCCTAGCTGCAACCTTGAAAACCAGCTAAAGGAATGGCGACGGGTGTGGATGACACTGATGCCTGCGTGCAGGTTGTTGTGAGTCGACTAACAAAAATAACAACTCTTGACACACTTTAAATTTCTGTCCTGAAAAGCATTAACTTCTCCTAGCAACCAGCTTCTGAGTGTGACAGCAGCAGGATAGACGTCACATGCTACTGAGGGATCAGTCAAAATAAACAAAATGACAGGCTCAGTCAAAGAAGTGAATGAAATTGGGCACAAAGTGTGATCATCAGGCTGCTCTCACATCACATTTACCTGTGAAACCACCACGTCTCCACTTGGTCCTCTATCTGCTCCAGCAGCTGGTTACATTCAAAGTCTGTTTTCTCGCAAGCAGCTTCTACTATCTCAAGGAGCCGAGTCTCACTGAAACAAGAAGCTGACAATTAAGAGATGCAATACAGTAGTTGAATAACAGAACGGATGCTGCTGCTGCTGCTGCTGCCCCCAACTCCCCATCCACCCACATAAAAAAAAGGCGAAGCCTTGCTCTGGGACACAAAGGACTGTAACATTTAAAATAGACTGGCTTACATAATCTTTCACACATCACAAAATACTGTGGGCAGAGAAGACAGGACTTTCAAAAGTGAATCACATTCTTCAGGACAGTCCCAGTGAAAGTAAGTCAAGGAAAGATTATAGTTTGAATTGGTTATGTAACATTATGAATACATCTTTTGTTATCTTTTACCATGTGTGATACCTGGCAATCAATGGCTACACAATTCCTTTATATTACGTCAATAAATGATTCTTTAATTTCAAGGTTAAATGAAGCAAAGGTGTGTCTCCACTTAAAACTTGTTCTTACCTGCGTGCATACTTAGCCAGCTTTTCCTCCTCCCAGGCGGTGTTCCCACCCCCAAAGTTCTTGTTGGCTGTTTTCTCCAAGCCCTAAAAAGAAAAGGAAATTTCAGGACTCCACACACACACACATATACGTTTATGTACATATTTATGAATATATGTGCATAAACCGATGGTTCCTTAAGTTAATTGCACTACCTTAATGAAACTTTCAGTGAGTTTTCGGCAGGTCTGGCATGGTGCTGTCTGGACTCTCACCACAGAGAGCTCCGACAGAAGCACCAGAGCAGGTAGGAACGGCCGAGTCCACCACATGATCCTTCAGCGGGGACACATACACTCACAGCTAGTATGCATGTAAAAAAAAACAGAAAAAAAAAACAGTTTGATGTTATATACTTTTCAGTGGTCACCACAGCAAGTATTATCAAACAGAGACATACGGTAGGCTACTTTAGGACAATTGTAATATTTAACTCCTCCCTCTTAGTATTTCAGTATTATGTAAACATAGATGAGATTTCATAATGTATTATCAGCAGATTTAAGGATAGGCTATTTAGTGTTTTATTCATTTACAGCAGTTGTCAAATATTACAACCTTTCATATAAACTACAACGCCACTTATTACCTGTTTATACAGCAGCCACTCAGGAGGAATTACATGTGTTTATTATTGTAACAAACAAAGGCTCTAAACTGCTTAAATCATTTAGGCTAGAGCCTGTTTATTTAAATCCAAATGCTGCCAAGAAAGGTTTTGTCAGTCAGTTGAATATAATGTCATATGTTATGGGTTGTTGTTATAAAATTTATAAAAGTTTTGCCTGGACCCAGACAAATATTTTTACTAGAAGCTTAGTAGCCCCTAACTTAAAATCTTAGGAGCATAAATGTAGGGGCACACATCATAAATTACCTCACAAAGCAAATATTCACTTTCCCTTTTCATTCATGATCCTCAGATTCTTTGAGTTGACCCTTCAGGGGACTACTCTAAACCAGTGTTTTTTGTTTTTTGTTTTGTTTTTTAAAAGTGGCAAATATGCTGGATGCACATGCGCAAGTAGATGGAAAAATGTACTAGCACTGTCTCAAATATTATTTATTAACATTATTAATATCTTCTATAAAGATTGTGTCAGGTTGAGTAGATTTTAACTCTTGATTTTCTGTCTTCCCCTTGTAAGATATGGCACTGTTATTTCAAAGACTAAAAAGTATATACATGTAATGTATATGTAACTTATATGTAATGTTATTTAGGTGAAATTTAAAGTGAAACCACTGCATATAACCGAGTATAAACCATGTGGCTCAGTGACTGCTCATTTCAGTCCAGTCAGGGAAGCATCATTGATGCTCCACTTTCATCGTTAGCTTAGCTTAGCTCAGCTCAGCTCAGCATCAGCACCACTTAGAATTAGCCTGGTAGTAGCCGGCTAAGGTCGATAGTTAGCTGCTAGCCAAAGCTAACGTCACATCATTTCACCACACAATAATAAATAAAAGACTGGGGTGGATAAAATAAACCTATTATATTCAAAGACGTTGTCCTCCTACGATGTTTAACCACGGGTTGTACTCAAAACTACCCACCATTAAATGTCTGCTGAGTGTGTTTCAACTGTAACACAAAGCTAGCCCACTTGTTTTTATTGGCTACTACCTGCTTTGCTCCTTCCTACCTTGTTGCAAAAGCACCACGTCCGCTGCTGCACCACCAGTGATGATTGTCCGATTCCCTGCTGGTACTTCGTACTACAGTAGAGAAGGGGTTTCATATTTTTAGAGCTTCAAGTGTGCCATTTTTCAGTCGGCAACCTAGAAGCAGTGGTGGGTGGTCTGTGTGCCAGCTGAGTGAAGTGAAGGGCTAGCTTGGTGGCTAACGCAGCTGGTGCTCGTAGCTACACGGTCATGTAGAGCAGCTGGGACGGATGGAGGGATGGATGAATGAATGAAGGGACGAAGAGCTTCCAGTTGGTTCTCTGTTTTCCATGCAGCTGCCACACAAAACACGGCACCGCCCAAACCAGCTGGGATTTAACTCATGGACCAATCAGCGAGCGACTACACACCACACAGAGAGATAGCGAGAGAGGGGGAGAGAGAGAGAGGCTATTAGAGCTTTTCCGGTGCAAAACAAACACAAAAGGACAACTTCTAGGCTTAATTTCTCCAAAATGATACAGTAAATTTGCTTGATAATGGCTGAGGGAGTTGTCAGGATGCTCCTGAAGTCAACTAATACCAACCATTATCTGAACTTATGGATCAACGTGTCGTTATTATACAGTAGTAAAAGTTGAGTATTAGAGCTTTTCCGGTGCAAAACTAAAAAAAAGAAGAAGAAGAAAAAAGACAAACCGGCTTAATTTCTCCAAAATGATACAGTTTGATACTGAGTGAGGGAGTAGTCAGGGTTGTCCTGAGGTCAACTGCACCAACCATTGTCTTAACTTATGGACCAAAGTGATGTTAGGCTACTCTACTGTACAGTAAATATGGAGTATTAGGCCTTTTTTCCTGTTTAAAAAAAAAGCTAAAAATGCAACTTTGAGGCTTCATTTTTCAAAATGATACAGCAAATTTGCTCAATAATGACTGAGGGAGTAGTCAGGATGCTCCTGAAGTCAACTGTACCATTGCCATTGCCTGAACTTATGGGCCAAAGTGTCGTTATTGTAGCTACAGTAATGAAGTATTAGAGCTTTTCCGGTGCAAAACAAACAAACAAAGGACAAATTTGAGGCTTAATTTCTCCAAAATGATACAGTAAAAATGTTTGATACTGAGTGGGGGACTAGTCAGGATGCCACTGAAGTGAACCAACCATTCTCTGAACTTATGGACCAAAGTGATGTTACTGTACAGTAAAAAAAATAATACTCCCCTTCCTTTATACACACACATATCATCATAAAGACTACTTGTATGATTACCACAAATTACTGTAAGTAAAGTAGGCTAATATTTCATCTAAAAGGATTACTGTGCAGGTAACCCTTTACAGGCCATGGAAATGTGATACTTTGTATTTACCCGTTCTTCCTACTGTACTTCTTTGCACATGATGAAGTATAGGCCTACTTCAAAGAAAAAGGTCTTTACTGGTGTATTTTCCATTTCCTGCATTTTCTGTTACTTCCAGAATGTTGTTTTCTTTCTCTACAACATCTATTTAGCAACTTAAATTTCTGAGCTAGGCATACTGTATCAGATGAATTCAAAAGCTGTGAGACAATTCCAGTTATCTGCTATTAACTGGCTGTGCAGAGACTTAAAATGCAGTGTCCCACACAGATAATTAGACAAATTAAATGGGGACTTTCTGAAGTATCCCCAAGCAGGATGGTGCAGATTGTGGGTTCTGTGCACTGTGCTAAGACAGTGCCTTGTCAACTTTTGTTGTCAATTGTTGGCACGTTGTGTTTGTGCAGAACAATAACTGTAAGAAGTGTGTAGCCTACACCAAAATTCAAGAGACATTTTTTATTCAATCCCATGAAACAATGAAGGCAAAACACAGTATAAAACAGACCCACAAAACAAATGAATTAAAAACTCAGAGAAAGGCGATAGCTTTTTTTTTTTCTTCATGCATCTCAGGGTTTTCATATTCAATACATGGACATGCAAAATGTCAAATACTAGGCTAGTAAATAAATACTTACATGGTTTAAGACTGAAACACAGCTGTAGTGTCAGAGCCAACACAATAGAGTAAATTACTTCATTGTTTTTTTTTTTTTTTTTTGTATTGTTGTGTAATTTCAGTAATAAGCAATCCTGGCTTTGAAATACACCCCCCACAGACCACTTTTAAACTAATCTGTGTCATATTTTTCCTTGAATTTGAGGTTGTAATGTTGTGTGCGTGAGCTGTTGCTGTTCTAGAGAAATTAAAGCAATGACAACTTGAAGCTTTTCTTAAAAAAAAAAACCCAAACAAGCTAAACATATGAAAAGCTGCGTCCCTTTCTCAGATGTCTAACTTGCATGTTAACATTATCTTACATTGGGATGATGATAGGCCTGCTGCTACAGTATGTTGTGTTTGTGTGCAGCATACTGAAACGCAGAGCAAATGCAAAAGCTGAAAACTGATATAGATTTTTGTTTACAAGTGTTTCTCACAGTGTCACTTCAGGTTTTTGGTCACTTCATCTGCAAAACTGAAGCTTGGTCGTGGATCGTTCGTCCTCTCCTGCTGTCAGACCCACTCCGTGTCATTGACCTTCGGGCTTGTGTCGGGGCTGGAGGGAGGCGTAATGAGGCACGGCTGCAACGGCACCATTTCCCCAGAGTCTTCTAATCCGACTGCAACGCAACTCTGGGACACCCCTGTGAGGCGTAACACAGTTGTTCCCGCTGTGAACCCCGACAGCCCTCTGGCCAGAGCTCGTGATGCCACCCTGAGCCCCCCTGCCTTCTTCCGTCTGGCTGACGCGGTCGCAGCCGTTTGCCGAGCCCCGGCCAGTTCAGTCAGAAATCCCAGGCTCTGGGAGGGGAGGCTGTAGACGTGGAGGCCGCGGAAAAGTTCTGGCAGCGTCCGGAAACCACCCGGAGGCTCAGGTGGGAGCGATTCAAACTGAACCAACATAAACCGCTCCCCGGCGCGGCCCTGCAAATAGTCTGCTAGGATGCAGCTCAATGAAGCACTGAAGACGTCGACACAGCGAGAGGAAGCAGCGTAGCTTCTTCCTGCTTCCTCCTCCTCCTCTCCATCTTTGCTCTTCTCCATGTGAGTGCTTCTCTCCCAGCTCCGAGCCCCCCATTCTTCAGCTTTTATCCAGGTGGCCTGAGTAAGGACCAGCACCACTTTGCCTCCCTGCCTCTTCAGTTTGTCCAGTCTGGAGTGGAGCCACGGCACGGGGCCCAGGAGGCTGAGCTCCGCCTGGCTCCACAGGTCCAGAGACACGCTGAAGCCCAGGGCCTGGAGGGACGAGCCCAGGTGACACATCACCTCTGGCAGAGCCTGGTTGTCATCAGGCGGGTACAACAACACCACGTGACCGCCTCCCACTGCACCTGAAAGAGGAGGTGAGACATTGATACGGTATATGTTTGCTTTCTGGGAGAGGTTAAGGTAATAAAATGTAAACCACTCTCACAACTGTCTGTCTGTTAAATACACAACTAGGAGATGGATAGTTTATCTTGGCACAGATATCAGAAACAGTAGTAGTAAACAACAGCTCAGCTAACAGTTACCACTTCTAAAGCTCACTCATTAACACCTAATTTGTTTTGTTTGTTAGGATCCCCATTAGCTGCGCTCTAGAGCACTGCTAGTCTTCCTGGGGTCCACATTTAAAACCAGTACATTTAAACATAAATCTGCAATCACAACATGAAAAAGACAAGTCAACTAAATCTTACATTAAATCTGTACAATCAGATTGTCATCTACATCATCTACATTAAAGAACATCTGTAAGATAACTCCGATGTACAGCAGTTATAAAATAAAATAACATAAAAAGAATAAAATAAGAGGGTAAAACAAGTGAAAATGACAACAAGAGACCCTATTACCCTACATAAGACCCTTTGTGTGTATGTGTGTGTGCATGTGTATGTGTGCATATGTTATTTTACAGATATGAAATTCCAAGATATTTTTTTATTTGCTTTTTGAATGTTAGTTTGTGTGTGAGTTTAGTTATTATCTCATATCGTTAACAAAAAACAACAACAGTATGTTTTCCCAGTCTGAAATATAGATGTGAGGCTTGCACATACCTTTAACGTCATCTTCTTTCAACCATCTCCACACATAGCCTGAAAGAAAAAAAAGAAAAAATAGAGCACACATTGAGGTCTTTTGCTAAGATGCAATTAATAATTGATGACCGACAAATAGACAACTGACCTTTCAGGACCCCTTGTACTAAATAGGCTCCCAGCACGGCCACGCACATCAGCAGTAATCCGATGAGGATGGGCAGGCTCCATCTCCAACGGGACGCTGGGAAAATTAGTCAATCATGAAGCAAGAATGCCTTCATTAAACAAGTTTCATCAGCTCTGTTAATGGTTTTAGCATTGACAACTGAACAGTGAAAAGCACCCAGGTCTAATGACTTGTTTGCCAAATGAGATGGAAAAACATGCTTGTTTTAGTCGGTAATAGTTAAACATTAAAGTCTGGGCAATAATTATTAAGTCTTACTTGCAAATAGACACTGGGGCTCTAAGTGTGACTTCATCCCATGTATCTTTATCTGAAAATGAGTAAAAGAGTATGTACAGTAAGAGGCACTGTAAACATTTACAGTACAGAGCAGCTGTAAACTGTTAATGTTTAATATTATCAGTCACCTGGACACACAGCAGAGGATGTGAGGACACGTTGAACTCTCCTATTCTCTGGAAAGTGAATAAAGAATTAAATTAATAATTTTCAAACATAACCATGAACAAAAATCACAGTGGGTCAAAAATGATAGTTCACACCTTAAAAGTAATGAAATTCCCAAATGTTTTTTTTTCTGGATGTGATCCATTAAAATAAACTTTGCTGAAATAGACTACTCCTACACTGATGATAGATCATTTATGGGTTTAGCTGTTTAACTTCATCAATGATAGCCACATAAAGAGTGAGAATCTTTTCATTTCTGTCTGATATTCCTTTACTTTCCTAAACTTCTGACATACAGTGGTGGCCAAAATTATTAGAACAGCTGACGGATCTATAAATACCTGACCTTTTTTGCATGTCATTTCATCATGTTCATGAAATATGCAGATGGTTGCTCTGAGCACAATCAGATGAAGTGAGTCCTACTTTCCAGTTTTAACTTTAATATTTGGTATGTCCACCTTTTGCAGCAATTACAGCAGCACATTCCTCTGGCATAGTGTCAAAATATATTTCTTGAGAACTTCAACAATAATGTTATCCCATGGTTTCTGCTAGCCTACTTAAGCCAAAGGTTTTCTCATGAATGTATTATGTATAATAGGTCCAGACTGGCTTCTTCTTCTTTCGGACCTCGTTTTTTTTTTTTTTTTTTTTTTTAATATTTGAATAGGCGTACAAAAAAATAAGTTCCAGACCGGCTTCTTCTATGAAGGAACATGATTTTTTGACATTGACAGTGAAATACGTCTAGCTCATTTTTTGTAAGGAAAATTAAATCTTCTTATGACGGCTCTGGTTTATAGACCATAATGATGATTAATGGCCAATTCAACAAAAACAACCATAAACAACAACAAACCTCTTAAATATGCCAAGTGTTCTAATAATTTTGGCCACCACTGTACTGTAACTTTCAGGCAAATCTTTGAGCGCTTGGTTTGCAAGGTTTTTTAGCAATACAGTTGATAATGAACCATCTATAGTGCATAAAAACCAACACTATAGTATCCATGGTTACAGACCGGATCTAACGAGGGTGTTGCTGTAGCATGGAGTAGTATATTTTCCAGGAATTTGTCAAAACCTGAGGCTACCAGCATTTTCCTGAGAACTTAATCCCAGTCAGAGAAGTGTGTGTGAATATAGAGACTTAAAATCCCGACTACAGCCCCGGATGGATGGATCGTGTAAACAGATGTAGCCATGCAGCCTATGAGAGCTCAGGATAAGAAAGCACATCCTGCAACATCCTCAGTTTTTCCTAGGGGTGGGATAAAAAATCGATTCACATAAATATCGCGATATCTTTTTTGACGATTTTTAAATCCATCTTTTTTTTCAAAAATCGATTTTTTTTTTGTTGAATTTTTTAAAATATTGTGCAATGTGCATTTGTTAGCCTTTTTTACATACAGAGAGTACAGGTTTTGAAAAGGGTTTAAGTTCACTTTATAATGGAGTATGTTAATTTATAGGCTCCTACAGTATTTGTGTGCAGATAAATGTTAAAAATGCAGACTAAAAATCAAGAGAATTGGCAATGTCGTAGAATCGCAATTTAAATCGAATCACCATCCAAAAAATCGTAGAAGAATCGAATTGGGAGAAAAGCATATTGTCCCAGCCCTAGTTTTTCCTGATGTGTTTTTTTACCCAGTGTCCACCGTGTGTTGCGCTCCATCCTGCATGGCCGAGCAGCCTCTGTCTGGAGCCCGTCACCTCCTCACAGTGTCCTCCTCTTGCCACATCTTTCCTGCACAGCCACACTTCTGCCTCCAGTGGGCAGGGAGCAGTCACGTTCAAGCTCAGCCCTGTGCTGCCCTCCCTCGTCTGAAACTCTTCCATGGACACAGACACGCTTTGCTGCATTCTTTCAAGAGCATCTGAAACAAAGCCACACTTTGATATGATGACATGTATCAAATTACCATGCAAACATATTTTGGTCTGATGTCGGGTGACTCCCTTTTTACCTTGTTGATTCTGGAAAGGGCAGAAATCGCTTCGTGTTGTCTTTCCCACCCACCACACCTGGAAATAAAACAGTTTGTTATGTAATTACTTTGGAGAAAAAAAATCAATAAGAAATGTATTGAATCTCCACTGCAATCAACATATAACCTACCCGAAAGCACAGGCACGGAGCAACGAACTTCGACGAGACAGTCATTTCTCTCTCACCTTTGGGCTGCAAAGGTTAATTTAAAAAAAAAAAAAAGACACATACAGATACTATCAATATCGACATAATGAGACGATTATGAATACATAGTCTGGATTTATAATAATTATGCACAGACTGACCCATTCAAGAACCTCTCCAGGTGTTCCACTTCTTATCACCTGGCACATGAGATCCTGTTGCACGGAGTTAGTGTTTTCCAGTTGGAGGACGACGTTTTTCTTGTGATCGGTCTCAGCTCGGAGTCTGGGAGCTGAGACAGAGACACGTGAGTCATCATCAACAATTACACAAACTGTACAACTGCCAGTCCCATAAAATCTCTTCCAACAACTTGTGCTGGCACTGCCTGGTGCTCATCATGTACACAACACATGCCACACGTCATGAACACGGGCAGAAAAAGAGCGAGGCAACATGCTTGTCTAAATACTGAGAACCTGATATCTCTTACCATCACATTCCTTCACAGCCCCATTTAGGTTCATGGAACAAACTGAAAAATACAATGAGCAGATGTTCAGTGAGATTATTCTGCACTTCAGTGTGTCTCTGTGCTCACATCAACAACATCCTCACCTTCTTCTACGGATGGGATTGTGATATTTTGGACGTGGTCTGTTCCCTGTGAATGTGTGTGGGCCTGGACCACAACAGGGCCGCCAAACGGCACTCCTTCTGTCAACAGCAGCTGCATTTGTTGGAAACATGTACATTTGTGAATTGAAACTTTGTGTCACTCAGTGACAATGAGGACTCTAAAAGACAATGGTGTTTTGGAAATTAGTTTTTGAGGAATTAAGGGCGTAGGTTGGCAGCACAACGGGAGAATGTGTGGCAGTCAAATAAAATCTTCACCTGTCAATACAGCCTTTGTTTAATCTTATAACTTTTACTTTAAAAATTAACATCAACTTCTAAGTATGAAGTACAATTTATCCTTCTGAAAGTGAAGTATAGTAATGAACTAGAAAATTTCCTCTCGGGAAATTTTGAATGGGCCACGGGAGCTACTGCGGGTTGTGCCATCTCTGTCAACATGGGAATCAAACCCACGATCTTAAGGTCAAGACAGAGCTGATCAGACAGACACATGATCATCTTTCTATAAGCACTGATATGGAGGAGCTGTAATCACATTAGGTTAACTGTGTGTGTGTGTGTGTGTGTGTGTGTGTGTGTGTGTTTGTGTGTGTGTGTGTGTGTGTAACTGTAATCACATGAAGCTGGCTCTAGAGTCTGTGTGTGTGTGTGTGACTGACTTGACACATAGTTAGTTAGTAGCTGCATCCTGTGTCAGTCTGATTTAGCTGTGTCGGTGTTTATAAACATTTAAACGAGCGCCAGGTGGATTGTTTATGAAGTTAACGAGCTCTGGCCTGAGGATCAAAGAGGTTACCACGGCGATAGGGGCCCCCGCAGGCTGAGACAGACAGAAACGTGGAGAAAAAGAGCCATTTTCTGCCTCTGCACCGCTCTCACATTTGGGCTCAGCATGACAAAACGGTAACTCCTATCAGAACAAAACACAGATCAACGTTGCTCTAAGGACTTACTGAAACTTTTGGTACGATTTGGTGTTTCTACAGTAAATATTTTGGCGCTGGCAGTTTTAAAACATCAGGCCGTTCTGCTTCTCTCAGAAAATATTTGTATTGGAGTCAATGAGGAGCAGAGACAGACGTGGCCGCACTTAGAGGCTCAGAGTTTAAATTCTGTAAGTCTCTCTGATATTTTGAGCAGATGATAAGAGAGATAACAAGTTTGTCTTACAAATTCTGAAAAAATTATGTGTGTAGAGTGTAAATTGTGGCCGTTTGGAGTTTGGAAAGAGAAAAAATCTGGAGTTTTTCTGGCATCTCTCCCACTCTAACCGATGATGTCACGCACTCTGACACGAACATTCCGTGCAATACACACCCATTATAATCTCATAATTTCTCCAAAAATGATCATGGTCATTGATCAGGGATTGATCAAAAACTATATGACCTATCAAAACATGGAGTAATACGACAATACACAAGACTTGTGTCTACTGTTTAAAGTTTAAATGGAGTCTCTAGGTGAAAGTATGCCTGAGCAGTAGACGTTTGTTAAACTCCAATGATTGGTCTTTTTCGCTCTTTTTTTCCCGCCCGTCCCATTAACTTCAATGCAAAATTTTGCGCAGTTTTTCGCGACTTGCGTCGCGAAAAATTCGTAGACTGTGGAGAAAACTGATAGCACACCGATCCCGATCAAGACGCACGTTTTGATATATAATTTGGCCTGCAACTCTTCGAGTTGCAGGACTAGGAGCGAACCGAAAGTTGGCCGGAAGTGGAAAAATAACTAGAAAAAGATAGCATTTCCTGCAGAAAATGCGTGTGAATGCTGAAAGCAGCTGAACACTGTTGCTGAAGCAATGCTGAATGAGCTGAAGAAATTGTTGAATCAATGCTAAATTAGTTGACGAAACTGCTAAAGCAATGTTGAAAAGACTAATGCTAGAGTAGAGTAGAGTAGAGTAGAGAGTAGAGGAATACTTTATTCATCCCTAGGAGGGAAAAAGCTGAAACATGTAACTTGTAGTGTGAGATGAATGCCTTTTTAAAGGTAAAAAGCAGTAGAAATGCTAAAGGGAGAAGAAAACATTGAAATTCTGCATGTTTAAATGTAATGGTCAAATAGTTGAAATCTGCAGCTAACCTGACAGGAAGGACAACTGATGAACCAGCACTAACATAACCGAAGCAATGGCTGAGAATATATTTAAAAGTAGAAGATGTGAGACTTTGTATGAAATGGCTGGAAATTACTTGAATTGTCAAAGAAGAGTTTGAAAAATTCCTGAATTAGGAAAAAAGTTAATGCCTACTGAAATACATTGTAAACTGACAGCAGAAGAACATTGTTGAAGAATATAGATCGAGCATTAGCTGAGGAGTAGAACATGTAAACAGCGGGTTTAATGGTGTGAAATGGTTGAGAAGAGCCTCAGTAGTTTAGGATACGTGTAAAACAATGTGTTCAACATGACCAAAATGGGGAAATGTGTATTTTCAGTTTAAATAGCTAAAGAACAAAATTAACAGCAACGAGTCCATTAACTACAACAGGAAGATAGAGAGGTACATACAAAACAGTCAGACAACTGTAGGAAAAGTGTGTGTGTGTGTGTGTGTGTGTGTGTGTGTGTGTGTGTGTGTGTGTGTGTGTGTGTGTGTGTGTGTGTGTGTGTGTGTGTGTGGTACATACAAAACAGTCAGACAACTGTACGAAAAGTGCGGTGTGTGTGTGTGTGTGTGTGTCCATTTGTGTGTGTGTTGGATGTGTGTGTATGGTGAGTGTGTGTTGGATGTGTGTGTGTGTGTGTCCATTTGTGTGTGTGTGTGTGTGTTGGATGTGTGTGTGTGTGTGTAGTATTTAGTGTGTGTCCATTTTTGTGTGTGTGTGTGCGTGTGTTGGATGTGTGTGTATGGTGTGTGTGTGTGTGTGTGTGGTAGTTAGTGTGTGTCCATTTGTGTGTGTGTGTTGGATGTGTGTGTATGGTGAGTGTGTGTCCATTTGTGTGTGTGTGTGTGTGTGTGTGTGTGTGTGTGTGTGTGTGTGTGTGTGTGTGTTGGATGTGTGTGTATGGTGTGTGTGTGTGTGTAGTAGTTAGTGTGTGTCCATTTGTGTGTGTGTGTTGGATGTGTATGCATGGTGAGTGTGTGTCCATTTGTGTGTGTGTGTGTGTGTGTGTGTGTGTGTGTGTGTGTTGGATGTGTGTGTATGGTGAGTGTGTGTCCATTTGTGTGTGTGTTGGATGTGTGTGTGTGTCTGTGTGTGTGTGGTAGTTAGTGTGTGTCCATTTGTGTGTGTGTGTGTGTGTGTGTGTGTGTGACCGACAGACAGTCAGACAGAGAGAATGTGTGTGCGTTGCCATGGTAAGGTTACCATGGTGAGGTTACCATGGTGAGGTTGCCATGGTGAGGTTGCCATGTTGAGGTTACCATGTAACTGGTGGCTGGTGGCTTTAAGGCATGGTGGCAGCTTTAACCATAGGCTTTAACTGCTCTGTGACACCCTCAAACAGATCTAATGTACGACAAATCTGTACTTAGTACGAGCAAAAGGTTTACATTTTCCGAACCATAAGACCTTGCTGAACGCATCCATGTCACTTTGGTGTTTCTAGAGTAAAAATTGTTGATTGTGACGCAGGTTGGAAACTTTGGGATGTTTAGAAAATCAGCGCCTACTTTTGAATGGGAGTCAATGAGAGGAGGAGAGGGAACTGGCTGCACTCGGAGGCTCCGAGTTTAAATTGTGTTCGTCTCTCTGGTTTTTTGAGCACATGAAGAGATCGAGGATGAGCTTGTCTACAAACGTGGCAGAAATTATGTGTGTAGAGTGTAATCTGTGGCCGTGCTGACAGGTTAGAGAGAAAAATGTGAGAGGATTTTTAGACCCTCTGTCACTCTGCCAACTGCCAACGTCCGAACATTCCGTCCCATTGACTTTCATGTTAAATCTGAATTTTGTCAGAAATTTTAATGATTTTAAAACTATACATATATCTGAAACTGTTGAAGATATCAATAAGCTGAGATATAGCTGAATAGTTGAAAGGTTTGTGAACAGTTTAAAAGTTGAATGAAGTCTGTAGCTGAAAGTATGCTGAAGCTATTAGAGGCTGAATGAAGCAGAAGATTTGAAGAGTTTGAAGACTGTTTCAATGTATTCCTATGGGAAAAAAATTGCAGAAAAAGTTAAATATTTTAAAAAGTATAAATAGTTGAAAAGAGAAAAATAATAGCATAAATGTCCTGAGAAAGCTGCACGTTTTGATATATGAATTGTTGAAATAGCACAAAGTATGAAGAAGGAGTTAAACGCAGAAAAAGGGTGAAAGACGTAAGAATAATAATAAGTATAAAGATTTGAATAACAATAGTGTGAATGCTTCCAGCATTCACACTAATCCACAAGTTTCCGAACGTCATCTATGGTCAAAACTGGCTTCCGGTTTGCCGGTTTGGTGGAATTTTACGTTTACGTTTCCATGGTTTTCAGGCGTTGTCATAGTTGCGGTAAACGCATGGATCTATTAACGCTGGCTTTTAACACAGATGTCAATTTGTGTGATATCCACTGTTAAAAGCTGCTGCGATGATCCATGCGTTTTACCGATTTTCATTGGGGGAAAAAAAAATTAAAATCCATGCATTTACCGCGGCTACTGAAACCATGGAAACGTAAACATAACATTCCAAAACCGGCAAAACAGGCTACGTTTTTGACGTTCGGAAAAAGGTGGATAACTAGGAAAAAATCCACACAATAACAGTAGTGCCCGGGCTTCGCCCGGGCACTGGTCCCTGCAGCTATTTCATAGCTGTTGGGACCAGTGCCCGGTGCGATTGCCCGTGGCCCTAATTAAGTAACACAACTGATTGTTGTACAGTTCTTCAGTTAATCTGTATAGTTTTTTTTCCCACCATAATCAAAAACAGAAACGAGCAATAATTCTTTCGTACCTGCCCAGTATTAACTTTCTTCTGTGTAAGCTGCTGAGAAGTTTGCACCAAACTGGAGGGGCTCAGATTAAACTGGAGCTCCTTCCAATATTCTTCATAACCCGGATAACTGAAACCCACAATCACTGAAGCTGTAACAGAGAGTAGAAAAGATGAAAGTGTAATTTAGACATAAAAAAATACATAAGAAAAAGTAATCTGTAGGAAATAATGAGTGTCACTTTATGAGCAGTTTGGGTTGAGATCATGTTTTTTTTTTTTTACCTCCTGGTTCAGGAGAATCGATCTGGCCGCTTCCATCTGCTGTTTGAGTCGACAGCTCCTCTTCATCTGTAGGTTCAAAAGACTCCTCAGAAATGACCTTCGAACTATCCATCTCTGCAACTATATTTACAGTGCAGTCATTGTCGGTCAATATCAGTAAACACAACAGCAAGACACACACTGTTTTGAAGTTGACAGCAGTGGACAAGCCAAATGTCACAGGAAAAAAAACGAAATGTTGTGTGATAATGCATGACTCAGTTCAGGAAAAATTATGCTGAGAAAAAATAAGGAAGTCAAGACATTATGGTTTATGACAGTCACCTTGGACGGTGATGTTGATTTGCAGACATGGTTTACAGTCTCGTGCAGCTGCACAGCACAGCATCACTTTCAGCTGCATGTGTGTAACATTCACTGTGTCGGTAGGCCGGAAGAGATCAAATGGAGAGTCTATGGAGAAATAGAAATATACGATTCTACTTTAGACAAGCTGTAGGGTTATTGCCATGATATGAGTCGCAAACATGTTGATCATGTTACCTGTGCTCATATCGCAGTCGGTCAAGCCCTAAAGAAAGACAAGATATCACAATAAGTCAACTCACTCATCATGAAACCTCACCACAAATGTCAACAGTAGTGAATGAGGTTCATAAGTATTTATTTATTGATTTTGATGTGTTTTGCTTTGTCTTTTTTCTTAAACTTTGTCTAATTACTGTATTTATGTTGAGTTATAACAGGGACTTTGGTTATAATAATGTACAATGATATGTTTTATATGATATGTGTTGAATCATAGACTGAAATAAACCAAACCAACCAACCATGTGTCAAGCAAATATTAGTAAAGGCAGGTTGTGTCATTGGATGGAGTATTTTATATTATCATGTGTTGTTTTTACCTCTCTAAAACAAAAGTGAGAGTAAACCCAAGCTACAACAACCTCCCTTGGAAAACGGAGCAGGGGAGTTAAATGTCATGCGGAGACGGAGTTGTAAATAAGTCATAAACTCTGATCTCTCTGTTCGTCTACTCTATGTTGTTTCTCCTTATCCAGCCCCAAACCTGCAACCTGCACTCTTTATTTCTTATTTTGTATATCAAATGGATATATCATATTAACCACAATGGGCCTAATAAAAAAATATGGTAAAAGTAGGACAGGTACCAACCAAAATAAAACCTTGTCATGTATTTTTATTTAGCTGGGTTTATGCTTTACTAATAGTGAATGATGATTTAACAAATTAACTAAAAAATGACAATACCAATACCAGTTTATACAATAATATGGCGTTAAAACACAGACAAACAGATATGCCATACTCTTGAAGTCTGTATCTATGCCTACATTACCTACATAATACCAAACATTCACTCATCTGACAGATGCTTTTGCCCAAAGCGATTTACAAGTGAAAGACTATACAACAGTCTTTAGTGCAGTATCAAAGTACAAGGAGATTATTTAAAGGAAGTGCACCAAAAGTTCAAAGTTATTTAAAAAAAAAAAAAAAACAGAGGATTATTATGTGACTGAAGTGTTACCTCGCCACAGGTGAGATCAGGTGGGACTTTGTCAATCATCTCCAGCGCGCACACCAACAGCCTGGAGCTCAGCAGCGGTAGGAGAAACAGAAACAGAGGGAGGACCAGAGCCATGTCCCCGGGGAGACACTGAACCACCACGCTGCCCGGAATCACAAGGAGGAAATCCCACCGGCAGCCTTGTGTCCAGGCAGCCGCGCAGCATGACAGCACCAGTTCCTTCTAGTAAAGACAGTGACCACGGCTCGTGCCACACTGCCAAACTTCTATGACGCCCTAGGTGTGCTTTTTTTTCTTTTTTCTTTTTTCTTCTTCCACCCCCTGTGTCTAGGCGTCCTGTCAGTTATTGACAGGAGTTGGGCGTGTCGGAATTGGATGGAGGAAAACTTGTAGCAAGCATGACTGGTAGGCTAGCCTATCTGGTTCTTCAATGATTGAACCGAGACAACAGCATGAAATAAAGAGCAGGGCTGATTGATTGAAGGCATGCTGCTGTTGTGAGTGAAAACATGAAAGCTGTTAATGATATACCCATCAGATAAAGGTCAAATACTTTCAAGATGACGTCCCATTGGATGTCACAATAAGGTCTGAATCACAATTCCAGAGAACATTATCAAGGGAACTTTTTTTTTTTTTATTGTCATCATAGTCTTCAGATTAAAAAAAAAAAAAAGCTTTTAACAATCACAATAGCTCATGGTTGTCAAAACATACAAACACTTAGGAATTTAACCTGTGACCAACTCCAGACCACTGTTACTTGTACCAAGTTGTCAGGCTACTAACACAGTTTCACTTGTGTCTTCAGTTGTCCCTGTGACTGTTTAATCATTAACTCTCTCCATGTAAGTGGGTCACTTTACTGTTCCAGATTATAATTTTGCAGTTTTGCTTATCGGCAGCCATAACACCTGTGCAAACCCAACTGTGTGGCGCAAACATGCAGGATGCACATTTTTAAATGCATATTTGACTGTCTCTATATGTCTTCCTATAGACATACTGTAAATGCAAATGACTGCATCAGTTGCATGAATCAATCCCTTGTTTCCCATCGCTGCAGTTTTAGGCCTATGTTTGTTATTTAGCATAGCCCACACCTTGAATTTACATAATGTGGTAAACACGTGTGGGTGAGTTCACTTTTTATGTCAATGTCAGGACTCAACTTTGTGTTTCAGGAGAAATTAGTTTCTCCAGTGTTTATTCGAAAGAGGCGATTTACTTCCTTATCAGTCCAGTTGAGCAGGTTTTAATCTCATGCTAGAGTCTTGTTGAAGTTCAGTGAAGCCCATAAAAGAACAGGTTTGAGAGACGTAAACATGAAACTTATGACAGAGCATCTGAGTGCTGAGAAAAAAAAACTTTATCAGTCTTTCTTATCAATACAATCAGTCATGTAAGTAATTACACATGGATATTTTCTTTAATTAAAAGCATTTTCTTTTTAAATTATGTATCATACAAAAAAAACACACAACGGTCTTAGGCGAACATCTCAACACTGTTTACTGAAGCAGATTTCTCCGAGTGGCAATCAAATTTGTGGCTGATTTGTGGCATTGTTATCCTGTCACGATCTGAGTGTGCCGTTAGAAGTTGCTTTGCATAAAATTTACCGTTGAACTTTAATAGAAATCCTGCCGTAAAATAAAGCCCGGGGAATTACCACAGACCTGGTTTTCTTGCTCTAATGCTCAGAGATTTCAAGGTAATCTCTGTACTCTCCATTTGCTGTTAATCATATTTGAATAATACTGGCTTTCACTCTCTCCTTCTCCATTTTTTCAAGACACCTTTTTCATGTGAGGTGCAGTAACATGATTGAAGGTGAAGAATGCCAGAGAAGAAAGGAGAACAATTAACTTATGCTTCGCTCTTGAATGTCGGAGGTAGTTATGTGTGCAAATATTTAATGACCGGGCTGCAAATAAACACAGTGACCTAGGCTATAAAACCCATTAGAGGACAATAACACTTATCTTGTAATAGCTCAAAGTCTTGCAGTGTAAAGATTCACAAATCTGTATTACCTCACACAAACCCATTCACACTCTCGCACAGCCACATTGCATTCAACGTCATGTAAACACAGTCACTATACATTCAATATATCCTGCAAACAGAAACACACCCTTCAGTCGCCTCAGCCACTGCGAATCCTGGACCAGCTACGGCTGCACATCTGCGGTAAGAAAATTGCATGCAAATGTGCGAGCCCCTGCAAACAGCGGTCCCACAGTTTGCTGCCACAACACACTTTCACACATTAAATGCATTCACGAAGAAAGGCAAACATCATTTGCAACCAGATTTTCATAGCATTTAGCATATTTACAGATAAGACAGGTGTTTGTGATGGCTTCGGTCACGGAAGCAACATAAAGAGCCTCTGTCAGAGGTGAAATGCAGGCAAGAAGCTGGAGTATTTACCTCGGAAATATGCAAATCAATCAGTGGTATTTTATGAGCATGATGGTGTCAAACAGTGAATAGATGGTGACCAGTGAATGGCATCTGAGGTACCTGCAATGGAACAGCAGCTCGTGTTCCTATGTAGATATTATGTTTCAACCAGAACAAAGTCTGTCTCAGTAAGACATGTGAAACTTGAGATCACAGCTTCTGCGCTCTCCATGGTGACACGTGGAGAGGCTCTTGCTCTTGTGCAGTTTCTGGCCTTGTCCTGCCGGCGGCCGGCGGTAACGTGAGCCCGATCTGTTTCTTATCTGATGGCGTTTTCTTTTTCTGCGATGACGCTACACGCAGGCCTTGTCTTCTCTTGCCTTGCGTCTGCGGCAGGTGAGTTTGTAGTCTGTGTGCAAGCTGCCGTGCCAGCCATATTGCCTGCACTTTAGCCAGGACTCGGGGCCAACAGTGCCACCTGAATTTATCAGTTTGTGTGCTTCTTTTCATCCCTCCCAGCTCCTGTATTAAACCCCTGAAATCGTGTGGCAAGCAATACCGAGGGACACCTCTGAGGGCTTTTGGGATGTCCCTGCTGTGGCCGAGGCCTTGAAAATAGACAATGGCTACTCCTTGACCTTTGCACTGCTGCAGCGTCCCCTGCAGACAGGCCAGAGAAGCTGCAAATACTGGTGCTATCACTGAAGAGGGCTCCCTCTGTGAGTACCAGTCTTTTCCATCACCTAACTCAACACAGTCCTTTCCACCTGCAGCTTTATCCTTCTTGCTCTTTGACTGTCCTTTTCCATTCAGTCTATAATCCTCTTCCACAGCGGTTCTTATTTTCTCATGTCTCACATCTGCTTTACCATCGTCTCCATCCTTTCTCTCTTTTTGGTCCATGTTTGCTCTCTCCTCCTTCCATTTCTCGTAGGCCGTCTTGGCCTCAGGACTCCAAACGATCAACACTTTTCCTTGAGCCTTACGCATGTTTTCCCACTGCCCGTACAGCCATGGAAGTGGACCCACATCCGCCAGTCCGGTCCCAGAACCTGTTTGCCTTTGTGAGGTTTGGGCCCACAGAGCCATCTGCACTGTGGCATGTAGCTCCCCCTGCAGGATTGAGGCTAACGCACACACAGCAGAGACATGGGCTGACTGCTCTGATGAGCACACCAGCAACACTGGCTTCTGGACACACAACCAGCCTGGAGATATGGGGAGAAAACAAACAGGAGGGGAAAAGGATTGTATTATCATTTATTTGCTGGGTTTGAAGGACCATGGTAACACCATCAAACAAATCAACTGTTAAATTATGTCTACTAAAGACACAAACAGTGGCCATTCAAATAAAATTAACCTTGGTGTTGTATTTACCCACCTGCAGCTTCACTTTTAGTGAGACGGTGGATGAAAACTCCCAGTAATGCAATAATAACCACAAGCAACAGCAGTGCCACTGCATACATCCCATGCCTGCTGTGTGTGTCTGTGGAGGAACAAAAAAAACAAAAAAAAACATGAGCAGCGAATCTATTTACTTTGTAGAAGTTGTGTTTGTATGCGTGTATTCATGCCTTCATGCATAGTACGTGAACTTATCTATGTGAGTTGAGCACACTTACAGTCAAGGCACAGAATTCTTCTTCCGTGAAGAGCAGGATGTGACTGCCACACCTGCAGAGAGGGATGGAAAGCGTGAGAGGACAAAGTCATGCACCGCATCCAAAAGCAACTTTCTCAGCCTCAGAGAAAGTTGTAGCATCGAACTTTATATCTTTACCTGCACACACGGCTTCTGAGCAATAACGTGAGGAGGCATATTTATCTTTGTCTCAGTAGCTTTCCCCTCCTGTAAATGAAAATAAGAAATGTTTCATATTAATTCACATTTACAATAATTTAGCATTTATTTCCTGTCTTTAAACCCATGAAACATATACATACCATTGTTAGCGTGTGGACCAGTCCCATGGGCGAACATCCCATCTCATTAAGGACACAAAGCTGAGCCGAGAACGTTGCCGGGACAAGAGAGGTGAGATATACAAACACACTCTGCCTGCCTGGTCCAATAGACACGTTCCATGAAGACACAGCTGAGAGAAGGAGTCAAGAGAGGAAAACACACTGATAAATTGAGACTTTTTATGTTGAGTCTGAACAAAATAAAAACTGTTTTTCTCCCGTTTGACTCACCATCATCGAAGGGGCAAGAGATGTTGTGGCTTCCTTGTAGAGAAAACTGCAAAAATGAACACAAATTTGTGAACTGCAGCTAAAAGATAAACAACTGGACAAGTTTTAGTGCAAGCACCTCTAGCGCCCTCTCACCTGCACACACATATTTGGGTGTTTGTCCACAGCAGATGTGTTATAGATCTGTCAGGGAGACACAATCGATGTTTGAGAAAGCTTTTTATAAGGAATATATTACCAATTATACAATCAACAGCAGTGCCAGACTCGACTCACCACCAGGTTTAGTCCATTCTCCTCCTCCTCCAGATGTGTGGCGTTGGGCACAGGTGTGCAGATGTGTTCATGTTGTCTCCAGCAGAGGGAGGCAGAGATCTTCAGGTGGCTGGAACTGCACAATAAGCTCAACTGCAAACTTGACGAGTACTTTGTGACTTCAGAGGAGCTCCATACGTCTTCAACGTCTGTTGAGGCAACATAAACACAAATGTTTACAACACTACAATGACAATTATGACCTGACTAAACAGGACGCAGCTGTGGATAAACCTAGTAGATTTCAATTTGCGCAACATAAATAATAGCATACTACATCATGGTATAAACATTAAACTGGTATTTGGAATGAAATGACTGAATGTGTAAATAGAAATTGAGTTTCCACCAATTCGTTTTATCCCTTGTGATGTCAAACTTCTGAAAACAATCAGAAAACAATCTGGCTATTTGCGAAATAATTGCAAAATTTGCAGTCGACAGCCAGACCACTGACACAGTCGACCTGCCCCCACCTCCGAGGCTGTGAAACATTGGGGGTGGGGTACTTTGGTCGTAGTTCCAGTAAAAGGAAAAGGAAATGATGCCTGTAAACAGAAAGTGTTTTGTACAGTACATCAAGAGTAGACACAGGATTATTTCTAAACGGACATGTTTCTACTGAGGCTTTTCAAATGTTTTTCTGTGTTGCCTTCACCTATGCATCTCAAAATACAAGTATCTGCATGGATAGATACTACAGAGAAAGAAGCAGGTAAATACTGTGTATCTGTTTTACAGTTGTTCTGAATTGCTGAAACACAAATTCCTGTTGTGTGAATCAGTTGCTCAGTTGTCTAAACTCATTCACTGAATCGAACATCCTTTTGACAAAACCATAAACACTCTGCATCTGGTAAAACACTATTTGCAGATCTCAGTCATTCCTCTTGCAAAACTCTAAACACAATTCTCATGCAAAAAAAACACAGTTGTCACTGTGATGCACTTGTGATGCATAATGGTAACAAAAAGTGGCAAAACATTTACACAAATAAAACACATGCGTCAAACACAATGACTCAAAATTGATGACACTTCACCAGTTACACCATAACAAACCACTTTAGAATGCAAGAAGACAAAGAGTGATTGTTTCTGATGATAGTGACTACTGTCATCGACCATGTCCTTATGTATGGTATGACAATGGGGAGTCAGGCCAAAGGGTCCAATCAAACATCAATAGATTCTCTGTGTCCATAAATCGAGACATTTTGGACAAGACAACAGGTACAGTAAGTCGACTGTTCTTGTTGTCTTGTCTAAAATGTCTCGATTTATGGACTTCACTATACTGTTTTAGCAATGAAAGTAACTGTATATACACACACACACACACACACACATATATATCAGAACATTATATTACAGTAATTTTGCACATTTACTTTTTGTGAAACTGCAAGACTTGGATGAAGATGAAGATGAAGTGCTGCGGCCTGACCCAGCTCAAAGACCAGATGAAGCTCAATTGGGTTCAGTCTTTTAAATTTTAGACTTTCTGTATTGATCAATTTCAGGATGATGATAAAAATGTTTTTTTGTTGTTGCTGTTGTTTTCTTTTCATGGTACCTATTACTTTATTATGTTTGATGAATGCATAGTAAATGCTAAATGTGAATGTGAAATCCCTTTTGTGTGTGCTATACTGTAATGTGACCGGCAAACATTTCTCCATGAGCTACATGCCCTGAGCATTGTGTTTTCCATTTTTGGTGTAGTGTGCAGTGTTTCTATTTTGACTACTGTAATTAGTGCAACATCTGACAACATTATTTGGTTTTGAGCAAAGGTAAAACTATTTTGAGGTGATGATATGGTTTTGAAAAAAGAATCAGAGGTTTTGTGAATGTAGTGTGAGAAAAAAGGTTTGTGTTTACAATTCTGAGAAAAGGGCAGGAGGATTTGAACAATTGTGTTTTAACAATTGTGAAAAACTGTAAACTGTGTATCTGAGTGGATTGACTGTTAAAGGGAGAAGTGATTCTTAGTGAGGGGGCTTTGTTTTCTGGTTTCATCATGATGACATATTTATGAAACAGATTTAAGGGGAAACCCCTGTTTTGCATAATGTGAATCATAACAGAGAATCGAAGTTGTCAATTACAAAACAATGGCAATATGACAAATATTTCCCTTTAAATTGAACTGTTTCTGAATTATGTATTTGTTCTCAGTCTGACTTTGACGTGATTCACTCTCACCTGTAACGCTTTCCTTCAGAAAAGGACACTCTTTACGTCGGCGGGCATCTCTGTAGGTGTAATATACCTGTAAATGAAAATAAGATGTGTACAGGAATGACAGCAGCCTGGTTCAATAAGGGAAAAAATAATAACAAGGAGCTCAAAGTACCTGTACGCACACACACGGCAGCAGGTAAGGGATGTTAAGAACACGTGATGGAGACTGAGATGGATCAATCTGAAGGGAAACATTGCAGAAAAAACAATCCTAAATGGTTTCCTTATTGTGTACAAATAACAGTGAGTATATGCTGATGATTGTGCGATTGATACTTACAGTAATTTGGGGGGAAAGTGGCTCACCAACGCACTGAACTCCAGAGTAACACAACCTGGTGAACACTTCATGTCCAGGTGCAACAGTCACAGTGACGGATTTAGACGATCGATTCACAGACACTTCAAACTCTGGTACAGGATCTATGTCACACACACGCACGCACATGCACAACCACACACACAGACTCTTATCAATGCTGATAGCTTAAAACAAACAGATAGTAAACCCTGTTCAGTAATAACAGTAAATAACAAGTGTAGATAGGTGTAGCAGGTATTTGTAACCTGTATTCTATTTTCTATCTTTTATTTGGGCAATGATCATGTTCTTGGCTTTAAAACTACACATGTAATATTATTGTCTCCATCTCTGAAAGAAAGAAATTTTGTTCTAAATTAGTTCTTGACGAGTTCAAGTCCCGGAGTAATGAGAAGTATCTTTATTCTGTGATTTCCAAGCAGATTAACAATAGACAAAGGAGGCAGTGATGTCCTTGGAAATGTATGTATATTGTTGTCTGTGCTGAAAATTAATTTAATGATATTACTCCATTAAGAAGCTTGAATATTGATGCAAAATGCAGCTGCTGCCTCAGTCTGAAAATCTGTGCTTCAAATAGGAGACAGTATCTGAATCTTATAACTAACTAACTAACCCTAACCCTATGTGGCAAAAAGGAAAGATCCACCCAGCAAGTGCAAAACATGAGACTGATGGCAGAAACTCCTTCAGTATTTTACCTGGCACTGTGTACGTGACATTGCAGCTTGTTGATGTTGTGCTGAACAATACAGACACATTTGTCCCTGCGTCAGCCTGTATACAACAGTGTACAAGCTCCGACTGTGAAAAACAAACAAACAAACAAACAGAAAACACATCATTATCATCACCATCATCTTCATTAAATCACCTGTTGGTATATTAGATGCTAAAACAGGAAATAATCTTACCAAGGCCAAACTGGTGTTACTCTGTAACAAAGTGTCACACTTGACTTTCCTTTTGGGCTGACTTCTTTCAATCGTACACTAAGAAAATCAGAACATAAAAAGATTGATGACCCATTGTATTCCAATGAAGTTTCAGTATGAATGAAATGACATTTCCCGTTTCATAGAGTTGTGCAGCAGGTTCAAAGAGGATAAGTCTAACCTTTAATTTGTCTTTCCTTTTTTTGATGATCGGCCTGATTATCTCTTCATACGGGGAGAGGATTTCAACCTTCGGCTCCTTGCAGAAATCTGGAAGGAAGGAGAGTGGTGCACTTTTTTAGCACTGAAAACCAGACATCAGAATGTGCGGAAGATCATGTGTGCACAGGATAACAAAGTTTGACTCCATACCATCTGCTTTCAACCAAACATGGACAGTGACACGCTCAGAGTAATGCTCCCCGGGCGCCTGGTCCTTGACTGAGGTCAGTTTCACAGGACAAGGTCCCTCAGTGTAATCTGTACAGACAGAAAGGAGCGTTAATACACAAACTGACCCAGTGTGACCTCAACCAGGTTGGAAGTGAAATAACAAAACGTACCATGTTGGTTTGCCAGCTACAGAAAAGAAAAGGGAAAGGAGAACATGAGTTTAAAATGACAATTTGGCCATTTACATTTGTGAGTCATTCTTTTCAAAAAAAGAAGAAGTCAAGCTGTTTCCATCTAGAGACTATTTTTGGATGTCTCTTAGTGTATCTTTGTCTAATTTAAATATCTTGTCAGAGTTAACACAGTAGCCTACAGTCTATGTTATAGTATCATGGACTTAAACTCACCTGACATGTTGTGGTACATTCCAGCTGCAGAGGAAACACGAGGACGGCAGCGAACAGCAGCGCAGCGCCCAGATGCATTTTACCCATCTGATAGGCTACATACAGTAAATGTTTAAATGTAAATATGGCGAAGTGTCCTCACGAGACCCCGTGTCCTCACGAGACCCCGTGTCCACGCAGCTGCTTCCCTCAGATCGGGAGACCTCTACAGTACACCGAGGCTCTCCAAGCCCCCGTGCGTCCTGCTCTGTTCCCACGGGGCGCTGGAGCATCACAGGCGCTCCGCAGGGAAACGAGCCAGGGCGCTGAAGCAAGAGGGCATTTTCTTTTTCATCCCATTTAATACCTTAATTTTTTTTCTCTCTCTCTCTTTTCTTTTGGCATAAATAATCACAGCCTCCCCAGATTCGCTTCTCAAAGAGTCAGACAGTTGTGCGCTGTCGCCTGCGCTGACTGAGAATGATATAGTCCAGAGGGCGTGAAGCCGCAAGTGAGTCACGCAGGCAAAGCAAGGAGGAATACCAGTAAGCGTGTGTGTGTGTTCGTTTTTTTTGTTTTTTTTTTACACACGTACACAAGTTGTCATGGACAATTCCGAAAGATTGCCATTCATTTCCCTGAGACTTACAGTTGCCTATGTCTGTTTTGTGGGGCGCACAAATCAAATTCTGATCCCACTTGGATAAACTGTCTTCACTTCACTGGTGTTTTTTTCTTTTCTCTTTGCTCTCACACCTATTGCCTTCTGTCATCAACACATGATTGATTGATTAAATACAGTTTACTCATCTGTCATGTGTTTCATGTTTTGTTATTGCTTTGTGCAACAGAGAAAGACTCTTAACTGTCACAGTGTCAACAGAGCTATAAGAGACATAAATGAAGCATGCAACGCACATTCTTGTATAACTATCTAACCCTGATGGATCTTTATATAGAAGATTATAAGATGCATTTGCGGCAGTGGTTACTGCAGCATGGAGTCTGTGCAAACAGGTAGAAAGAAACTTAGGGAAAGTATTTAAGTGTATTTGTAATAAATGTGGGTTTATTTTTAGTTTTCCCTTTAGTTAGCCCTTTAGTCCTTCCCCTTTAGTTGTCCGTTTGTGTAAAAATAGCCTGATTAAAACCTCTCTGATTTTATGTTGTAAAAGAATAAAACATGAAAAGCCTCAAAGAGAAGAGAAATCCTCTTTAGTTGACAGTTCATCCAGCGTTCATCAATGTGCAGACTGACAGCTGCAGGGTGGATTCCTGTCAGAGAAGTTGATGCACACATTGACGGATACCAGCCTGTCAATTCTAGTTTAGTAACAATGTCTTTTGGTAACTTGTCCCCGTTGCGATATCACACAGTCGACATTTGTGGTTTTGAGTGAATTCTGTCTCAACTGTTGGTCAGATCGAGGAGATATACTTCACAACTCCCTCAAGATGGATTAGGTCTATAATAACGATAGTATAGCGATCATCAATTACCTGCTGCTCTGAAAACGAACCCACCAGACTCAGCTCTTCTTTGTGTGTGTTTTTTTGTTGTTGCTGATTTTCAAATGCTGATGCTCAAATTTAGGACAGACCACCAGTGTGTGAGCCTCACACAGCACACACTACATAGCTGCACTCTTTAATGTCTTGTTACCCCATTAAATTCATCTGACAGGGTTTAGTTATTAGTTCTTTGCAAATTAAGAAACATTTAAATACATGAATTAGCTGGTTGCAGAGCCTGTGCAGAGCCTCGGTGCAAAAAAACACTGACTGATGCTTATCAGTTGTTTCCACTCACGTTTTGAGCATTACTTGCAGGAAGCAAAAGCGTCTTTGCTCGGAGCGGTGTCACTTTGTTAATCTCTCGCACGCTGTGGTAGGTGGGTGTTAGGGTTAGGGTGGGGGATTTATCAGGTGTGGAAAGATTGATCAAAAATGTTGGTTTAAAGAAATGGAATCCAATTTGGTTGTGCAGAGTAATTCATCATCACAGCCAGTGTTGGGAACGTTACTTTTAAAAAGTAATTAGTTATAGTTACTAATTACTTCTCCCAAAAAGTAACTGAGTTAGTAACTCCACTACTTCACTATAATAGTAACTAGTTACCAGGGAAAGTAACTATTGCGTTACTTTTTCTTTCTTTTTTTTAAAGTTTAAATATGTCGAAGAATTTGGATTTTTTTTCTCTCATTTTTAAATTGTATTTTATTGTTTTCATATATTTCACTGATCGCAATTATGGAATGCGAGTGTGTGTTTTATTGAAAGCGAGGCTGGTGTGCCTATGAAAATAGGTTACAGTGGGTTTTTTAAGTGCTGTGGCTACAAGCAAATCTCATATTGTCTCTGTACAAAGACAACAAAGACCTTTTTAAATGTGAAAACAGCGGAGACCTATTCAAGATTTGCGTTTAATAACAGGCGAAACATCGAATTAATTTATTCATGGCCACATTAAGTGAAATTATTAACTTTACCGATTATCCATCTGATTATCTGTCCTGCTGCGAGCGCACAACAGGCTATCTGCGGATCCTTAAAAAGTCTTAAATTCATGTATCTAAAATTAAGGCCTTAAAAAGTATTAGCTAAATGTATTAGAAAATTCTAAGATGGTCTTAAATATATAATACACAGCATCATAAAATATGTATGCACTTAAACTTTTATATGAAATAACAGGGTATGCGTGCAGGGTCTTAAAAAGTCTAAAATGTGAAAATCTAAATTTTAGGTCTTAAATGTCTTAAATTTGTTGAATTATTGTGTTCAAGTCTTAAATAATTTTAGACAGGTCTTACATTTTCTTATGCTCACCATGGGCGAGCATTTCACTCGCATTTGCCCCTAAAAAAAACAAACATGTGTGAACCGGAAAAATCACAAAAAGAAAGAGCACACGATTGGTCAAAAACTACAAATCCCACAATTATCTGGCCTCAACAATAACAGTAGTTAGTGTAGCCTAAGTAAGGGAGAGTGGAGCTGTAGGTGAAAAGAGGAAACAACGCCACGTCTGGTCCTGTTCTATGTAGTTTGTTCACACCGTCACCGTTTACGTCCGCGGTGTAAAAGGCCGTGACGCAAAGACGCGATTAGGCGCGAGACGCGGTAGACGCGACTTTTTTTTTTTGCGACGCAATACACCCGATTCTTTCATGGCGACGGGACCTTCGCGTCTTCGTCCTTTTCATCGTGTTTGGTGGGAAGACCCACAAGGGGCTTCCCACCAAACACGAGGAACGCTTTTTTTTCGCTCGAGTTTATACGCGCGACCAAACGCGAGATACGTGAGAAATGCGATTTATCGCTCGTTTTGACTTTGTGTAAATTCGCGTCTTCACGAGCCCGCCCATTTTCACTACAACAACAACATTTCTGCTCTCACCAACCATGGTTGAGGTCACAACGCTGCTGTAGCTGTTCTGGAAGAGTTCCAGCTGATGAGCTACAGAGACTTTAGAGTCAAAGAGGAGCAGTGCGTCGCTGTGTCGGACTGTTTGGATTTAATGAAGAAGCTGCACAGAGTCAGGTGAGCAGAAGCTCAGGACAAACACTTCGCTCTGGGACATAATGTAGCTACACCTCACATGTTCTTGTCTTTTACCTCAGGGAGATTAAAGTAGTGTCTGTTTCCACTTTCCCTCCGATCTCGGCAGCTTCCCTCTGCTAGTTTGTGTGTGTGAGGCTAAACTGCGTGCGTGTGTGGTTTGTGTACAAACTGAACACTGCCTCTGATTGGCTTAGCATGAAACCTTACTCTGCCTCAACCAATCATCATCACTTATGCGGTTGTCTCGTCCCTCCCTCCTCCCCCCTCCCCTCACCAAAGGAGAGGAGGAAAAAAAAACAATCACTGATCACAGCCAAATGATAATGTAAACAGCAGACTTCTGGGAAACGCAGCTTAAACTGGTGTAAAATGTGTCAAAGGTGAAAATACAGTAACGTGGTTGATGTAACTGGGATATCTTCAGTTTTTAACGTACTGAGATATGTGCACATTTCATTTTTTTATTGATTTATGGTCAATGTCTGGTATCATTATCAACATTTTTTTCTTTCAAATCGCCTACAAAGAGTGAGCAACCAAATCGCATGGCGCAAAAGGTAGCTACACAAGGAGAGAAAAAAACAAGCAAAGCATAATAATAAGGCTTGGCTTGTGATTTTGCAATAGTTGTCTGACCAGTAAAACCTGTGTACCGTAAGCCTATGGACTGTGTGAGATGAAATACAGACCAGATAACCTGCAGTGTGATTCATTACATATTAGCTGCCACACACTAAAGTAAACTTTTTTGTGTATTTTTTTGCCACATTAAACATCACAGCTCAGTGTGAGTCCTATTTGATGTGAGCAAATAAAGCCTGCCAGTCACACAAAGTCTTTTATATCCCAAAGGTATCAATGTTGGGACAGTGTTTATGTTTCTATACAAGAGGAAATTAAGTTGAGGTTTTAGCCATATGCATTCTTGACAATCCTGCTGACGAAGCATAACGGTCATGTTCACCGAGTGCAAGTGAACTGCTTTGCCAATCAGTAGCAGTACTTCTCACGAAGTCCTATGGCTCATTGTTTCTGAGGAAAGAATAAACGGATGCATGAATATTTAAGCAACTTCCCCTGCAGTGCAAACACAGTCTGGACGTAAACAGAGTGACCACAACACAACCCACAAGTTTAAAAAACTCAATTCTTTTTATTAAACTTCTATCTTTATGTAATCTGTATATATAAAAGTTCTAAAGCCATCAGCCTGAGACTAAGACAGACAGTGAGGCGATCGTGTGTTTCAGTTTAGTCCTCATTATTCATTGACCAGCAGTCTGTGTGACACAGACGTCCGTTAACAAAACCGTAAAAACAGGAGACATGATGTACACAGAGCGACGGACCAAACAAAAAAAAAAGAAGAAAAAAAAAGAAAAAAAAAATCCACACAATGATGTCTTGTGCAGTTGGAGTGATTAGAAGTAGTCCATGATGAAACACGATTGGAAGGAGTAAGCAGAATAAATAACATTAATGTTGGTTTGCCCTCAGTTCAGGCTGCGACAGTCTCTTTGTGCTCCACTGACAAATGACACTTAGCACCAGGCCTGTTGTTTGTTTTTTTGTCCTTTTTGTCTTTTTGGGTGATGAAGGTGAAAACGTGCTCGGGCGATGGCATTCGCAAGCCATACCCACAGTGTGTGCATTTACTGTACACCTCATGCATTTCCCTGTTCACACATGATGCCATTGCACGTGTGAATCAAGTGTGTGTAACGACAGGGAGAGGCAGAGTCGTGTATAGATCATGTAATACTATGCTCATTTTTTTGACTTTGTAAACCATCATGTCATTTGTTATTAAACATATATACCGACCACATACAAGGAATATTCTGATTCATGATTCTGAACATAGCATATTTTTTTCCATTATCATTAATACCATTTTTTTTTCAATTCTCTTAAATACAATATTTTACATGTCAGATTAAATACGGCTTAGTGTGCATGTGTGTGCATGTCTTGGGGCTGAGGGAGTGGATGACTTTTTCCACTTGGTGCTACTGGCACTATTTCTTGTGTTCTGTGACGTAGGGGCTGGGCTCTCTATAGAGAAACGAACACTCCACAACACCTGCAAGGACCAACACATAAGGTTTGTGTGTGTGTGTGTGTACACGTGTGTTCAGTCGCTGTCACTGGTTTCGCTGCTGGGGTCTCCCTGCACCTTGCTGCGGTGCTGCATGGCACGGTGGTAGGCCACCTGCACTGATTTGCGGATGTTGGATTTCCTACCCTCCAGCATCTTCTCCTTGTCCAGCTCCTGGTCCACTCCCAGCGGCACCAGCTTAGAGCGCGGCAGCCACTGCCTGCACGAGCACAAATGCAATACTAGAGTTAATTTTAAGCAATAACAGCATAGTAACAGTAGTTATTTATGGTAAAACATGTGTCGAAAGAAAAAAAAAAGATTGCAAAACTGTCGTGTTAAAGTAAAAAAAGGATTCTGCAGAAGGGTTAAAAGGCCAAGTCATCTCACATGGAAGATACATAAGTTCCTGTTTTTGTAACTCATGAGCTTAGACCTTTTGACTGCCCTCTATTAAGAACACCACGGCAGTTAAATGAGCCCGCTGCTGTTGTCATCAAGTTTCGCACCATCAATAACTGTGCAGCACCTGGTGACCTAAAAAATATGAGTTCTTTCCCCGATCAAAACCACATTTGCCCTATTTCTGCTAAATGTTCTGTCGGCTTTGCGCTTCAGTACAGGAGTGCAGTTTTCCTTTGAAGTGCTACCACAGAGCCACTTGTACGCACACATCCAGTAACTTCACAAGCCTGTTTTGCTTGAGCGTTGTTTCTTTTTATTGCACGTTTCATCATTATTTTGGATGGAGACAAAAAAAATAGACAAGAGGGTCAGTGAGAACAAACAAGGACATAAAATTTAAGAACAATCCGTGACAAATAAATTAGTGGATCCCAAAAAAGACGACCCAGAGCACTGACCAGGTTCTCTTGTTGTCGAAGAAGAGGACGAGGAAGAGGTGTTCTCTGGCTTCCTGGGTCATTTGTTCCCCGAGTTTCAGCACATCCAAAGGGGGGACTGGGATCGGGACGCCCCGGTGGAAAACCCCCTCCCTGGGCATCTTCGGATCAATTATCTGCAGGCGAACAAGAGCAGAGTTACTAATGCTCCTCCATAACTCATTATTGAAGTCTGTGCCGGATTTTGGTCCAGTAAGTTGTTCGTGTTGACGTCGTATCTCACCAGGGCTGGATACGAAGGATAGCCTCGACACTTGGCCCACACCAGGTCCAGAGCTTCAAGAGAGGAATAGTCATCAGAAGACATCCAACATCCTGACCGGGCCCGGCCACGCACCACTAATATACACAAACACAAGAACAGGAGCCCAGTCACCATTGTGAAACCTGTTTTCTTATGAAATTAACTTTAAAAACCAAAAAGCCTAGTAACGCCAATCTGTTTCTACAACAGAGCAACTTGGCTTATTGTGAAAGATGCAGTCAGAGTTTAAAGACCTCAACATCTCACCACAGCAGCTGCCGTGCCTACGTTGGCGATATCTGAAACTCATTAGGTTTTTCCTATCTTTCGAGATTTTTAGTTCACACAAACACCAACTAATTGTGCTTTCACTGACACGTGAGTACGACGTGCATCCGTGGGTTTAGGTTTGCAAAAAAAATATGCTTACAATGTGAGACGCTCCGCGATCCTCCAACTGAGTAGGAATCGTTCTCAGTGCCTGATGTTTCCTCGCTGCTGTCTTCCTGGAAAGCAGAGCGAGAGAACGAAGCCTTTCCTCTGCCCTGTTTAGACGGAGTCGTACTGAGAGAGAGAGAGAAGAGATGGGACAATAAAGATGCATGAAACTTTAGAACAAGTGTTTACATTTTATCAGATTAAAGACGTTACCGACTATTTTTACACATCAAAATACAGCTAACTGCACTTTACTGTTTTTTTTAACCGTTAACAAGAAAATTTGCAGGTGTTTTTATTTTTTTTATTTTGTCTTTATAGTGCTATTACAAACCAAATGCTGCATTAAACCCATTAAAACCTGGAGATACCAACTTGCTGACATGACGACTTGCTGAGATGAGAGGGTCAGTACAATACCATTAAAATAGTTTCATTATCCTGTTTCTGCACAGAAACTTCATGTAAAAAATGTCAAGTTGCAGATTCACAGGGAACCCCTTACATTCTGGAAAAGTATTTTTTTTGCACATGCAGTGACTTCCTGACGTCTACGTGGGCTGCCTAGTAACCCCAAACTGTTGACAGGTCTCCAGGAAGTCGGCGCTAACACATTCATTGAATCTTTCACAGAATCTCAAACGGATCATTTCAAAGTGCATCGGTTGTCCTTTAAATGCAGATTACTGTGGAATAGCATTGCCTTCTAATGTTGGTATGACTAAGATGTCAACACTCAAGCTTTCATCTCCCTGCAGCGGAAACACGGGTGATGAGAGCAGTGGGAATAAACCGTGTCAGTAAATATGTGTCAAAAAACAATAAGTTAACAGAGGCCAAACATTTCAACAGCGTCGAGAATAGGGATGCACGGGATTAACTGTTTACCGATAACCGATTAGACAAACTTTGACCGGTTAATACTATCGGTTAATTTTTTAAAAATTAGATCCGTATGTCGTCAACTCATGGGTGCGTGTCAACACGTGCAGACTTCCACACGTGCCTTCAGTCATATTTGCAGCAAAAAGTTATACGATATTTAGCCCACAGTATGTGTCAGTTATGCAGCCACAGACACTAATCTTATCAGTTAACGATCAATAATCTCTTAACGAGCGTCGGTTATCGGTTAAAAAAAAAAAAATCTGAATGTGCATCCCTAGGCAAGATGGTTGATACATCTCTGTGAGGTTGTCACTGCCAACATCCCGCTTTTTTTGACTCACTGGTAAAAAAGTGGATTACAGGAGCTTTGAGGAACAGCATTTTCCTTTGTCAGCCTCCTCAATATACAGTTTGTGCACTAGTCTCAGTCTTTTTCTGCTGCTGTAATGTTTGTGTGTATGTGTGGGATATTACTGTACTATGCAACCAATGCACTTTGTTTTTTTTTTCTTAATACTTCTGCCGGGCACCTCTGGACATTAATGCAATATGCACTTTTTGCACTTTCTATGATGGTTCTGCATCAGTATTAAGCTGCTCTAAACGATATCTCGTTGTTATTTCTAACTGTGTTATTATGACAGTGACAAATAAAGTAAAGTAAGTAAGTAGTCACCTGGTCCTGTCAGAAGCTGCACTGCTGCTGCTGCTGGTCGTGGACTCGGAGTCGGAGCTGGAACGAGGGAGACGAGGCTCGTTTCTGTACACACGGAAGCTCTCCGTCACCGGCTGGTTCCCCCCGTCAAAACCATTACTCGGTAAACCTGAACAAAAGAGATAAGAGGAAGATGGAAGTTGAGTGTGTGGTGGCTCAAAGGTTGAAAATCCAAAGTTTTTACTGCTCATCTATCGAATGTACCTGGCAGCAGGTCGTCATTGTCGCTGTCGCTGTCAGAGCTGGAGCTGGTGTGGGGGCTGCGAGGCCTCTTCCGCTGCCTGGTTGGTGACAGCAGGGGCAGCTGTGGGGGACCGATCGGGCTTTGGCTCACACCTGCTCCACCGTAGCCAGCATCCCGGTTCTTGGGAGGGCGTCCCGGCCTTTTAGGGGGCCCGGCCATCTTTTGGTTCTTCTTAGAGAAGAGGACAGACGTCCGACGGCCCACCTCTGGAGCCAGCGCAGACGAGGAGACACTCATATCTTGAATAGGAGAGGTGTTTGTAGGTTAGAAAAGCAAACAAACATTAAAGGGATAGTTCACCCAAAATTGAAATTTCCTCACGTCGACTAAGGGCTGGGAGAAGTTTCAGAGTTATCCGTGGCTTCTCTGAGTTACAGGGGGTCTCGGCGTAGCAGTGCATGTCCATATAACGGTTGCAAATGGATACCAACTGTCTTCGTAACAAAAAGACACACCAAAAAACATCCAAATACCTCCATGCTGCTCGTATGTAATGTCCGTCTTGTATTGAAGCCCCGAAATGCGAAATTGTAAGTCTATTTTTCAAGCTTGTTTGTAGCAGAAGCTCCTCTTCCCAGTTCGTCAAATTTGGACGAACTGGGACGAACTGGGAAGAGGAGCTTCGAGAAGCTTCCGCTACAAAACAAGCTTGAAATATAGACTTATTTAATTTTTTTCGGGACAATTTCGCATTTCGGGGCTTCAATACAAGACGGACATTACATACGAGCAGCATGGAGGTATTTGGATGTTTTTTGGTGTGTCTTTTTGTTACGAAGACAGTTGGTATCCATTTGCAACGGTTAAATGGACATGCACTGCTACGCCGAGACCCCCTGTAACTCAGAGAAGCCACGGATAACTCTGAAACTTCTCCCAGCCCTTACTCGACATGAGGGTGAGTAGATAATAATTGAAATTTCAATTTTGGGTGAACTATCCCTTTAATTGCGATTTATTATGATGGTATGATATATATATATATATATTCCTTAATGCACCTTTTCCACCAATCTCCTGGCTACTGCTTTCTCCCCCCTCATCGTGGTGTACTGAAGAGGACGGGTGATGCGGGAGAGAAGAACCCCTGTCTCCTCCTCCCACCGACTCCCGCCCCCCCATGCCGGAGCCTCCCTCCCGCTGGTGTGCGAGCTTCCTCTTGATGACGCTGATCTCTTTCCTCAGAGCTTTGGCCCGACGCGACTGACCGATGCTGTGCTTTCCAGAGCTGACCTCGTCCAGACGCACTTGCAGGAAATGCAGCTGCTCTTCCAGTGGCAGCCGCCGCCTGTTCTCTGGCAGGAGCAGGTCTGTGGGAGACAAGTGAAACAACTTTAGAGGAAGTAAGAGAGTTTATGAATGTAACTAAAGGTCACAGCGGTTGGTAGGATTTCTGAGGTTGGTTTTAAACCAAAGAAATGAGCACAAAAAGCGGGAAACCCTGGTTATGAGGTCAAAGAAGACACAAGACAATGTTTTTGTTGTTACTTGGCTGCATGAATGATATGCGCCGCCTTCTGGTCAAGCGACTTCACTGCACCGTAGTCTCTACAATACATTCCTATTCAGCATCATCCTCACGCACTTGGTGCTTGTGACAAGGAGATTATTGTAACAAACATTCAACAAACGCCGAGAGCTAAGTCTTCTTTATTCTTCTTCGAATGTTATCTCTACAAGAACCACATTTCATACTCTTAGGCCTCGGTCTCTTTGTGCCCTCCTCAAGACCCTCCAGCCTCCCACCCTCCTCCAATTTGTCATGCTTAGAAAAGACTGCACACTACACGCTTTGCTAAAAGATAATAATAATATATATTTTTTAATAAATTCTACAACACTTTATACATCCTTCCTCCTACTGCATTTTCTTATTGCAAGTACAGGAGACAGTTTGCACATCTGTCAATTTCTGTGAATGGACAGGTGTGCACACTGTCTACTTAGATTCATATCAGTGTTAAATAATGTGTAAATTTAATTTTTGCTTCTCACACGACATATCCACACATTATGAATCTGAATACATGCTGTATCTTCATCAAATCTAAGGTGCCATAACAGTTCAAGGTCTCTTTGATAAGATAAAATATTCAACATATTTTGCCTCTCACCTATGTTTCATTTGTTGCTCAAGAAAAACAGCTATGGCTGCCAAATTCCTGTGAGAGATCACTTACCATCTTCATTAGAAGACAAAGGCCGGTCTCTTTCTCTATCTCTGTCTCGCTCTCGCTCACGCTCCCTCTCTCGCTCTCGCTCTCTCTCTCTCTCCCTCTCCCGCTCCCTCTCCCTCTCCCTGTCTCGCTCCTGGTCGCGCTGACTCTCCGGGCTCGGCTCTCGGTGGAGGTGCATGCCAGTCTCGTAGTCGAAGCCGATCCGTTCGGCTTGGCGCCTCGCTGTTCTCATGACGGCACCGCCCATCTCTCGGAGTCGCAGGGCAGCGCGGTAAAACACTGTGTCCTTGGCGTTGTACTTGAGGCAGTTGTTGACAATGAGGCCAAAGTCTGCCTCAAAGGCCTCGAAAGTGAGGTAGCGATGGGACTCCAGCAGGTTCCACATGGTCTGGAAGTCCATTGGAGTGTCAATATGGTCCAGGTAGTCTGGCACCTGGAGAGGAAGCAGGTAAACATCAGGCAGAGGCATCGCCAACACATTTTCCACCCCAGATGTGTGAGTGAATTAAATTGTTGGAAATGTTGGTTGTAGAAATAAAACTTGAGGTAACACTTTACAAAAAGGGTCCCTTAATTAACGTTAGTTAGTACATTATTAAGCATTAATATATAGATGAATGTGTTAATCAATGCTGAGTAATGCATACATAATGATAACTAATTACATTATTCAACTTAAAGCAGAAGTAAGTGGAATGTTTGTGTTAATATAAGTCTTAAATAGTTATATCTTCCGACAGCAATCACTTATATAGAGTGTTTGGTCCGAAACACGGGTCTGTCAGTCACTCTGCTCTGCTGTAAGCCGAGGAGAAAACTTTCCTTGTATCCTACAACCTTTATCCAATGAGGAGAGAGAACGGCATAAAGGGGCGGTCCTCTCTGTGTGTGCAGCCAAGGGATGCGCGTGAATGTGGTGACGTAGGGACGAGGGCGAGGACTGCTAACTCCATCGGCTGACAAGAAGTTAGCCATAACGACCGGATCGCTTACTTCTGCTTCAATAATTTATTAACTAACTTTGAGTAGTAAACATTAATTAAATGCTTACTAATAGGCTACATTAATTAATGTGTTTCCTAATCCTAAGTAATACATAATGATTGTTAATATATCTGTAAACAATTAATTAATGCTTAATAATGTACTAACTAACATTAATTAAGGGACCCTTATTGTAAAATGTTACCAAACTTCATATTCTTTGTTAAAAGATAAATCAGATTTTGAGCCTGACCAGTACTCAAACTTTGCATCTGACACCAGTATCAGAGGGTTTTTAACAAAAACTGGCCATTATAAGCTTAATAAAGGGAGAACATGGAGCAGAGACAGACTATAAAGGTGTACCTAATAAAGTGGCCGAGGCCTGAGGACAAAAAAAATATCATGTAGTATCAATAAATTATTATGAATTAATAATAGATGAACATTGAGATTACACAAATAAACCCATGTTGTTGAAAATCACAAATAAAAAGTTGACACAAATAAAATTAACTGTGTGTGTCTCTGTGTGTGTGTCTTTGTGATTTACCTCTGCCAGTGGTACAGGCTCAGTGAAAAAGTTGTTAGTGTCTCTCTCCTGTAACTGTTCCAACGTACTCCTCAACAGCACCAGGAAGGGAGTCAGCTGCATCTCCAGCGCCATCTGCTGCACTTTAATCTGATCAACGAAACATTCAAGAATTTACACATTCTGTATTATGCAACGTAAACCTGCTGAACGTGAATAAAAAACGGCTAAACCATTCAACTTTATGTGTAAGCAGTCGGACTGACTCACAAATGGTGACTAATGTAGCTTTCAAAGCATAACTGTTGCTTGTATTAAAAGTTTGGTTAGGGAAATAAATCTAATTTGTCTCTTACCGTTTCCCTCTTGAGCTTTTCCCTCTTGCGGATGAGCTCCACCAGTAACCTGGCTCTCTCCAGGTCGTGTCTCAGTCGCTGCCAGGCCTTCAGCTGCTCCTTCAGAGCCGTCTGTTTCTCCTCACTGTCCCTCGGCAACACCTGTAAGCGAAAAAAAACCCACATACATGTTCATACAACCCACATACATGTTCATATAACATGTTCAGTTTATAGAGATAATTATAATGATATACCCCGTCGCAACTCACAGAAGGAAGCTGTGATGCTGGTTGTGGTGGGAGTGGGTCGATATGTCGTTGTGACTGCAGGTGGGTTTGAAGCCGGCGCAGCAGAGGCACACCGTTGCGACTTTGTCTCTTCAGGGTCCAGTAGCTGTGAAGCCGTTGCATGAACTGACTCTTCCTGGGTACCGTCAAATTACTGGTAATTTTGCTGAGCCTGGAGGGAAACAAAAACTAAATTTAATTTTTGTACTGCCATGTTATGAATAGAAATATTCTTTATTGGTATATGGTGAGTCCCAAGCACATAGAGTGCAGATACAACATGTGCATGCCTACCTGTGGGGGGGTATACAAGGTACAGACACCACTGGCGCGGCAGCTCTCCTCTCCGCTAAGATCTTCCTCGCTCTCTTCATCTTCAGCCTCGATTTCGCCTTCGCCCTCTTTGCTCGCTCAGAGCTCCAACCTTTGGAGTCATCGTCGTGGCCGATGCTGGGCTCGTCATCCTCCTCCAGCTCTCCTTCGCTGTGAGACGAGCCCATGCTGGCCCCGCCGACTCCTCCCAGAGGCCGGGCCGATCCCGGCGGCGTGTGGATGTCGCAGTAAGCCGTCTTGCGGACGCTGAAAGAGGTGCCGTTGGCGCCCGTCTCTCTGACGGGCTCCATTTTCATGTAGAGGCCGGCCTGCTGCGCACAGGTGACGTGGAAGGCTGTGTAACAGTTGGCTTTGTGACACTGGATGCAGGCGCCCGAGCCGCGCTGCTTGCAGATGTAGCAGGTGAGTTTCCAGCGTGCGGGAGGGATGTGCTCAATACTGTCAATCGGCTCCAGAAAGACTGTGTTAGCAAAGCAGACCTGAGGAGAAGCAACAAAAAAAAGACACTGTATTATAATACTGTAATAAACGTTTTTTAAAGGGATAGTTCACCCAAAATTGAAATTTCAGAGAAGTTTCAGAGTTATCCGTGGCTTCTCTGAGTTACAGGGGGTCTCGGCATAGCAGTGCATGTCTATATAACGGTTGCAAATGGATACCAACTGTCTTCGTAACAAAAAGACACACCAAAAAACATCCAAATACCTCCATGCTGCTCGTATGTAATGTCCGTCTTGTATTGAAGCCCCGAAATGCGAAATTGTCCTGAAATTTTTTTTTTTCCCGGGACAATTTCGCATTTCTTATTTAATAAATAAGTCTATATTTCAAGCTTGTTTTGTAGCAGAAGCTTCTCGAAGCTCCTCTTCCCAGTTCGTCAAATTTGGACGAACTGGAAAGAGGACAGACCCTGGTTCGTCCAAATTTGACGAACCGGGAAGAGGAGCTTCCGCTACAAAACAAGCTTGAAAAATATACTTTTTTCGGGACAATTTCGCATTTCGGGGCTTCAATACAAGACGGACATTACATACGAGCAATACCTCCATATTTGGATGTTTTTTGGTGTGTCTTTTTGTTACGAAGACAGTTGGTATCCATTTGCAACCGTTATATGGACATGCACTGCTATGCCGAGACCCCCTGTAACTCAGAGAAGCCACGGATAACTCTGAAACTTCTCCCAGCCCTTAGTCGACATGAGGGTGAGTAGATAATGAGTGACATTTCAATTTTGGGTGAACTATCCCTTTAAGGGTAGTAATGAGATAATTAGCTGATTCACACCGTATTCAACCGACAATACATCATTTCAGGTGTGTAAAATGAAGAACATCTGATTGTGAGGGAAATAAGAGACTAATACTGAAATCTTTGTGCAGCAAAGATGAACACGACACAATGCAGGGCACCTCAGTACAGTAGCTGCAGGATTATGTAATTCTAATCAAACATGCATGGTGGTGGTGTATGGATTTACCTCTGGGATCCACAGGGCACACACCACATGTGCCCAACGTGCATCGTCAGTCTGTTTGAAAGCTCCTCCTTTGTTGGGACAGAGAGCGCAGTCCACGGCTCGACTCGGCGACTGCAGGCAGCGACGACATAACCACTGGCCCTCCGGGATGTAGGGCACGCCATAGCACTCCTGGTGCACCGCCAGGTTACACATGTCGCAGAAGAGGATCACGTTGCTGTTCTGACACTCTCCGTCGTTACAGATGCAGCACACAGCGTCTTCATCGATCAAGGTGCTGGGGTCGGCCTGAGGAGGAAGTGGGAGAGATCAGCGTTTCTAGATAAGTTTCTGTGTCAAAGCATCATCTTCCTTCTCATTATACAAGTTCAGGTACCTTGTTGTGGCTCTCAAAGTAGGACTCCTTCTCTAAGCGGTCCATCAGGTACTCAAAAACCTCCTGAGGGATGGGTGTCACACCGTCACGCCGCCGCTTGTCGTTCATGATATCAAGCCAGATGTAGTCCTCCTCGTCAATGTCATACTCCACTTCCTCATCCAGCTCCTCCACAGACTTATCAATGTACCTGAACACCAGAGCAGTGAAAAAACATGTATAATATATGTTACATCAGAAAGTATGTACGTATGTGGGGGTGTACGGTTAACATCCACTTCACTTTTCTGTAGAAAGAGGAAATCATTACAGAATAATGCTGGGAATCTGGGGTGAAATTAATTTCCTGGTATGTGCATAATTGCAAACAAATGTGTGACTGTGTGCTTTAAGTATTTCATAATCAGTGTTCTGTATAAAACAAGAGACTTCCTCTACAGATGCATCCCCTTTGTCTTTACAGTGCCTGCCATGTACTTAATAATTCTGCCTCTAATTATAATAGCTGCTATGTAATTATTCATGAACCAGATTATAATTCTCAATGCAGACCTGTAGTAAGACGACGGCCGAGGAGGGGCATCAGGTCTCTCTTGGTCCAGCTCTCTGAACACAGCCTCGGGGAGTTTGACTGCAGGCCCGGACTGCGTGCTGTGATGATGGGATGAGCCATCCTTCTTCTTTTCTTTACTCTTGTGCTTCCCAGACTTTGGGGTGGCTTTGCCCCCGTTTGAGGAGAGGATATCTGGCCGGTCCTTGCCACTCCCTCCTACCTCGCTGCCCCCAGCCCCACCGTCACTACCGTTACACACACCTCCGCCGCCACCACCTGTACCGGATGTGGGAGCATCCTCTGCATCGCTGTCCTCCTCTGACACCACATCAATGTTCTCAAAGATGCTGATGCGGTGAATGCGTCCTTGAATCTCAAGCTCCACCATGCGCTGCGCCTGGGCATAGGTCATCGTCTCTCTGCCTGGGGAGTGGGAACGCTCGGACCGGTTCGGGCTACCAGGGGTGTTCCCCCCGTGTTCCCCCCGTCCTCCACCTCCATTGCCCCCACCATCATCTGTATCCCCCGACCCCGCCAGCGATGCTCGAGGCGGTCGTCCCTTCCTCTTCTTCTGGGGTACAGTCTGTGCAGGAGTTGGGTTGTCGTGGTCATAGTGGTAAAGGTGATACTCGATGCCGCTGTAGCTCTTGTAAACCTTGCGGCAAGTCTCCACCGGGCACTCATAAGGGGGCTTGGTGGCCCGCAGATTGTGACAGAAAGTCTTCACGTCAAAGTCCAGCCCCATTGTGCCAACAGCCACTGCTGGGACAGATGCTGTTCAAGATTACATCTGAAAGAGGGAAAGACAAGCACAGGAGCATCAGATCAAGAGACTTCATTCAGACTGTGCTGTGTGTGCAGGAAAAACATTAGTTAGGCAGCCTACAAGATGCTGCCACTCAACTAATAGCTGGTGGACACACAGCAGTCTAGACAAGTCGTGCCCGCACATTGTGCACCTGTTATGGTGCAGTCACGTGACCGTGACCCCCCAGACTCAGCAGCAGCAAGAGCAAAAAAAAATGTTTTGTTCTGTCAGTGAAATAACAGGTGCAGTTCAGGTCAATATTTTCTTTCTGTTGCATCTGTTGGTCCCTGCTAACTACAGTTATGTTTGGTTGCAGTGCAGAAAAACAAGCGGCACAACAGTTCAACTAGCTGACAGTAAATTGAAGCCCCCCTGGGATGGAAGAAGAAGGTGGGGTTCATCACAACACAACAGAGCCCACGTTTAGCTTGAAAACTGAATAACATTTTGCAGTTTAATGCTTTCTAGCCCAGCTAACGTTAGCCGTAGCATTTCTTTTTTTGCTGCTGCTTCCTCCTCAAACAATGAAACATTGCAGCCTGAGCCTGGCGCTGTTAGCAACAAGCTAACAGCAGCTAGCAAACAACAACAATTCACTTTTCCAAATAGCGCGGCCACAGTCAGTGCGGGAAAAAACAATAACACACACCTACCTCCGACAAGACATGGTTAATAACGCGCTTGTTTAGCAACTGTTGGTTCATTTTATTTTTCATCTTAGTGTTTCATTCAGGTCGGAAACGTGAACTAGTTTGGTTTAATTCGCGTGCTAAACTGTAGCAGAGGTTAGCTACACAAAGACAGAGAGGCGCCGTTTTAAAACGTTACGCATTTTTTTTAAGTACATTTAGCAACAATTTATCAACGAAAGAGAGAGTGTTTAATAAAGTAACACACACACACGCACACATACACTGTCGCCTTAACTTAGATGACCACTCAGCCTCTCTCGCTGTGTTTCCCTCCACAATGACCTCATCCTGTGAATAAATACCAAGATACTGAGCAGCCAAATGTCTGTTTTTACTGTCCGTACTGTAACACACACAGCAAATATGATTAGATTTGATTCTCGATCACATATCTATTCTAAGATCGATGCACATATTAGTTCTCTCTCCCCCTCTGGGATATAACAGCTCTTGCATGTGTGAAACAAGCCTGGGTTATTCTGCAGCAGGACTGGACTGCTACTACTTCGTGTTTTTGAGTGTATATAAAAATAAAACAACGTGAAATGTACACTTAATGTGCGCCTATAATGAGACAAATGTATCCAATTTAGCCACAACATGAGCCCTCAGCAGTGAAAACGCTACAGATCTGGACCGACGTTATAAACACTTACTACTCCACGTTCCTCAAGACTGCGTGCTTCGCCAACCTCACACCAGATCGGAAAGGGTTGTTGTTTGCAGGTCGCTTTTTTAATTCATTAGATAATCCAGGACGAGATCACAGGAGGCCATAGGTGCAGTGAAATGATTTTATGAAACAATATAACATCCCGATCAGTTCATTGTGTTGGGAATAAGTCAGAAACTCGGCTGAACAAAAGGGGCAACCATTGCTGTAACGTTACGCCGCAGACGCAGACGCGGGATGACACATTCGCCACACAAAGCGGGATCTATTTTCTATCTATTTTGGTGTAAAAACAGACCCCCAGTTTGCTTCTTTTCTTTTTAATCAATGTTTAATTAATACAAATATAATTTTGTGTTTTTAACATTTGTTGTGTGATTTATTTTTCATTTATACTTGACCCACTATTGAATGTCGCGAATCTGTGTCTTCGTTTCAAAGATGTCGGTCTATGGTCAGGACCACAGACTGTGTGAGCAGGACTATACCATCATATTCAAGTAAATACATTACCACTGGTAGATGCTCTATGTGGGTTAATATAACCACAGTTGATTATGACATTTTGAACTGAGTATATTATATTATATCATATATATATCTCAATCTGAAATGCATTTTTACTATGGTGTAGCCATAAATAAATTCACATAGAAATAAAAACAATGACACACAGTATCAAGCACAAAATAATATTTATTTCTCTCTCAACATACAGTCTGTGATTAGAGTGCTGCAGGGTAGGGTGGGGTAATGCAGTGGGACATCCAGCAGGCAGAAGCAGTCCCACACAGTTTAAATACAAGCCTTGGACAACTTGAACATATTCACCAGGGGGCAATGCTGTCCAGACAAGAGGCGAGATGAACCGGGCAGGGAAGTATCACGGCTGCTCCTGCACTGTTGCCTCTCAGCTCTCCCTCTGACCGCTGCACCCAAATGAATACATCAACAATAGTTATTCCCTCCTCTGCTCACGGTGAGTTAGCAGCGAGGGAGGTGAGCAAAATGTACCAGATTACAAGTGACAGAGAACAGAAATCTCTTACTACTGGAAGTATTTCACCAAAGCAGAAGACTCTGCATAATATCCTATAAAAGTCCAATTCAAACCGAATTGATGGAATAATATACATCAAAGCAACCCCTCCAACACCACTACCACCACCACCAACCACCCCTTAACAGTTAAACAAACAAAATGTACAAATATAAACTACAAGAAAACTGTACAATTCACAGCTTGGAAGGATTGGGGTGCTGAAACCTTTCAAATGTGTTGTGGAGATGTGAAATTTCTAACCGTAGTAGCTGCATTGTTTATCTTTGCTGTGTGGTGCATGAAAAATTGGCCATGCTCGTCAATGATAAAAACAAAAAAGTACAGGCGGTGAAAACCACTATATACAGTGAAAGAAACCTTTTAACATAGGTTAGAAGTAAGGGAGACTATCTGTTGTGCAAATCTCCCACATCAAGTATCATTTAAATTTTGCAATATATTACTGACAAGAAAAAAAAAGGCTATCATTAAAAGCAACCTGGGAAATCAACACATCAAAATTTCAACAAGGCAATAACACTGCTTTGTGAGCGTCTCATCTGATAATTTGAGAAGTCTTTTATTTTTAAGTACCATCTTATGTGAATGCTTAACTGTACAGTGGAATCACCTCAGACAATAGCAGCATCAAAAATCAAGCTTTAAACATCAAATAAGTTAAAAACATCAGACTTAACTGGTGATTGCACAGAACATTTTTACATACAGTGTATGCTGTAATAGGACAGCCAAGTTGAAAGAACATTTAGCAGTAGTGAAGTCAGAGTCTGCAGGGTGATTTTTGTAATGTGTATACTTTGCCTGGTATTTTTTTTTTGTCTGTTGCTTAGTGATTTGTAACTTTGTTCAACTTTTCAGCTTGCGCCTGTTGCACACATCAGAGATAAGGCTTGTGGCAAAGCCACGATCAAAGCTTTGTGGAGGGGTTAAATTGCACTTTTTAAGCCTCAAGCCATCAAATATATTAACTGCTACATTCTGATCAGAACACCACCAGAGGCATATACACTGTAGACAGAAATATCGGCTCTGGACACCGCCTCTCCTCCGAGCACAAGGGTACAACACTGTCAACTCTTATGCTGTCCAACATATGTTGTCTTTTCAAAAAAGGGGGCTGTGTCCAACTGAACCATTCAACCTGAAAAAGTGGATTTTGGCTGCTGGCGTAATTATTTTTCCTCCCTAGATCAGTCGTACATTAACCATTTATTTCTGCAAGGCAACGGTACGTCTCACCACTATGGCATTCCATCTGTCACAGGGGTGGAAAGTAAACAAGGGTTAAAACATGATTTTATTTTTTAAATAAGAGCATATACTGTGTTAATAGTGCAGTACTACAAGGGCATTCATATGTAAACCAAAAACAAAAAGTGTCCATAATGCATTAAAAAAAAAAGACTGCAGTCAAGCTATCATCAATTAAAATAACTTGGATGCAGACATGCTTTGTTACACAGAAGGAGAAAAAAAAAGCAACGCTTTCGGGTTCAGCGCAGCTCAATCTGCCAAGATTAAAGCTGTGAGCAGCAATGAGCGGGTTTCAGGCTTGATAAAGCCAAGTGAAGTCGGATCACTTAGCCCAATTCTGTTTAAGGGAGTGAGACCAGTGACACACTGTCATTTATAACCCCTTCCGTCAAATTCGAATGAAACTTGATGTGAATGTTCAGGAGGATGTGTCCGAAATGCTCAAAAGCATCCCTAGTTGACAGCAAATCTAAGATAGGCCACGCCCTCTTGCTTCAATCAATATGGCACTTAAGATTTTGGTAATCCTTCCCCAGAACATGCACACCTAAACTGGTGAAGTTCTGTCGGCCAGATTTTGAGATACTTGCTTTTTGGTGTTTGTGATGCTTCCCAAAAACAGAATGAAAGTGTCCACCAAGATTTATTGAGACCGGACACATCGTTGTGTAATGGCCAATTTCCTGTAACGCCCTGCCCCATGTGGACTTCATCAGTCAATGTTGTGAAAACCAAACAAGATCTGATATCCACAAACTTTGTACTAATTTTAAGTTTGGTCCAATGAAGATTTGGTCGCAGTGGGTTTAACAGCAACAGGTTTGAGAAGCTTTAATTGGCAGAGGGGGCGTGGCCTTTCCAAAACTGTATTTTTGGGCCTGAATAACACCACCACCACTATTGTGTCGATGGGGCTCATATGTCTTGGGAAGCACATGCAATTCCAGTTACAGGGCCAAGTTTTATGTTTCTAACTGATTCCAGCTCACAGCAATCAGAGCCACAGCAGAAGACAAAAAAATAAAATTATCTGAAAAAAACAACAGCGGCAACAAAGAAACATACAAAACGACCGGGTTCTGCTCCTTCATGGCTTGAACCCTAATCAATGTTCAAGGCACTACATTCCTTCGAATATTTTCATTGTAAATACTGTCCTGTTACCGTTTCTCAAAACCACTGGTATTTGGATTCCAATGTAGTGTTTAAAGTGTAAAGAACACAGAGAAAGGCAAAATCAATGTGAAAACTGCAGTAATAGTGAAATATGTTTTCATGACCGCAGACAAAATGTCTCATATGGCTGAGTTTAGTCAAGACCGAAGCCAAAAAGCATTAGGTATTCAGACATACTTATTAACATGTACTGTATAGTATACACACACGCACGCACGCACACACACACACACACGCGCACACACTATTTACTACAGATATATGTGTTGTATAAAGAATATCAACACTCTGTCATGTTATTTACAGTTTCAGACTATGTACAGCTGTAGCTCTGGTGAAATCGGAGCAGTGAGAGGAGCTGGACTATCCCGCTCGCACACTGACAAATTCTAATTAGCAGATTAGGTAGTCCTAGTGGTTTTTGGACAGGGGCCATTCTCAGGCTTGTGCATGGCCAGAGGGTAGGCTTGGATCCCTGGGTTTGCCATTGTGGCATAGGGCATCATTCTTGCAGCACCAAGCAGACCTACGGGACCCACGGCCCCTACAGGACTAGGCATGCCGGGCCACTGCTGAGGGTAAAGAGGACCGGGACCCATCGCGCCATAGGAGCCAGCTGGCAGAAGGTACCCAGGAGGGAGCATTGCTGTGGGGCTGGGAGCTAGGCTTGTAGGCATACCAGGGCCTAAAGCAGCAGTCAGGGGGCAGGAAAGAGGCAGCTGGAACTTGCTGGGACCAACATGGCATTTCATCTGGAACAGAAGGGAGTTGTTTTACAAAAGAACACAAAACTCCCGTCTCAATGATATCAAACCGAACGGGTCCGTTGTTGTTGTTGAGCCATAATCATCTATCACTGAGTACCTCCTGTGCAGCTGCTCCCATGGGCGGTGCTTTGCCTCCCAGGTCGCGCTGGCGTCTTTGCTGCTTGATCTGGTTCAGCGAGGGTCGTGGCTGATTGGCCGCGGCAACGGTCTCCTTCGTCCAGTCGTCCACCAGCTTGTGAAGATCGTCGGTGAACGTGCCTCTCTTGTTGTTGCTGTTGTTGGTCTGGACCTGAGCGAGCCGTGTGATTGGCCGAGGGGATGGTGAGGGTGTGGCTGTGGTGAGTGGCGGCTGTGTCTGAGCTGTGGCTGCCGCTGTGGTGGTATTGAGTGAGGACCCTGAAAAGACACAAATGGTCTTAAAACAATTGTCCAAGTCAAATTAAGATGCCTGTCAAATCTATTGGCTACTGTATGGCTGTACTTTAAGGCACTCTTGATGCAGTGAGCCTATAATTTCTCCTCCTTGAATGTCTACTTCCAATACTTAAAGTAGTAGTCCTAATGGGGTTTTTTTGAGGCCAGTGTATGTGTATACAGCTACAACTGTGACACATTATGCCAACATAGCAGCCAAAGGATTGCAACATGACTTAGATGAGTAATCACAGACAAATGAAATGTTCGATATGCAAGCAATGACAGAATTCAGCAATCAAAACACGAAGGCACACTGCCATGCAAAAACAACAACAGATATAAATGAATGCAACCATCTAAAGAGTATCCACAAAGAACTGCCACATTTTCAAAGTGCCAAAACAAAACGAAAACATAAAGTGGACATACATATATAAGGACTAAAATAGTGAGGACAGTAAGAAAAGACAGAGAGTAAGAAAGTAAATGAGATAGTTACTACTACTGCGCTCTTTGCCTAGACATAGTCGTTTCAGAGTGGACCCTATAAAAAGGTAAAACAGCACAAGACAGAAACAGTTAGGCCAGAACACACTGCACACCACAAGTATGTGGACAAGCTGCTTCAATAGCACATTCAGCTATCAAAACAATTGGGGAGAGAGAGAAGGAGGAAAGGAGGACAAGGGGTTTAAAAATCAGTGAGGAAGACTGGAAAAGAGCCTAAGTGTTTTCTTAAAAAAAAAAATTAGAAATGTGTTCAACTATTAGATATAAGTGTATTTGATAAGCTGAAGCTGACCTGTGATTTATGATGCTGCACATTAATTAATCTATGCATCTCTCATAATTTTGTTGGTATGAATGAGGATGAACTTACTGATGTTTTCCTTTTTCAAAAAAACAATGTTGTGTTTGACAGAAGTCTGGTGAAGTACAGTCATCTATCAACTTAATAGTAAAGTTTTGCAAATATGTGTGATAATTTCCATCTATAATATTATGTATGAATTATTAGGCTATTTGGTTCATAAGGAGAGATCATAACAGGATAAGTGTTTTCTAAAAAATAAAAAAAATAAAAAATAAAGGAGGAGTGGAGCCTGGATTAAAAAGAGATCCCTTTGTCCGTGTGAGAATGCCTGTGAAACAAAGTGTGAAACCAAAAGAAATAAAACTTAAAGAGCACACAGATACTAGCTGGAGCTCATCAGAGTCAGCACTTGTCAGAAACATGCAGGTAACTCAAGAGAGGTGGAAGGAAGAAAAACAAAAAGTAGTAATATTGATGATACAGCCCTTCGTATGGCGGAGCAAGTCTCCATCAGTGCCCTGCCTGGCGTCTGCACCATGCACGTCTTCTCCGTCCAAACATGAGGGACAGAGAGCGCTCTCCTCTACCACAGCAAACGGCCCTGCCTATCAGGGAAGGTCTGGGGGGGCGTGGGGCGTGTGTGTGGGGGGGGGGGGGGGGGGTTCTCTGTGTTAGTATACACAGGACCGCTGACTTTGGCAAAGTGCCTTGACTTGGGAGATGTTGTCAAAATTAACAGTGGATGGAGACACACAACAGATAAATAGGGTATAAAGGGCTTCGGCATTCTCTCTCACATGTACACACACGTAACGCGCATTTGTACAAACAGGCACACGGTGTCGTTACAGATCCGACCTCAGGCCCATGTTTGGAGAGGACGAGCCATTCACAAGCCCTAGTGTGCTTGTGGGGTCTGTTTTTTTTTGGTAAAGCCAGAAGCACTGCACAAAGCATTTGTATGAGGGGGGAGGAGGCATCGTACCCACAAATGAATGGTTATGAATGTAACTGTCAATTGTGTATAATTGCCAGAGGAAAGACTGTACGGATAAGTACCTACTGTACAATTATTATCATTGTCATCAATTGAAGTATTTGAGGTCACACATAGAGATTAATAAGAGATATGTACACCCTGGAGATGTTTCCTTTTCAATCTTCATGCAAAGATAATATATTAGTGGTCAGACTCTTTGTGGTCATTAGGAAATCATAGAACCAGTGGTTCAGTTTCAGTCTCTCTGATCACCAGAGACAGAACCTCTCATCTGGAGGATTAATATCAAAATCTTCATGAACATGTATTGTACAGATATAAGCATGTTTGTATAAGCATGTTTGTAAAATGGCCATTACTAAATGATGAAACAAGGCCACGTTTATGCAAATAACAAAACATTTTGTTCCAGCACACCTATAAAAATAGACTATCCAATATGTAGACCAGCAGGTATAACAAAGCTGCTCTATTTATTTTCAACAATCCATTTAGGGAGCCACTGCATCATATTTCAGTATAACAAACTAAACAACAAATCCAACTGCTGAAACCTACAGTAGTTGTTATCTCAACACCTGATCTAAGTGCACACACAAGGCACAACATGTCTGAAATCATCCTGCAACTATTCAGCAGAGATAAGGGATCAACCAGTTGCATGGAGGTGAAGATAAGAAGCTGTCGTGATCTATTTTCAAAAGTAAACGGCATGTTTTTAACTAGAGACTATTTTACATCTCTGCGTGCTTTAAGCACTTCTTGCATACATGCACAAATCACTGTGCATTTAATTACACCATCACAAAGTGGTTGTGTAGTAGTTGTAATTAAATATACTCTACAGCAACAACTGTCAGAATAGTGAGATTACACTAATCACGTTGACAATATCTTTAAAATCAGAATAAAGTCAAAAGCTTGATTCATAAATGGACTTTTAGAAAAAATCATGGGTGGAAGATGCACTTACTCCTGTCCAGTCATTTTATTGTAGACTCTGGACAGCAGACAATTGAAAAAATGCTAAACAGCCATTTCAAAATGGACCCTGGTTTATAAATAAAGGCAGAATCTAAACTTGAGCGTACTTGCTCAGCTCTGTTTTTGGAAACATGAAACAGCCTGTGAATCAGCAGTGCTATTTTCTAAGTTTACGGTCCACAAACATTTCTGCACCATTTGCATCGTCTATCAGTAGAATCAGTGGGTGGGGGAGTCTTTCTTCCAGTGAAGTTATAAGCCATAAGACAAGCTTCACAGGAATACAACCTGTGTCAATGATTGCTTGAAGATAAGGAAACATTTTCTGGCTGCACAAGCCTTTAACTCTGATGGAGTGTGCCTACAGTATGTTAAACAGATTCAACTGACTTTTATATGATGTGTAATGGGTATCCTCTGGCTGTCAAGAAAAAAAAAACCTACAAAAGACAAGCTTTGATGTTGCCGAGGGACAGGGCGAGTGATAGGACGATGATGTACTGTTATATATTTAAATAAAACAAACTTGGACGACAGAAAAGAGAGGTAGGTTAAATAAAGAGAAGATGGAAATGAGTGAGGGGAAATAGAAAAGAACAAATACAAACAGATGGACAGAGACACAGGTCCACTGAGGAATCTAGTGCGTGGTTTGCTACTAGATTTATAGGTGACTCTCTCTGACGTTTGGTGGTAAACCGTCCAGCCTGTAAAAATGAATATAAGAGGGAAGAAGAGAAGAAACAAGAGAGACACTTTGTAAAAGTGCACAGAGACTGGGATGAGAAACCCCCACCATCAAAAGCACCAGCAAAGGATACTAAGAAGGAGTGCACCATATGCAGGATCCCACTATATTATCTGGTGATTAATGGGAAATTTAATTATCATCCATCTGATGATGGAATTTCAGCCAATAAATACAACTGATAATAGAAAGCCATGTTATAGGAGTTAGAGAAAAGGCACTGTGTTAGCGTATTGGGGTTGTCTTCTTGCAATTTGTTATTCATTTGCCATTTCTGTCCTTTGAAAGGCTTATGATGTAAAATCAGAAAATACACTAAGATTACAATGTAGCAACATTTTTTTCTGTTGAACAAAAGTTAAAGTATTCAACACATTAAAATTAGTAAATAATATTAATTATGGCTAAATTATTCAGGAATACATCTCAACCACAATATTTTAAAGCAAGATAAAAAAGCCAGTTACACAAACAGCTGAAGGTTTTAAGGCACCCAACAAAAACATTCAGATAGCAATTCAGATAGCAGCACAAAGCCACTGGGCTACAGAGACTATCTTAAGGTTCATCTTACTTGTTATGTAAAAAGCAAATGGGAAATAACAAAAAAGCCAACTGCTACGACTTCAAGCACCAAACTGGACCCTTGGGGAAGAATTTCAGAGACACTACCAAACTAAACTGGGAGAAATTCTTTCTCTTCTTCTGACACTTTTCAAGATATTGTTAGCGAACTCCAAGAAAAGCCAGTGTTACTACCTGCCACTTGTCAGCAGGTGTTGTTGTCTGTTAGAATGGAGACACAGCAGTAGCCAAACTTTTAGCCTTAAAAATGTGTCCGTCTCCATTTTTGTGTGACTGTCTGCACAGTAGACTAATAAATAGCTTGGTTAATCATTTATTAATATTATAGCTATTGAAAAAGAGTGAGCCTCATTTTGACACTTATACTTATCATTATTCTCAGTGCTGTGGAATATTGTGAATTAACTCTGAATCATTTTCCTCTTTTCCTTTATTTCATTTCATTTTTTTCGTTCCATTTTTAGCTCCTGTGTATGATGTGTAGATCAAATTCTCGATATGAACTAATATCAATTTCACCCAATGCTACACAATTAAATGACTGGATATTTGTCAGCAATTATCGGTTATCATTATCGGCTCAGAAATTCCCCATCGGTGCATCTGTATTACTTGCCACACAGATGGTGTGAACCAGGAAACAATACACATACACAGCAGAAGTGTCTCTGCTATCCTGACAGATGCTAGCCATCTGATGTTTATTTAAAAATCTGTGTCCAAAATATGGCTTTAATAGTGAATATTATGTGGCGTTAGTGGTTCAACATACAGTATGAAGAATGAAGTGGTTCTGTTTGTGTCTGTAATCCTTTAAGGCAAACCTCTTTTGATCCCTCCATTTGTACATGGATGGAATCAGCAACAATAACAATTTTAAACAATTACCTTAACCCTAAAGGTGGTTTAGTAGATAGCATGTCCCATCCACACACATACCAGCATGCGCATTAACCTATAATGTGTACCTTGGCCGGGGCCTGCCTGGGGAGCCATCCCATCACCGTGGAGGCCAGAGTAGATGTTGTCTGATGAGAAAGAGCCCTTCAAGGAACAGGGTTGCTGCGTGTGGACCTGCTCCGGGGCCGAGTTCGGCTGAGTGGCGGAGCTGGAGCTGCCACTGGAGTGGGCAGAGCCATCTGACAGAATTGAACTTTTAGCTGGAGAGCTGGACGAACTGGCAGCGCTTTCACCTTGGTGCAACAAAAAAAAAAGAAGGAAAAAAAAAAGAAAAAGAGCATGAGTCAGAGTGAATCATTCTGTGAATCACACACTCCTACAGTTTTCTGAGTGTGATGCCATCCCTGTGTTTCCTACTTTAGCAAAAATATGTGCAAACGCTCTCCACGACACAAAAATCATCACATAGAATAGATCCCAAGTCACCCACCCACACACACACACACACACCTTTCCTCTCCGCAGCGGTGTTAAGATTGTTTTTAAGATGCTGCACCATTGGGTTGAGCAATTTTCCAGCCTTCAGCTTGTGTTTACTGGCCCTACGCCTGCGGCCACTTGGGGGTGCCGCATGAAGCAAGCCGACGTTGGGGGGCAGAGTTTTTCCCAGCTCCTTGTACAGGCGCTCAATCTCACTCCTCTGGAAGGCCTGCAGCTCAGAGATCTCCTTCATGTGTCTGGCAAGAATGAGAGAACAGACAAAACTAAGATGAAAAGATTTCTAAAAAGGCCAGTGGCAGGGTGCTTTTCAATTTTACAGCCTTGTTCAAGCCTCCTTCAGTAACTTGCTCACTACATAATCCAGTAATGCCTCTGTCATTATGGCTTACACACTTACGATACCTGCGTCAAGAGACATTAGCTGAGATGCGTCGGGTTACTGATTCATTTCAAAACCTCTTTAAGAGGACAAAGTATCCATTTAGTTAGTGATTATTTAAATGGTCATTAATATTAGTCACTGTGAACATGTGGCAATCTGTTATTTGTGCATTTTTTTGTTTGATGTAATGAAGTTCATATTATCTCAACTGTTGCAAAAAGGAATATCACAATTTTTGCATTGCGCATCTGCTTGCAAAGAACCATTAATCAGCACCTCAAATCTTGTAATGAATTACAAAGTGTTACTTTCGGATTTCTCTTTTACCAGCACGGAGAATCTACTGTGCAGATTAAATGTTTTAAAGTTCATGTTACAGCTGCAGTTATTACAGTACATGCGAGGCATCTAACCAAAGTTATAAAGCACTCTTTTTTCGATCAGTTGGTAAAGTGATAACTATTACAATACAATAGGGAGATAACAAGCCTAATTTCCCTACGGTGTCATAACGAGCAGCAATGGATAAATACTAAACATGGTTAGAACTCAGTTTATCACCGAGATCCTTTTGTGTTTTGGACATATCTATCATCAGCAAGCATCTCCTCCAAATACTACCACAAATACTACTGGAGAATTAAGGATACAGGCTTAACATTTGCTGATATTTCAGAATTAGCTGCACTATCTATCATAATTTTTACTTAACAGTGCTTAACTACATGCTTAATTTGAAGCTGTGAGTGGAATAAGTGAGATATCGCCGGTAAATTCAAACTATTTTGCAATGAGCATAGTCACAACATACTAAAAAGTTAACCATATATTTGATAGGAAATGGGTAAAATTTTCTCCTTTGTAAATGAAGGCTCTAAACCTGAGAACTGTTTCCTGTTAAACAGTTCAACTATTCATGAAAAGATGACTGACAAACTTGTGCAGCTGTGAGTGCATGTGTACAAGATACTTTACTTTTCTCTCAGTTTCTGTAGCTCCTTCTTCATATCTGCGTCCTCAAACTCAGAGTCATTGTCACTACTGATGTAAGATGAATGGGCATGTCCCGCTGCAGGCGAGGGAGCGTGACCGTTCATTGCCACGGGCTGTCGGCTTGGTGAATCAGAGCTCTGCTCGCTTTTGCTCCGACCAGAGCGGCGCAGGAAGGCCACTGCTCGCTTCATGAGGTCGCTGCCACTGTGCTCAGACAGGGCATGAGCCGGAGGAGCGGGGTGCGCTGGAGGGAGGGCTATGCTGCTGCTGTCCTCATCTGCTGAGTCAGAGTAGAGGTGAGAGGACTGGTGGTAGTGGTAATGGGTTGGAGTGTCAATGGTCTGGGCCCGAGGAAGATGGCGTGGGGTGACATCGGGGCTAGAAGCTGAGGCGGCCTTGTAGAAGTTTGGAGGAGCAGAGTAGCGGTGATAACTGAGACCTTTGGATGTTCCTGCCCTCTCATCATCAGCTGCAGCTTTCACAGAGGACCTGCCCTGAGCCACGCTGCTCTTCTCTTTACTAGTTGTGCTCTGGGTCAGGCTGTAAGAGCCTCCTGAACCACTAGAGGGTGCTGCTGAGCTACAGCTGCTGCAGCTTTTCTTGCTTTTCTCTAAACGGTAAATGACATCCGGCGGAGTAGGGATGATCTGGGAGGAAGAGAAGTTCATGATCATGACAAAAATCGGATTTCACAGACATCATCATAATCATCAGCTACACGTCAACACAATCACTGTTCAAGCCATAAACTGGATACAGGGGAAACAATGGGATGTCAAATTATGAGCTCAAACATAATTGAATTTGCTAAATGGCAGTTATGAGCAGATTAGCTTATCAGGAGCAAGAAAAGTTTTCTTACTTGAAACCGGTTTTTGGTGCTGTATGAACTGGAGCTGGAAGTCGCGTCTCTTGCTTTCAAAGCCCTGCTTGCCGCTAAAGGAGGGAGAATTTCTTTCAAAAACTATCCAATTTTAAACTCTCACGCAGTAATAATGTGATATGGACATTAGATAAACAATGTTACCTACCTGCCACTGCAGAGTCACTTAGTGCACCCACACTCTCTGTGCGCTCAGGAATCTGAGGCTAATAAGAGAAAGAGAAAAGCGAGTGAGTGTGTGTGGGAAGCTGCAATCATTTGAATAGTGGAAAATGGTAAAGACGTAGATGTGCTAGGCTTGTTATTATCCTCTCCTGACCTCAGTTTTGTCTAAATAAGTCACTCCCTGATTCAAACTGAAGCTGCCAGAGAAAGAGATCATGATGAATTACCGTGCTGACAGCAGTAATTTTGTTACCCTCCCCTCCCTCTAAACGCAGCATTACGGCTTGCTCTTTACAGCCAATGGTGAAATCAATAGCTCAGTACAGGAAAACGATTTAATGATGATTCCATTCCTGCAGCTTCAAACCACAGATGCAAACACACACACAGACGGCGTATTTTACCAGTGGGTCCCCTTTCTTCTTGGTAAGTGCTCCCTCGGCACCCTGGCCATCAGAGACTGGAGGAGAGCCGACACCCTCTGTGCTGGAGGCCTGGGGGTCAGATGTTGTGCTCGACGGTTGGGAGGGAGCGTGCTCCTGGTACAACAGGTTTCTCAGCTTCTCGTCCAGAGTCTTGATGGTGCGATCGACAAACTCCACCCTGCGGGGTCCCTCGCCGTCCGACTCTCCCGGCCCCCCGGCTGCTGGCTGCTGGTGGCTTGCGGACTGTGAGTTCTGGGAGGTCTGATGTGCTGGACTCTGGGGCTGGGAGGTCACCGTCCCCGGTTGCATAGGTGTGGCGTACGGTTGCTGCAGAACCACGGACTGATGGGAGCCCAGCTGAGGCGGCAGCTCTCCGGTGGGACTGGACTTCTCATTGGGCTGGTTGCTTTGAGACGAAACCAAACCACCGAGAGCTCCTCTATCGCTGGGATTCACATCCAGAGAGACAGGTGGCACAATAGCACAGCATGGCATGTCTGTCACCATAGAGACAGCAGGGATGCAAGGTTCTTCCACAGGAAGGGAGTTTTGATGGCTCACGCCAGCAGCAGCAGCAGCAGCAGCAGCAGCAGCACGGTCATGTTTGGTTACGCAGGGCTGAGTCTGCTGGACCCGGGCTTTGCCAAGGTTTTGGTCTGGAGGTTGCACTGAGGTTTGAGCAGCAGGGGGCAGAGAGGAGGAGGAGGACGGGCTTTGTGAGGACACCGCTGGGGTAGCCACTGCAGTTGCATTGCTGCCGGGCCTGACTGACGATGAAGCAGACTTTTCTGATTCTTAAGAAGGAGAGAGAAGAGTTAATTAGAGGGAGAACAGATTGGGAGTTACACAGCCGAGGCCGTGAAGAAGAGGGCCTTGTGTCCTGTGAGTGCCAGAGTGTTACATCACTGCTTTTCTTCCCCCCATCAGGCTCTGTCAGCTGGAGTATAAATCCTGCCCTTCATTTCTGCCTAGAACCACTGCAGAAGCACTCTTACATAACTGACCCCAACGGATGAACCGCACAGACGCACGCACACTTTAACGCATGTGCAGCGCCTTCGGTATAAACAGCAGCAAGTAAGACAAGGACGATTCATTTTATTCTATAGAAATCATATTCCAGGCAGCAGAAAAGGCAAAACCGTCACATTAAAGGGTGTGATTCAGTGAGCGGTAAGTAATGTGAAGCATACCCTGGGCTGTAGAGGTGTGTGATGTAGTCTCCTCTTTGTCTAGCATGGGCGTCTCAGCTACAGGGCAGATGATAAACCAGCGCTTGCCAGTGTGGAGGACTGTCAAGGACGCAGAGAAAAAAAAACTCATTACTCACTTTAAGACAAAATAAGACAGAGTGGGAGAATACAAACAGATTTTGAAGTAATTCATCAACTCATTCTTATTCCAATGCCTCACCATTTTGTTGGTAGACCAGCTGTGGGGTGCTGGGTGCTGAAGCCTTTTCATCCCAAGAGAGAAAGAAGTATTACTACACAGAGCTGGTGTGGGTGCATCAATATAATAGACATTTAAAAAGGTTTGCACAATGAGCCAAAAAGCTGAACTTTAGAAATGAATTCAGTTAGATCAAAATGTCACATCAGCGGGAATGGTATTTTTTGGCATCTCTTGTTGGCAGCACTGCACGCGCAAAGTCATCTTGAGAGTGGTGTCAGGATGATGTATCCAAGGAAGAGGCACTCGTAGACAGATTGCACGATCACAACTATTAACTATCAGCAGTTCCTTTCTCACCTCTGTTCCCAGCGTGTCAGTTCCTTCACTCTGTTTGGGGCTGCCTCCATGGTCAGAGTTCCTCTCACCCTCCGTGTCCTCACTCAACATGTCCTCCGCTTTGTCCACAATGTCCTTCAGCTGTTCAATGAAAACCTCTTTTTCCAGAGGCAAAATGAAATCATTCTCCACCTAAAGGGAAAATGGAGATGAAGACATCAGCACTTTAATAACGCGTTTTTATCTCTAGAGGAACAACTGATGCATATTTATGTAAGGACTAAACAAAATGACACAGGTATATTCATATAATCTTTTATTGTAGTTTTCTACCAAGATAAATCAAATATTGTCTCTATTCAATTTTAAGTTGAAGAAAATCAGATGACTACATTTCCATCATTTGTTAAGCATTTACATATCAAAGTATTTCACTTTACAAAATGTAATTAGATACATTGGTTTAGAAAGTGTCACAATGAAGTATTTGGCTTGGGCCACCTATTTTATATGATAAGTTAGTGGAGGAGTTCCGCCATGAAATATTCATCCATCTATCTATAAATATGAGCCCAATATAAATTGGTTGGGGTTGGACGAGAGAGAAAGAGCAAAAGACAGACAGAGACTTTTTGCTGCATTGCAGCTATGAACAGCAACAGAGGGAGTTTCAGAGTTCTGAGCCTTAAGAAAGCATCTAAGGAAATGCACATCCTACTGAACACTACAAAGACCTTTGTACTGAATGAACTGACAGCAGCTTTGCCTCCCACTTACCATGTATGTAGCAATCTCCTCCGGAGCGTCTCCATCCAGGTCAAACTTGAAAGTGACCATCTTATGGTTATGAGTTTCTAACTGACACTCTACCATCTTATCCCCAGTGTTACACACCTGCAACAAGAGCAGAATCAGTAAATGGGTTTGTCTACTATAACATAATTTTTAACATGTGCTTCAATGTGTTCCTATGTTTTGGCTACTCACATTGAGCATGCTGAGCTTTGGCCTGCTAATCTTCTCTTGGCGAGAGCGGGTGCGCGTGGACCTACGGTGGTGTTTGCGGACTTTGCCTTCACCTTTGCTTCCGTGTGTCCCCTCACAACCATCACTCATCTCCTTTCCTGACGTGGCATCAGAGTTGACACTGGTTTTTTTGGGGAAAAAAAGGGCAAATACATCAGAGTAAGCACTGCTTTATTCTTTACTACACAACACACAGCTCTTCATGTCGGTGGACTATTGTTGTTTCAGGACTAAAATGGTTCCTGTAGTTACATATATAACAAATATGCATACCGGTATCTCTTCAGTGTGCTTAAGATTGCAGTTTAACAGAGTAAATTGGCTAATACAGTTGGCGAAAATAAAACAAATTATATTATATTATATTATATATTATTATTATATATTTTTAGACAAGCACCTCTAATGCCAGATGTGGGTACAATTCTTGCCCGATACTGGACAGAGGCTTATAGTCTTTACCTCCTCTTATTTAGCTTTAAGAAAAGGTTTTGTAAACTTTATTGCTGCTCTGGAATATCTGTAAAAATTTGGCGAAAGTCTGATACAGTATATCAGCCAAGAGAGGCATTAATGAGCTTCAAGTGGATATAGATTTGTAAAGGATTTTCATTTTGTAGCAGCAACTGACTTCTAGAAATTAGTCCTGGCTGCTGCTGGCCACAGTGATGTGAAGGATCAGCAGTTCGACATCAGAGTGCTCTCTGCTTTTAAAGAAATGTTTGGGAGAACTTTCCTTTGGTCTACATTGTGCCAGGGAAAAAAGAGAGAACCTAATAAACTGCTCAATTAGGCCCAGATTACAAAGTACGTAAATAATATGACATGATAACTGCAGCCTTTTCCTTTAGGAGAGGAACCGGCCAGTTAGAAGATGTTTTGCGGAAATGCCCTCAGTGTTTTCTTAAGATAAACTAACAATGAATCTGCCTCTGGAAGTTTTAACCAAAACAACAGTAGTTCAGTTGGAGGAATCCTTTCAACATTTTCAGTTTCGTTTTTACGCCTGAAGTAAGAGGGGTCCAAAAACAGTTAAAGACTACGTGTATTTTATCAACGTTATTGGCACTGTTATCAGGCCGTCTTCTCATGAATGGATTGTCAAGTTGACAACACCTGATATTACTCACTATTCACCACATCAAAGACACACTGAGTAAAATACGTACCTGTCATAGCTCTGCCCTGCACTGTGCCTCTCTGAAGTTTGATCCTACAGACAGAAAAAATTAACTGAATTAACTGAAAGAATAGTGATATTACATGTGAGTGCATGGTGTCTTTATTTATAGCAATGTGCACAGGGGAAGCAAAAAACTGTGGGGACCAAAAAGTTAGTATTTGTGTCTATACCTCTGTGCTGGTCTCTGCTGGACCTGGACCTGCAGCTCCTGTTAAAGTAGTGAGATGTTTCTGCTGAGTCATGCTGGAGCTGGCAGACCCAGAGGATGCTCTCTGAGACTCAGTGGGCTGCAGCACAGGAATTTGGCTCTGAAGCTGACTCTGGGCCTGGGCCTGCAGGGCCAGCTGGCATGGGTTACTGTTGTCCAGATGGGCAGCGGTGGTGACTGTGCCTGGTTCAGGCCCGTTATGCATAGGTGAGGAGAATAGCGTAGGTTGGACTGGCTGAGCAGAGGAGAAGAGCTCAGGGTGGCTGATCTGGGCCTGCTGGGGCATCTGCTGAAAAAGACAAACAGGATAACACATTATTAGTAGTATCATAATCATAAATTATATTATACATTACACACGATTTCATCTTGGACGATTCTGTATTTGTTCATATAGGATTCCTCGTAGATATTCTGACAGTATATATATGTCAAACTTGTATCAGCAAATACCTTTTTCAACTGTATTAATCAATTAATCTGATTTTAACAGCATACTCGGTCACAAAGCTTTCTTGTATTGCAAACAAAGATATAAAAAACTATCTGAGAAGAGAGTCTGAGATTTTATAAAAATCAAGGTTCACTTCAGTAAAACCACCTTTTAACACACACACACACACACACACAAACACTCAAATTCCAGTTCACACCTTCTTGGCAAACATCTGCAACTCACTGCAGACATCATAATTACCTGTATCAGAGGCTGAGTGCCGCCGTTTGTGGGAGGGTGTGTGTTTTGGGATGGGGACATGTGTGTGTGTATGGGATGGGTGTTTAGTGCAGATATAAATGCAGGTTGTGAATGACAGGATTCAAATCTAGCGCTCTGCTGCAGAGCAGTGGTGGGCTGGTGCTGTGGGGATGTGGGTATCATTTTACCCAGCATGGGTGAGGGGGGAGGCATGAGAGATGCTGGAATGGGTGAGACTAACTCGTTTTCAATGTGCAGAGGGGAGAGAGGAGACACAGAGGGGGTTACAGGAAGAGTCTGTCCAGGAGAAAGGAAGATGTGATTAAAAGAAGAGGAGGCTGAAGGGTGAGGGGCAGTGCAGGAATGAGGGTAGGATGATTCACAGTCAGTCACAGTTGTCATCACCTGGACTGTGGGGTACTGTGAAGGAAACTGAAGGGAAAAGAAAAAGGGAAGAGACAGAGGAAAATCAAATAATCTAGAGAACTAGGTTCAAACACAGGTGGAGGATGCATCAACACAACTTGGTTCAAGTCAATATTGTTACTGCTCTGTCAATATAATGCAAGCTAGAAGAAGAATCTGCACAGACATAAAATAACTACGACGAGAATTTCAGAGCAGTGAGAACAGACCAACACCAATACCTGTGGTGGCTGTGATGGTGGTAGAGAGGTTGATAACTGCATTGGCTGGAGTTGTTGATGGAGCGCAGCCTGAGCCACTGACTGTGGAGGAGGAAGTGCCTGGTTGAGATTCTGTCCGTGGCCCTGTCCATCTTGCCCGAGCTGTGAAATGCTTTGACCAGCAGGAATATTCTACATTCGAGAACAGGAAGAAGAATGAGAAAAGGGGAGGGAGGAAGTTCAATAATGGCAGGGATTCCAGTTTCATCTCTCAGTTTGGAAATCTGCATTTCCTGCTATTGACCCAGATCAGAATAGCTCACATTTTCCATCCTGTCTCTAAGCCTGGAATAAGTCAGAATCTACAGGAGCACCCTGGCCCGCACCACAAAACAGGCACAGAGTAAAGCCTGGGAGGGCTGGCGGATGCAGCGGCTAAAACCACTATTATTGTTTTCATTACTGTTTCCATTATCTCTCTGTTGGCTGTTGTCCGAGGAAACTCCTGTTATTAGGCTGTTGGTTTTTTCATTCACCTACTGTCCACCAACACAGCTGCACCAAAATCAAAACCAGGCACCACAATATGAGTAGGACCAAAAGTAGTTACAGCACTGCCCTAAATAACAATGTTAGCTTTTTTTTTTTTTTAAGTGCATGATGTTTTCTCTCCCTCCCACAGTGTGTATGAGACAAAGGCGTTCTACCTGATTCAGGAAAGCAGCGACGCAAAGATAGGGTTGAAACTGATGAAAAATGAAAACAGGGCCAGGTCAGAGGAGGGAAAACAAACAAAAAATTTAAAAAGTGGGGCACTATGTATGCCACCTTGCTATTATATATACACTCCATCACACTCACCTGCTGAACAACATGTGCCGGCTGGTTATGGTGGGAAGGGACTGGAAGGCTCTGAGGAGCAGCAGCAGACTGTGCAGGCTGGTACTGGGTCTGAGTTAGAGCAGTTTGTTGTTGCTGCAGCACATTGAGGCTAGAATGAGTATAGCTCTGGGAGCCAGCATCAGGCAGACCTGCAGCAGGGTAACTCTGGTGTGCTGCTGCAACCTGCACAACCGGGGTTGCTGTCGGATGAGGATGAGGCTGAGGAGCTGAGGCCTGAACCTGCTGGACTGTAGATTGGGGTACACCCTGGCTCTGCTGTGGAAAAGTTGAGGTTTGCAATTGTTGCTGAGCAGGAGCCTGAAGACTTTGAGACGGGTGGGTAGGCTGTTGTGCCATTTGTTGGTGTAATGGATGCACAGTATCTTGGGTATGCTGGAGTTGAGGTTGAATATAAGCCTGGCCAGCATTTTGTGATTGTTGTATACTGGGTTGAGTGTTTTGCAGTAAGGACTGTTGGTGCTCTTGCTGAATTGGTATCTGTTGGCTGTAAAGTGCTGGTGTGGAGGAGCTCTGACCAGGCTGCTGACTTGGCAGTTTGACTGTAGCTTGGATGTGCTGCAGTGCACTGGGAGCTTGTGCGGGATGACACTGGGCTGTGGCTGCCATAGTTGGGGCTACAGATACAAGTGGGTAGCTTTGTGCTGGCTGCTGTGCTGGCAGGTTGCCCACTGCTGCTGCTGCTGTAGTCTGCTGCTGAACTGTAGTGGGATATCCCGACGCAGACTGAACCTGTTGTTGAGGTTGAGCCACATAGCTCTGACATGTTTGATGGCCTTGAATAGGAAAAGGTAAAGAGCTTGCCGCTGTCGCCTGTTGCTGTTGATGACCTGGTGCTTGGTGGCTCTGTGCAATATGCTGTGGCACAGCAGATGCCGAAATATTCACTGCAGCTTGGCTCTGTTGCACACTTGGAGCTGCATAGCCAGCAGAGTTGCTTGCATGCTGGATGTTGACCAAACATAGACTAGCTGGAGCTGGTGTTGCAGCGCTGGCCTGACCAGCATATGGAGCAGCAGGGTAGCTGTGTCCTGGCTGTAGGTACTGCAGTGGTGTGTGCGCTGCTGTGCTGGAAGAAGGCAGGCCCTGGACAGATGGCTGATTCTGGTGACCTGCAGAATTGGTCTGTGGAAAAAAAAAGAGAGAAATGGAAGTTAGCTCCTCTTGGATGGATAAAATCCCATAAAAAGCTAATAACAGTGTCAATTACATTAACTCGTAACTGATGCAAGTATAATGAAAGGATGAGGGATAAAAATAACTTAATGAAACATCTGTTTCAACAATGAGCAGGCGGTGACAGGTGTGAGCTAAAATAAGGGCAGAAGGAGGAAAAAGCAGGAGCGAGGGAGAGGGAGAGATCAGACAGTGCAGTGACCCCTCCTTCAACCAGAAGGTCGTATATCCACGGCAAGCTGGGAAGAAATACAGCTGCAGCATGGGGTCAGTAAAGCAGAAAGGGAAATATTAAAATCTAGGTCACTTCTAGAAGGGATTGGTTAGGATTAATCAGCAGAGATTGCGCATGTTAGAGATTGTGCCATTGTCCTCCGACACAAGCAAGCTTATGATTTCTAAGAAGATCGCCGTCAGCTCTGGGGGGCCTATAGAGGCAGCAAGACTGAGACAGTAGACAGGAGGTCAGACCAGCTCCATGCAGAGGAACGTTGTGCCTCCTACAGGCTGGGAAAAATCAGTAAAAAGCAGGTGTTGGCCCCTTACGGGATAAAAAAAAAAATGACTCGTCGTCTACTGTGACCTACCACTCCCACCACCCCGGTAACTTGTGGTTCTCCAGCACAGAATCTATCCTCGCTGTCCCGGAGGGGCTCCTGTTCCCGAACTGAACTGCCACTCAAGACACGACTCTTCAGATTGCCGTCTCCATCGCTGCAAGCGGGCCTTCGGGCGGCTGAGGGTTGCATCGATGAGGCCTGGCTGGGTGGGGGGGCGGGACAAGGGGCTGCTTTGCGGCTGATTATATTGTACAGGGATTTCTGCAGCAGCGAGAAATCAGAGCAATCACCCGAACCTTTCGGTCGAGCATAGCCAGGGGTTGTCATGTTTCCACCGAAGGACGGGTGGTGTCTAAGGTCACAAGGACACTGAGGTGTTGGCATGGCAACGGAGGGGTGGCGGTGGCACCCCTCGCGTGACCTCAAAATCAGCAAAGAGAGGCAGGCCTGGCAAATGTGGGATTTATGCATGCCAAGATGGTGGTTATGATGAGAGGTCATACTCAGAAGGCTACTGAGGTCAGAGTGTCGGCGTACATTTGGCACGGGCAGCGTTAAGTTCTCGCCGGCCTCTGATCCTAGTCGGATGCTGGTGTCACTAAGGCGGCGGCATTCAGAGGGTGAGGAGACAGGCGAGACCTGCAGCAGCATTGGCAGAGCACTCGGAGAAGGGAAACCGTCCTCAGCCTCTGAGTGAAGCTCAGAGGGGCTGAGCTCTGCCTGGTTCTCTGGTACAATGAGGATGGGACTGACTGATCTACGAGACTGTCTGAGTCCATGGAGTTGAGCGTTGCGTGTTGCCCTTTGACTGTCTAGAACAGGGGCACTTCCTCTCCGGGCTGTTGCTCCCAATCGAGTCCTGAGCTCTGGGCTCAGCGTCGCACCCCATATTTCACTCTTTTCACAGGAGTGAGGCCGATCTGTCAGAAAAGGGCCACTGCTCTGGCGCTGATTGAGCAGCAAACCCAAAGCAAAACACGTGTTACTCAAAATGAACATTACAACAAAGGAAGAATGATATGATGAGATGATAATGAACAAACTTGCTTGCCAGGACATGTGCATGTAACGTGCGTGACTGGGATGATGAAGACTGATCGTTTAAAAAAAAAAATGCATGCATGTTGACTGCAATGTGTGGATGCAGCACCTGCATTCAGTATCGAGGCCACACGAGCAGCGGCTTGTTTCAAAACTGTGTGTATTTCGATTAATCTGAATGTACATGGTCCACCTGGATGTGTATGCTCTTCATACAGACCTGCTGCGTTGCCATAGTAATAGGCTCCAGCAGGGACTGGTAGAGGACACTCTGCTGGCTGCTGTGGGAGTCTGAGTACACAGTGGAGCCCATGCCACTGTCAAGTGTGCTGTCTGCTGCAGAGACACACAAATCATGTACTCATAAAAAAGTCAAAAAATTGAGCTCATGAGTTTTTGAGTGGGGGGGAGGGGAACCGAATCTTACATGTCACTGAGGTGGCACTCGTCGGTAGGTTACGCAGCCTGCTGTGCTGGTCTACCTCGGGCTCTTCTGGTTCCAACAAAGGGGGATGTCCGATGGGTGGAGCCCCGGCAGCGATGCCTTGGGATGGCGTCATCTGGACCCGGTGCCCTCCTTCACCCCGATCCACCGCCGCTGCAGCAGACACTGTTCTCTCTCTCCTCCATTTGATCAGTGCCACACGGTCCCTGATCGACTTTCCCACAGTCTTAGCATCACTCTCGTGGAAGAAGCCAGACTCCACCTGACAAAGAAAAGAGAGGAGAGCATGACTTCCAGGATATTTTTAGCATTGAGCATGAGAGAGAAGAGAGGGTGCATTAAAAAGTGGAGTGTATGAGGGAGAGAGAAAGTACAAGGAAAAGAAGGAATAGAAAGTCTATTTTAAGGGGATCAGAGCAGTGGGGAACTATTCCCTTTGTCAGCAGTTGGTTCATTGCTCAGAACAGGACTGTTATATTCTGCATATAACAAAGATGAGGACGGTGTATGGAATATATGGTTATGCATGCATTTCGGCAAGAACGACAGACCAGAAAAAGGACATCCACATCTATCACAGTGAAAAAATACCATCTCCCAGGTTGCCTGTCTGGACAGAAATGACTCATTAGCATGGACGAGGGGTGACACGACATGGGAGCATGCTGGTCGTACAATCTCATTGTGCTGTTGGTCCACATGTCTGCCCTCATCCCCAAGGCAATTGTTACAGAAGCCTTAATCTTTTTTTCCAGCTTCACAGCCTGGTCAAGGCCAAAACAGCACAGACAAATTGAAGGAAAGAGAGCAGACACGAAAAGAGGGAAAGAGATGTGTGGGAGAGCAGGACAGAATGAACCAAAAGGAAGACATGGTTTGAAACAAAGAGACAGTACTAGAATTACTGTCTTGCGGTTTCAGGAGTTTCAGCGTTAAATTATGGCCAGAAGTATTTTTGCAGAACATTGTGCTGTCACAGTGGAGTTGACCTCTGACCATGTAAAATCTCATCACCTCATAATTTAATTCTAGTAGACATTGTGCTAAAGCGTGTCGTAATTAGCACATGAATTCAGTTCAGCCTCGAGACCAAACGAGTGTTTGTGCCAAATTTGAAGAACTTTTCTCTAGGCATTACTGAAATCTTGTATTCATAAGAATGAGACACACGGACACACAAACAAACAGACAATCCAAAAAACATAAGGCCTACGGCCCCTGGCTGTTGCCGACATGAAGGCATTTAATGAGAAAGCCAGGAAAGCAGGTTATATCACTGATTGGATCAGTTGGTTGAGTATTAAGCAACAGCTCTCTTTTTTTCTCTGTGTGAGAAAGAAACACACTCTACCTCTAAGTGATTACTAGGAAAGCAGCCACTGTCAAATCTTCTGTCTGTAACACCCTTCCTTTATGCATGAAACAGACTGTCACATACGTCAAAGAAATGTGGATATGGTATCAGGTTAGATGCATGCAGACTATCTGATGATGAACACCTACTGAACTGTAGGCTACAACACAAGTCAATATCCAAGAACCAACATCCGTTTGCGTCACCCATTTGTGCTGCCACGTGGGAGAAAATGCATTGATCAGTGTGTCATTTCATGCAATCATTCTTATCAATTGGTTGGTAGATGTAGGTTGAAGTAGCAGTCACAGATACACATCCTACATTTACGATATTATCAAAATCTTGTCACAGTCTAGCTTCTATTCTATTTTTCAGCCACTCCCATAGTAGGACCATCGCCACAACCAAGACCTGTTTTATTCCGTAGAAGAGCAAAGCCTGACATCTGTAATATTTACATTCTCCAGCTGTCATTAACTCGATTCTCTTGATCCCATAATGCAGTTAAAGAAACTTTCATTGTACTGCAGAATGTTAGATAAATGATATTAAAGGCTTGAGGTCAGTATCATTATAACTCCCACACAGAGAGCTTTGCTTATTTCCGGACCAGGTTTTTATTGCTGGGCCTGTGAGCACCTTATCTCATGATCTATACTGGAGAAAACCATGCAAACCAAAGGAAAAAATAAAACCTAATCACTGTATTCCTGGAATAGCAGAGTAAGTTATCACACCAGCAATCTACATTTGAGTGCATTCCCCACTGATGAGATACGAGCACTCCCAGCAGCTTGAGCACACTAAGCCACAAACAAAACAAACATGTGCAAAACAGAATTTTGAAAAACGTTCAACTATGTCTGGGTGACAGAAAAATATTTTTGGTGCAATCACCGCAGTTTAAAAATGTAATAAGACACACTCACAGGGAGCCAAATCCAGGTTTATCTTTAAATACTTTAACATGTACGACTAATTAGTCACTCACCATTTCTTGTGCCACCACCTCAGGCACCTCCTTTTCCAGGTCAAACGTGAACTCGATGGCTCCAGTCTCCTTGTATTTCCCTTTTAACTTCTTGTGGTCCTCCACCCACAGTTTGAGGGCTATTGAGGCCTTCTTCCCATCATCTTCCTCTGCTAGCTCTACCCTCACACCGGTGTCCTCAGCAAAGAAAGCATGGTTCAACAAGTCCTTGATGGTGTACCTGGGAGAAGGAACAGTGAAGCTCAGATTCAGAAATATGTACTACACACAGACGCACGGCAGACACTCATCTGTTTGCAGATAAGCTTGGCATTATGCTACAAAAATCCTGGTGTGTGTATGTGTCCAAGTGAGTGTGACATGACATATTACCTATGCTGCTAGGACAAGTTACTCACTCAATTCAATAATGCTCCAATTAAAAAAAATCACTGGAAGCTAATTGAGGGTTATTTTCCCTTCTGTACACAAACGTATTACATAACAGAACTGGATCGACAGACACCCTGCAGATACGGAGGGAGGCTGCAGTGCTGTTGACAGCCCAACTGTCAGCGTCAATGCAATGAAGCAGGGGAGGTGAGATAAGGCCCGAAAGATGAGAGGGCACCTTGTGGGCTCTGTGGGCTGGACACTGGACAGTGATCGGGACATTCACTCACCGCTCCTCTTTCTTTTGGCAGATACATTCCCCAATAATCTCCTTGATTTCAGGATCCATGACCTTGTTGTAACTGGCTGGCTTCACTCCCTGAGGAAGAGGAAATGTAAGCAAAGCGCTGAGGACATGCCACAAAAGGATACTGTCTTGATGAGAAATAACGATGAAGGAAAAACAAGAGGAAAGAGCGTGTGCGGATGTTTTTGTGAAACTCCACCTAAAATCTTATGTTTAAAGAATCAGACGCTCACACCCTGCAGGCTTGTCGACCTTGACAGAGCACGGCAGCTTGGGTCAGACTGAATCTTGGTTGCAAGCAATGGAGGCCAAAAACCACAAAAAGCATCCAGAGAAATCTCTCAAGCTACCTCTGCATCATAGTCAACATTTCTTCATGTAGAGCTCAACATACAGCTTAGAGCTTAATGCACGACTTCCATCTCAACTCTCAAACACAACCCTTATGAGTTCATTGACAGGTGTGGATGTTGATGCGCTTCCATTTGTCAGAAGAGGAAGTCTTGTTCCTGATGTTGCTTTGTTCTCCACTATAATGGCAACACAGCTGGTTCCTATAGTATTTTTACTGCTGTGAAACATCCAGAGCAAATGGACGGACAGTGGACAAGTGGATGTTTTGATAAGTTATTATTTCAGTACATTTTGCTTAGATTGTCACTTTTAGCAATTAAAACAAATCCACACACTGTATAATGCAATGACAGTGACAGTGTTCTCTGAAACATTAAAAGATAAATAGTTTATTGCAAGGTAGACATTGTGTGGGATGTTTTTATTGCAACTGTGAATCTTTTCTCCTGGTTCATTGAATATATCTGTAAACTGTTCTACTGCTGCTAGAAAATCTTTTTTTTTTAATGCTGGATTTTTTTCATAAGACTACATTTTATTCAGTCCAGTGCTCAGACCTTCTGTCTTATTTTTTTTTTGCAGGCACAACTTGCCCACACTCTCTGTAGTGCAGCATTATGTGTGGTGTTGATATCACTTGGGAGATTGTTAATTTTTGAAAGAGGCATTTTCTGCATCTCTGAGATTATCTGTGTGCATCATCCACATTAACATTCCTACCAATTATGCAGCTGCATACTGTATGTATTCAGGGAATAGTTTAAAGCTATCAGGGTTTCTCTTTGATCAATCTATTAATATCCTGCAGTGCTCCCTCCAGGGCACTCCGATATGCATATGGTAACAATGCAGAGAACAGTATCCAGAGACAGCTGCACTGATGCTGCCCAACCACTGATACAGGCCGAGGCCTTTGCTTCTCTAACAGCAGGTGAAAGAGTCATCTCTCAGATTCCAACCCTGCCAAGTCTCAGGGGGGGACGGGGATCAATACTTTTTATCAAATCAGGAGGTCTATCATGACTTTGGACCCCACGTGATCTAAAACAGTTTGCAGGAAGCTTTACTAGCAGGGGCACAGTCATCAAAATGGAATGGAATACAGCCTTTAGGCTTTATCTAAAAAAAACAAAGGAGATTTGGACTCCCTCTGTGACTCCATATGGCTCATTAGATTCTTCACCCAAGAAATTCAGGGCTGAAGACCATATAGCTGAGAACAGCAGAGATCTTCAACTCTAAAAAAAAAAAAAAGGCTGCATTACTTCAATTAAAAACCCTGGTGGTGCTTTCTATGTGGTGAAGCAAGTAAAAAAAAAACGTTAACTCATTTTCTACGCCTCATTTTACAGGCTCACACAGCATGTCCTTGGATTATGACAAAATGCATCCATCACAGTAGAACACAATGCAATGCCATAAGCATTCCTTCTGTGTTGCATACAATATATGTGACAGCTAACACAATGTGCCCTGCCCTGTGCAAAAATAGTCAGATTCATTATGAGTATAATGCTGGCACCAAGGTTACTGTTGTTTACTTTTCTTTATCTGTTATAATTTCAGGCAATTAAATGTATATATGTATACGAAATGTATGGTGAATATTTTCCATACATATCTAATTTCTGAAACAAGCAGGAAAATTGGTCAGTATCTGTACTCACGCTTGTGACTTTGCGGTAAATCTGAGCGGCATTCTGACATTCAGAGTAGGGGTATTCTGAGGTGGCCATCTCTAGCATACACATGCCAAAGGCGTAGACATCCACAGCCTCGTCATAGTGCTCCTCATACATCTCTGGAGCCATGAACTCAGGGGTGCCTGAAAACAGAGATTGACCAATAGATGTATAATGTTTTTGTTTTACTGATTTACCTAAACCATGATCTGCAAAGTTCATTTTCAAAGTCTCCTACCTATGACACTCTTGGCAAAGGAGGCTGCTTTGAGTGTTGCCAGTCCTAAATCCCCAATCTTGACTGACCCAGTAGGTCCAGTGATAAAGATGTTATCACATTTGAGGTCTCTGTGGATGATGGGTGGGGTCCTGGTGTGGAGAAAGTGGAGGCCTTTCAGGATCTGTCTGCACCAACTCCTCAGCACCTTGGGTTTCATTACCTTGAAACGCTTTAGATAGCTGTAAGAGAAAGAAGAAGTTACAGAATATATTTTCAGTCTACCATTACGACATTTCAACACCAGAAGAGAAAGTAAGTTTACTTTCTTTACTTAACGGTTTTCTGAACTATATTTGTGTTCACAATGTACTCACGTTTTTAAAGTCCCTGATGTCATGAGTTCAGTTACTAGAACAATGCACTTCTTCCCTTTAAGGGGCGACTCCCAGAAGTCATAGAAACGAACAATGTTGGGGTGTTGAAGACCTTTCAACATCTCTGCTTCCTCCTTAAAGCGCTGACGCTCCACCTTGGACAGCTTGCGATCCTATAGGAAACACGACGGATGCAGCAGAAGGATATTATGAATTTCAAACGCTAAAGTCTACATACTAATTATAACATATTTGCTTCACAAGAAGTACCAGATGGAAGAGGCCATCACCTTGGAGGCTCTTCCCTGCACATTTTAAATTAGTGCATCCAGTGTGGTATATTAAGAGGGAAAGACAGTGAGTAAGAGGGAAATTACAGTCATTCTTTGAGACATTTATACATCTCTATTTGGACTGTGTGTATATCAAGGATGATTACAATCTGCACTTTTTGTGAGTGGAAAGAATCCAGATCATTGGCTTTCTCAAGCAGTAACATGACTCACATCTTGCCCATCTGGCATTTACGTCGTATTTTGTAGTGTAATACAAGTCAGGTGTAATTTTCACTTAGTTGGTTTTAATTTATCCAGAAACAGAGACTCTGTAGCTGTGGTTGGTCACCCCTTAATGTCTACAATGACTCCAGGGGGAGAATGAACCCACACATTAACATGGTCACGCCCACGACACACTGCAGCTAAAGGTTACATGTCATTGATCTCTCCCATCTTTTTCACTTGCACGCTCACTCTCTCATCCACTACCTTTCGCTGCCTTCCCCCTCCCCCCATATCTGCAATCCGTCTCCCTCTCTGCACCACTAACACCAACCACTCCCTTCTCCATCACCAAACATCCCACGCACACGCACAGAGAGACACATCTTCCGTAACCACTCCCTCTCAATCGCTTCCCTCTCCAGTTTTCTTTAGGTCTGGGTCCGCACTGGGAACACCTTACTCTAGGTAGCGCCAAGGGTTTCTGTACTGCAACTGCCCCTTTTTTTAAACCACCACAGCAACGACTTACGTAACAAACGCACATGTCGTACACTCAACACATGGACCAGAAGCACGACCCCACCCCTTACAGAGATAGACTATACAGCCGGTGGAATGCAATGAACACAACCTAGCGAGATCTAATCTATTTAATTATTCAACCTTAGTGAACTCCCAGTGAGAAAATATAGCAGACAAATACAAAAACTGCCTGAATAACCTAAAACCTAAAACTTGTCAACGAAGCAAGATGTGCTATGACGCAATGTCCTGAAGTGTGGAGTAATAAGATGATAAGCATGGCATGCATGTGTGTATGTGTCTCTGTGAGTGTGTGTGTGAATGTGGCATATCAGGTTTTGTGTGCAAGTGTGTGGGGGGTGGGGATTTTCACCACACTCTTCTGAAGTCCCATGAATAATTCAGTTCTGCAGAGAACCCTTTTTACTGAGGCAAGCTGAGCTATGCGAGGCTGGGGCTGGGGCCGCCCAGGTTGGGCTAGGTTATCCCCAAGTGCTCTTTGCTGCACAGGAGCAGCACATGGACTGAAGTATACCTGAAACACAGGTCTAAAAAGAGAGAGGGAGAGGAATGAGACAGACGGCTAAAAGCTAAAATTAACCCCCGAGCAATGCAGTTTTCTTGCCTACAGGCAATACTTTCCTCTCATCTCCACATTACTCCTTTTTCTTCCTCGTCCCCTCCTCCTCTCATCATTTCTACTCTCATCTTTGAGGAATCCTGCTGCTTTTTTGCCTAAATAACCCCAATAACCCCCACCACAGAGTGTTCCTCAAGTCCCAAACACACACCCCACACACACACTTCCATTTGCCTCTACTTTCCCCCTGAGAAGACACTGGGGCTTCTGCATAATTCAGAAGCCACATGTAGGCAACAGAGGTGTTGTGCACAGCATGGCGAGATACACAGACAGATACATGTGTGCACTGAGACACTAGAAGAATGTCACTCCCAAGACATACAAACTTTGCATACGCACCAGACAAAGCACATAGCAGAAGCATCAATATGTGAGACTCATAGTTATTGTGAGGGATGCAAGCTCTGAACAAGTGTGACTCATTATTGCATTATATTTGAAAATCATTACTGCGGCAAACATCAAGTATTTGTGTGCACGTTTTCAAAATCTTATTAAGCCTGCGCTGAATACCTCTTCAAAGAAAAGACCCAGATGGCTACAGCAGCGTGTGGAGCCGCCCAGGCGAGGTTAAGCACACACACAGAAAGCCATACTGGGCAGCAGGGACAGAAAAATAGATTGTGACATTAGCAGGAAGCAATCTATAAAGCTGTGCCCCACTCTGCTGCCACTGACTACATCTGTGTGCTGCTGAACTCTATTACCTCTACAGCTCTGGTGGCTCATACAGCAGCATGAAAGACATATCAGAATGAAATACTAAAACAGTGGGCCTCTGGTGGGACCAGGTAACAGATTAAAGTATTAGTCCTGGGAACTTTGCTGGCTCATATACCATGTAATTGCACAACTATGTGTTGAAATCAAGTTCCTGGCCCAGTGTCACATGTTGTTTTTTACCGCATACTGTCCAAGAGTGTGGAGAGATGACTATCAGCTCAGCTGCTTCACCTGAAGATCTAAGGGTAGATAAAACAAAGCTGGAGGAGTTACAGTTCCCAGTTGAAGAAGCTAACGTTATACTTTCTTTTTACATCAACTGCTATGGCTATTCCACTTTCAGCTAATAATTTGAAATGTATATACTGTATAACCCTTCAGGTAGAGCATTAGAGCATGCAATTGTCTGGAGATTAAACTGCACTGAAGCCACCTATGCTAACAAATGTGCAGTCAGTTTTCACTGGAAGATGACATCACTCCAGGTGCCGTCAGGTTTTGTTTTGTGTTTTGTTTGGTTTCTTCTTGCCAAGTCTACTTTAAAAACACTCACAGTTATTGGACATGTGATAAACCACAGATTGTTAGTTTGAATGTGGAACATTTTAAATAAAGCCATTATTGAACCTTTGATACATAAATAGATTACTGAATAGTCTGATGTGGCTCTTAAAAATAAGCAGCATAATGCAGTTGGTTTCTCTCTAATCAAGCTTAGCCTATTAGCCTATCAAAATCATGCAGAGAGAAGAGACAACACATGTAATGCAATACAAATCTGTCAAACAATGAGCATCCTTTAAGTGATATTAGCTCTGAAAGATTCGGTTTCTAACACGCGAGTACTAAGCTAACAGTCGAGAGCTCAGGAATCATGTCAAGGGATTTACCATTAAATTGGAATTTCTGCCATGAGCAGCAGTGTAAAAAACAAAAACAACTTATGATCAAACATCACAAACACAAGTGTGCATGTACACACACACACACACACACACACACACACACACACACACACACACACACACACACACACACACACACACACACACACACAGTGTAAGCACAACTGTGTATAGCCAGGTGAGTCAAACATTGTTTCCCTAACGGTGATATTTTTCCTGCAGTTGCACTTTTTGTTTAATCATAAAAAAAGTACCTCTGCCAAAAGCAGAGCTAAGGAAGGATGAGTATCTAAAACTGATTATCCACCAATAGAATCAGACTTCTAGCTGGGCAGAGGCAGCAGGATACAGCGGTGTTGAGACAGAGCTTCTCTCCGGAGCATCTATCTACGTAAGTACCATGCAGCAAACAGGGTGACGGATTAATTCCTAACACACAGAAATACACACACATAAAGATGCTGATGGTATTCTCGAGCACAGGAAACTTTATAAACACAACTTTTGAGTCTGGTTAGTGTATTATTAACACCAAGCTCCCTTCTGTTATTATAAACCACTAGCTCTCGCACAACCACACACAATTTGATTTAAAATGCAAAAAAGCAGAGTCATGACACTAATCAAGATGGATTCTTCATATCTCATAGCTGAAATTACAAAGACCAAATCAAAGGGGTGAATAATCTTATATATAGACTTTAAGCTAAGAAACCTACAGACACATTTTGATATATCTTACAGCAGGTAAACAGACTATTGAGAGTGAGGAGTTGTCGTCACAGCTCAGAGCCCTAATACATCCATGTCAGAGCCCCGCCCCCCTTCTCCGCCATGATGGAAGGATTCCGGTGGCAAAAGCCTTACTAGTCTATGGGCAAAGTCGTCTACTCCGTAATTTACTGTTTTACAATACCGAAAATCACTGCTGTGTTAAAAACTGCTCCAGTGATTTACTTTCTCCTTATTCTTTCTAGTAATTTGTTGATCTGTTGGCGCAAAAAAGAGCTAGAATTTAGTCCGTCTCTGTGCTGTTCTGATGACGTTGCCCCTGGCAACCGATGGCGTCTCCTTCCATCATGGCCGACCATAGGCACGTGACTCCTCACTCTCAATAGGCTAGCTATTTTCTATTAGATTAGAATTGTTAAATATCAGCAATAGTTTTGATTTTTAAAATGATTTTCTTAAAAAGGGGAAAGACTAAAACATAATATTCAAAGAAAAAGTACTGATTAGTCTTTGGTATTAAATCGTACAGTCTTTTAAGGTATTCACTTCCCAACAAGGTTGGTACTGTCGCCTATCAATGCGTGCTGGTTGTCACTGTTCATAAATGAACAACAACCCCCTGTACCTGGGACTCAGCAAAAAAAAATCTTTGAAATGGTCATTTAAATTTGGCTTAATGCTTTATAGTTCACTTTTTTTTTTTTAAATGTTGCATGTTCAACAAAGAAAGAAAGAACATTTAAGACCAGAATGGTTTAGAATCCAAAACAACCCGATAACATAACTAGTCATCATCTTAATGGTAAAGCTACAATGAAGGTTGAAGACATACCATCAGTCTGTCTTATGTGATGCTATTTATCCTTACTGTACTTACATACTCCTGATGAGAAAAACCTCACACGTTTGTACCTAATTCAGATGTCACATATCAGTGAACCAGTGAGATCCATAGCCAGGGGACTACATGTGTTAGGAGAGTAGGAGAGGTTTCAGCATCCGTCCTAATTATGGCAGCTAAATTACACATGTTAGGTTGGTCTCTCTCCACAGCGCTGTGTTCCTAATTACAATTTCCTCTTTCCCTCATTAACTTGGCCTCATTCTGATCCTTCGTTAACAAGGAGCAGATTAGCAACTTTTTGAGTTCGTAACAATAGTGTGACAGGGATTAATATTCAACAATGTCAACAACTTCTAGCTATAAATTGTAGACAGCTAAGCCCAGCGTACTCAATATGTGTCACAACATTTGGCTAAGAAGATTACGTAGGGAAATATTTCACCTCAGGATATACTTCAACATAAACTAGACTCTTATGAAATCCCGATCACATTCAAAAGGAAAACCTGTGCAGATTAATCTCTCAATCACTTAAATACTTGCCTTTCTAGGAACATAGAAAGTCATGTACACACACACAAACACACACACACACTGACACCAATGAGCAACTGGGGTATAGCATACGCTTTCAACACGACAATAAAGACCACCCCGAACAGCTGTGTCTTATTCACAGCTTATTCAGACCCGGGACTGACAATGAGGCTGTTTGGACGCATGCTGCATGAACCCTGGTTGCCAGGTTGAAGAAGGTATGCTAATTTACTTGGCCACCCCGGCACCCTCTGCACCCATCCCCTTATAACAGATGACTATTGCAGTGCTTCTGCTGCTGTAACAAAAGCTGCTGCGGGATGAGCAATGAGCCAGCAGGCAGGCCCGCGGCTGGACTGTGTCCCACCGGTCCTCCAGTCTCCAGGAGGCTACGGCCAGCAGCTGCACTGGCCACTCCAATAGTTTCGGTGTTGCACTCTGCCATGCAGCCACTCTTCATTGAATATTATGTACTAACAGGCAAGCTGGCACTGATTGAAAAGAGGAAAAGCAAGTTGAGAGCAATATGCACTTATATCACCCAGCCTAGTCAAAGAGGAGGCTAAACGACAAGAATGACAAAGATGACAAGCCACTGAGATGCTATCACAGTAAGACAACAATGCTGTCTATGATGACTGCCCTCTGGGTGTGTTAAGAATTAGCTAAGAGGACATAAGGTAAAGCTATAAGGAGATATGACCGACAGCACCACACCCTAACACGCTATCTTAACAGTAAAAAAAAATGACAAACAGCTCCAAAATAACACATGATGCCACTGCTGCACTTCATGAGTGAAATGGATTATAAGTGGCCTATAGTGAAAAGCACTTAGACTTTAACACTAATGCAACACACATACTGTACGAGTGTGTCTCGCTGATTTTGACCAGGACTTAGCCAATGTGGATTAAGGCATACAAACCTCCTGTAAACCTCTTTCCTGTCACAGACTAAATACGTAGGCTGACAAACAAACAGTTCTTTGACACAGTGACAAAGACGCAGAAATTGCTGATTACACACTTGCCTCCTCAAAAGACTAATGCTGCTTATGCAAGGGTCATGACAACTGCTGAATGATCACATCTCTGTTCTGTGGCTTGGTTTACGAGGTCAGTACTGACATCATATTGGAGTTTTGCGATCAGGTAACAATCTGTAAATAGTATACCTGGCAATATCTTTTTAACATGTATTACAAATACTTTTTTAAAGGGATAGTTCACCCAAAATTCAAATTTCACTCATTATCTACTCACCCTCATGTCGACTAAGGGCTGGGAGAATTTTCAGAGTCCTCCGTGCCTTCTCTGAGTTACAGGGGGGGTCTGCGCAGCAGTATTTGTCCATATAATGGTTGTGAATGGTGCTTACTTTTCTTCATCCAAAAAGACACACCAAAAAACATCCAAATACCTCCATGCTGCTCGTCTGTAATGTCCCTCTTGTATTGAAGCCCCGACATGAGAAATTGTTCCGAAAAAAATTAAATAAGTCTATATTTTAAAGGGGACCTATTATGCTCCTTTTTGCACCAACTAAAATAGTTCCTGGGTGTCTTAAAGACATGTCTGTGACGTGCTTCGGTCAAAATACCCCAAAGATCAAACATCACAGCACTCTCAAAAACAGGGCTCTGCAAAACGGTCTGTTTCAGTGGCCCCTCCCTTTAAATGCAAATGAACCACTCCCTCAGCATTGCGTTACCATGACGATGTCTACTACTAGTAGCCTACTGATTTGGCCAAAATGTAGTATGCAAACAAAAGCTAAATCTGCAGTAGGCAAATTGCCAGATCTCCAGTCTGCATCTGACCAGTCTACATTGTGTAATGAAATGTGCCCATGACCTAGTCTCACCCTAACCAAAGATGGTTTAGAGTAGTCTTTGCCATGTAGGCTACTGTAACCATGTAACATGTAATATAAAAATGCAAAAATAAATATATAAAATAAATTAAAAATATATGCAGAATGGTCAGTTCATTGTAAAACAGTTATTTATTGATGTAAATGTGGTGATTTGTGCACATAGACTACAGAGCTCCGCAGCACTGCTCCTCTCCTCCTCCTTCTCACAGCTTCACTTTTCATTCAAACTAATTCAACTGCCACAAGATTTCATCAATGAGACCAACATTCTGCTAAATAGACTAACCACACGGCGGTAAACGTCTAAAAAACCCGCGGGTATGTTTATTAGCGAGGGTTTTCTCTACCGCGATGGTTTTCTCTACCGCGATGAGCACGGACGCCTGCCCGGCCAAGGAGGCCTGCAGACGGGCTCTGCCTGTGTGAGGAGCCGCTGCAGCTCCGCCGGAGCTCCGGTGCTCCGTCGGTCCAGCGTTACGTCGGTCCGGCGAACAACGTCGCCCCGGCGGTACGTCGCTCCTCACACAGGTACAGCTTCACTGACATGAAACGTCGGCGTAAACTTCTAAATAAAACTTAGTAAAGTGACGCTACAGCGCTACAACATGCAGGGAAGAAGCAGGAAGTGCTCCGCTCTCCGCTGTGACACCAGCCACAACACAGCAGCATGGGAGGAGGCGGGGCCGGCTGGAGCAGAGACCTCGGCATGACCATGTAGGGGAGTCCGGCACGCCATGACGTAGACGCGAGCTCATGTCAAAAAAAACTCAGCGCAACCGAGTGTAACACGATGTGCAGAGAAATCCCAATTATCTAGCAGGGTTTACCCCCAAATGCATTAACCTCATGATATGACACTTCCACGGCCTCTAGAACCATTATCCAACATTTTAAACACATATAAAAGTCTGAAAAGCTGGAAAAGCATAATAGGTCCCCTTTAAGCTTGTTTGTAGCGGAAGCTCCCAGTGTCTCAGTTCGCTCGGGGCTTCAATACAAGATTATTATTCTAATGCTTGATTAAGACACAGATAGGCCATGGGCCAATTAGAAATGAATGCACAATTATAAAAAAAAATTGGGGATTTCACAAGGTAAATACAACACATTCAGTGAGTCTTAACTTGTTTAGGCCATGACCCATGAGTCTAAACTGGTTTTTAAAAACACATAGCAAACACACCTATTTCTTCATCCATGACAATGCACTGGACCTGAAATCAGATTCTTATTCTCTGGTCTCCATGACACACACACACACACACACACTCACAAATTGTTGATACACTATTGCTTGATTATTAGATGGAGAACTGAACATTGATGTTAACGATGAATAATAATCAATGATATGTATCCTTTATTGGGAACACATGCAGGCAACAAAGAGCGACTTAGGTCATGTTCTTGGCTTTTTCATTTGTAATCAATGAGGCTTCGTTGTTGACAAGAAGCAGCACTAACTAGTGTGTCCAGCAAAACCTGAGCAACGACAGCTGGTGGTGACATCTACAACACACACACACACACACACTCTTGCACAGACACCAAACATTCATGCTTGTTATTGGGGACGCACAGATACTCAGACAGATTGTAAAAAAAAAAACATACCAGCTACAAATAGCTGTGGTGCTATGATACCCAGGGTGGCAATTTCACCCATCTGTTCTGAACTTGAAACAAATATTCAACAAATGTTCTCAATGCCCCATGTAACAGACTTAAGCCTAATGAGCCTAGATTGGACCAGTGCAAGCCAGAAGAGTGAGAGCGTGGAAGGTGACCCGTCTCCCAGTTCACTGGTGATGATGGTCGGGGATGTGAGGAGGCAGAGAACAGTGGTGTGCTGGGCAAAGATGTCCTGAGTCGAACTGTGCGGCATGGCCAAATCCTCACCCCACCACCCCACCCCTCCCTTGACCATTTTATCATCCGCTGCAGTGTGGGGGCACAGAGCCAGAGAGACAGCCTTGATTCAGCATAATACCCTGACCCAGACTAAACACCACACAGGGCTAAACACAAGCGAGGCTTTTCCTGCATGGAAAATTCGAAAGCGGGGTCGTTTCTTTATTCCTGTGGCGCCTTTTCCAAAACGTGTCCAGGTCATCAATAATAAAAACCGATTTCAATGTGTGCTCAATGCAACACTGCCTATACTGCAACTGCAAATGCTACTTCAGGGCTGTGGAAGGTAAAAAGACTTCAGCCGCGGCAGGATATGCGAAAGGGCCAATAAAATCTTTATTTACTAACATGATGCCATGTGTTTGTCAGGTTTCACAGGAGACACAAGCTCAGTTGGGAAGACAATGGCAGGAGGAAGGAACCAGTGATGGAGGCAAGAGTCAGAGTGCTGGAGTTATAGACAAAACTTCTGGTTTTAACTGTTAAATGGTGATAAACGTTGGAACAGAAACATGTGAAATCTGCACTTTCCCTAACTCTATCCCTATTGGCTACAGTACTGCAATGAGGCCATGTGTTTGTCACTCATCATTACATAAATAGCTTAGTGATGCTGAGTTCAAATAGAGTGTGTGTTAAAAGTAACCCGTGTCTTCATACCACAGGAGCCTAAGCAGGAGGCTTTAACAGGATACAGAAGTGTTCCAGATTCATTCATACAAAATAACGCCCTTAAATTCCAACAGGGATTATTAGTCCTAATGAGCTGTTGTGACACTTCCTATTGTTAAGAGGAAGGACAAGGGAGGTCAAAGGCCATTTAGCTAAATCTTCATCAATTCTTGGTTAACCTGCAGGAGTGTACGTGTGCTAAATGTGGGACTCTGGTGGTTATTCACGAAATGCTGGTATGATTAAAGAAAATATCATAGCTATCTATCAGCTTTGATGACAGCAAGCAGTATTTCACATGTTCACCACTTAGAAACTGCAGTATGTGTCAGCTTAAATAAAAGTCTGACCATGATGGGTTTTTTTTTAAACCAGGTTTTAAGTCAAAACAAAGCAGCCCACATGGATTGATGGCAGACAGCCACTGCTGGCATTGATGTAGCAGCAGCAACAAACAGTGTAACTTAGAGGTGTAATGATTAGTTGAATGGTTTGTTTGACAGAAGATTTAATTGGCAACTATTTTGATACGTGAATATCATTGCATTTTGGAAAGTATAGGCTGTTTTAGATTAAACACAAGGACTGGAAAAGAGCTGTGGTCATTTCCTTTCACTATTTTCTGACATTTTATAAACCAATTATGGGGTTGATATTGTATTGTATTATGTGGTCTTTCCTGGTTCCCCTTTGTATATTTTAGCTGTTTCTGCCAAACATTTGATTTATACAAGCATTCTTAGTACAGGAAATGTTCCTATAAACATTTTCCTACTTCTCCTATAATAAGCAAAACCTTGCTTGTAGACTCTTCAGCATTATTAAATGAAGGGGGATCACTTTTCTCCTCTTGTCAACACCCCAATTCTTAAACCACTTCAACTACAAGGGCCGTGTTCGCAAATGTCTGGGCACTTTATTAGGCACACCTAATAACAAGCAGCTCTGGCACATATTCAAAGTTTTAAAAGCTTATGAATGGCCAAGTTTTGTTGTTAAAACTTTACTATGATTGTAGCTTGCTGTGGTTGCACACTGATAGCCTTTTCTTACTATGTGCAGGAAGGGTAGCATGCTATACAACCTTCTTGCAATTCTGAGACTGTGTTGAATTGTTTGGCTTATAATTGAAAACTAGTCTTATGTCAGATCTGTCAGAAAAATGTTAACATGACGCAAGTAAGCCTTTTAAAACCTTTCATTTTCCTGACTGTGCAAAGATTTTGATGTGTTGGATCCAGATTTCCATAATTAGCCTCTTACCAACAAGCCTGTTGGAGCTAAATCACAGACCGCACTGCCGTGGCTCAAACAGACTTGTTCTTCATCCCTCAGGGTCTTCAGTTGGCTAAGTGACACGGGACCTCAGGCATGCCAGAAGATGGGGTCCGCTGATAAGGCACTGTTAGCCATAACGACTGGGTCTGGCTGCCCTCGCTTCCCTGGGCCTCTTCAAGCCAAATGGGCTGTAACCAATGACCCACTTGGGCTTCTTCAACTCTGTTTTCATTTTTCCATCTCACTAGTCAAGGAGAAAGTTGTTGGTAGCCCTATACATGCTAATACAAAGTGACAACCACAAGCTATGCTCAAAAGCATGCTACCAACATAACATGGCCAAATCTAATATATAATTACTGGGAAAACCCAGTGTTTAAAACAAAGATATTGACCTAGTGACTCATGGCCTCATTTGTAAGGCTTGTTTGGATGAAGAATGCCAAAATCTCCTGCAAATATCCACAGACAGGCAGTTTCTAATCCACACCATGGTATCATAGCCAGCTCTGCATTCACAAGTTGAGAACGAGATTTAATCTACAGAACAACAAGCTCACTGCCAAATACCACGAAGAAGTCTGCACAAAATCAGAAGTAAACTCAGTATCTGCAAGTGTGCACATAACATTCATCATCAAGATAAAAATCTATACACAGAGCCACAATTGGCAGAAACGGGAAGTTTCCAAAGTTTAAAAAACAAATTCCCATGAGCAATGACAGCATGAGACAAGGCAAACAGAGGGACAAGAAGTGTTTCTTTAACAATAAAAAAAAGAAAAAATCACAACAGGCATCGTTCTCTCAGATTAACATCCTTGCCTGAGCCAGGGCCATCTGTGTTATGCCAGCAGCCTGGCACAGAACAGAGATGTGGGGGAGATGGCATGGGAGGAGAGGGGCAGGGGGGTGAGACAGAGAAGGTGGGGAGAAAGCAAGAATAAACACAGGACCAGATTAAAATTTCTAGGCAAGAAAGGCATGTGACCACTCGAAGCAGGGAAAACAGTGGAAAATCACAGTCATATCTCCTTTGCTCCATCTAACTCGGAAAGCTCATCTACCTTCTGCTGTTCTGTTCACCACAGTTCCCTCTGAGCGACGCAAAGGTGGCATCCCCTACATGCAACAATGAAATGCAAACACGCATGACGCAGCCAGAAAAACCCTTGATATTTTGGCTTCAAACATAAAGACTAGTTCATACCTGCACTTCCACTATGTTGTTGATCACTGAGAAGATCGTGGGCAGTGTGGATTCTTGGCTTGGATCACGAGTCTTAGAGTGTGTTAAGTTTATCCCGTCTTTTTCCAAAAAAAGATATATAACTTTAACTTACGACCCTTAAATGCCATTCAAACCTAGTGTTTACATCCCAATTAAGTATTTTACAAATCCCTTGACTTAAATGATACATTTATTGTACTAAAACAAATTAAGACAAACTTAAATATTTAAAATTACTAGAGCTGGAATGAGCGATTGATTCATCATTTAGGCTATATCAGTACCAAATTACTTTTTATAATCTATCTTTTTTTTTTTTTTTTATAGCAAAAACACTTAAATGATTCTGGTTTTTTTTAACCATTTAAAATCGAATACCATTGGGTTTTGGACAGTTGGTCTGAGTTAAAGCTACAAATCTATATCAGATAGAGGGAATAGATTAGAACATGATTGTGAGGACAGAACATTAGTATTGTGATTAACAGCCATTATTGATTGTCCACTAGAGGGAGTTTTAATATGTCTCACTGGGGAAGAATAAAATGCAGTAAATTGTTTCCTGTTCCTCTTCCTATCATCTGAGCCCTACTGCAGATTGGTGCTGTCAGGCTGAGAGAGATGTGGGATTGCTCACTGTTACTATCAGTCTGTATGACCTCATCCTCCAAATGAAATCATTGTGTGTCTCTTGGCACTACTGTATCTGGCCAATGGCATGTTATCTTTACAGTGATGGGATGCATCACTGTCTTGTGATGCTAGAGTTATACAAATAGGTCTAGTTCTTTTCAACGCATCGAGCAGTCTGCATTCTTTCGTTGCTCAGGTTTCTGACGCAGCACATTTTCAGGATCCAGAGCTAAGTGTTCGCTGAGGCCACAGGACCACCACACACTTCCCAGCAGGCTCCAACGCACTTCAGCTGCTTCCTGTCTGCCTACCTCCTGTTGCACAGAGGGAGGGAGGCAGGGAGAAGCACAGCTCGCAACATAGAGACACACTGCTGGGACGGAGCGCACACAAGCATCCCCTGCACTGTCCGCTCCAATAACTGTGCTCTATGGCATTACATTGTCAGCTGGGCAAATGACTACAGCAAAAATGAAGGAGCACTGAATGTAAATTGAATCCTTAACTACTTAAATCTCTACGGTGAAAGAATAATAAATCGCAGTGCAGTCTTTCATTCTCAGAGGGGGCCAGTCATGCTTACTGTAGTCCCCCCCTAAGCCCATGAGAGGGAGAGGGAGAGAGATAATCCCTGCTGCAGTCTCCAAAGGACGGAAATAATTAGTTAATACCTTTGCACAGTCTAAGCTGGTGATTTTCTTGTGTCTGTGTAATGCAAGACTAGATAGATTCTCCTCGTGCATTTCCAAATCTGCTGATCGCAAGAGTTCAGCGGCGGCATGCATCTCTCCACGTCAGCAGCGGACACTTGACTTGTCAATCACTTTTCCTGTGTAAACCATTTAAAATTTAGTGGTAACCCATTAGCAACTAAGGCACACCCTCGTGAGACACTGGTTGATTGACAGCTCCCCGAAGACATCGCCATTAAGGCACAATGATGCGTGAACCTTCACTTAACACAGAACACAGGGAGTGGGCTTCTAATGAGAGTCAGCCATCCCGCCATTAATATAAATCATTATATGACAGAAAAGCTATTTGCATGAGAGGAAACATGTGAGGATGGTTGTTTTAAATATTTCAATAACTATCTAAAAGTAAAATTTCAATGTTGTTTTAAGTGTCTCCCAGGCTAATGTGCAGGTATAAGAATGGCAAGAATGTTAAAACCTATATGTGACTGCTGCATTTTGTTTGCTTTGGTAATACAGAGAGACAGGCTGTGAATCAGCTGGGCAGCTGTAGTACTTTACCTGCAGCTCACACCAGGCAACCTCCACCCAGGTCTCGGTGTCAAGGCCCTTGTAGACTGTCTTGAAGGACCCTCTCCCCAGCTCGATGTCAAATTTGAGGAACCTTCCTCCCGGAGATGTGGAGACTGCTTTCATCTCTGCCTCTTCCTCATTCTCCTCACTGGCTGCCTTAATGGCAGTTTTAGCACCATCGCTGCACGTAACAGTTAATGCATCTGCACCTTTTTCCTTCTCCTCATCAGCACTGGCGCTCTCTGTCGCACTGTCTTTTTGGCCACCTTGACTTTCAGTGCTGGAGCCCTCTTGCACCCCGCTACTAGTCCCCCGAGTCCTGTCCACTATTGTTTTCAAGTTTATGTTCAGGATCTTACTCCTGTTATCACATTCAGGTGCTTCAAAGGCCTGCTCGTCTGTGTCAGAAAACCACAGACTCCTCCTGATGAATCTCTGACGCACAATCCTCTGATAGCTGGATGTGGGGTAGGCGCTGGGGTCGCTCCCACCCCTCACTACTGGGTCCACAAGGCTGATATTCCCATCACCCATGGCCAGTTCACACTGAGAGTTGGGTACGGATGGATAGTTCAGGTCTTGGTGGGCCCCGGAGTTTGAATGACACTCCGGCTCCATGGTTGGGTTAGAAGTTCAGTCACTTTGGTTTCCAGGTCATTCGTGCCATGGCTATAGACTTCCCAACATGCAGATTCAGAGATGGATACCTGCAGCCTGCGCCCACTCGGTGACGCAGTTTGCCAGCAGAGGCCCCTACCAACAACACCGGGATGGATGGCATAGACGAGATTTCATCCGATATGAAGAGCTGGAGAGAAAAAAGAAAAAAAGGAAAAAAGAAACGTTGCCAGTTTAGTTAGTTAGTGAAACTAAACCCAACAATTTGCATCGTGAAAGCAACAACTGCTGTCTGGAGCTATAACCTGGGCTCACGGGGCGTCCATCATTACGGAGTTTAACATAGTTGATGAAAATAAAAGCAGGTGGGTAAAAAAAAAAAAAAACATAAAATAAAAAAAACAAGCCCGAAATAATGAAAATAAAAGCCAAAGATAAATAAAATTTAATAAAACAAGCCCAAGATAGGAATAAAATAAAATAAAACTGCTAGCTAAAACCGTCGTCGCTCAGGTGAAGAAGACTAGCCAGGTAGCTCCGACGACACAAGTTAACGTTAACTTTTTGTTATTTCACAACTACGTAACTAAGTTTACAGAGGTTAAATTAATGTTGCAGCATCCATATAACACCAAAGAGTCGTAAAACACTCGAACAGCAGCTAGTACATTACATTAAACACAGACAGGACTCACCTGGTTTTGGAGGGTGGGGAAAGGCGAAGAAAACCGACCAAATACGAAAAACCCTCCTCGGCTAAACTAAACGCTAGCGAGTCCAGCAGCACCGGAGGAGAAACAAACGTCGCCGCTAACGTGAGCCACGACAAAAGGTGGACTTTAAAAAACGCCCTATCTGCATATTATTATCCCCATTTTCCCACTAGACTACAGCTTCGCTTCCCAACGACCGCAGATGAATAATACAAAAAAAAATCAGGTTCAGCTATCTGAACAACTGAACACGGATAATCCCATAATAATGATGATGACGAGCAATAAATGAAAATGACGGATACGTTTTTTGTTTATCTCCTTTCAAGTCCTCCTCGCATCCCTCCCTCTCTCTCCCTCTCTCCCTCCTCGGTTGCAGATACAGCAGCTGACGATGCCGAGCGAGCGAGACTCTCCGCTGCTGCTGCTGATTGCGGAGCCTGTAGTTAAAAGAGCAGTGCAGTCGGGCGGCGTTTTTTTCCTCCTTTCTCTCTTTCTTCCTCCCCCTTTTTTTTAGTTCCCTTGTCCTCCTCCTCCTCCTCCCCTTAGAAAATTAATTTGCGTGTACCTACAACTGTTTTCGCTTGTCATCGTCTCGTCTCTCCTCCTTTTTAGGTTTTAAACACCGGCGGCGAGGTGGAGGCGCACAAATGTGTTTCCCATTCAGCTCGCTCGGTTCCACGCCCCTGGTAACGACTGGAGGTAATCGGCCAATCACACAGCAGCAGCGGCAGCGGCAGCAGCAGCAGCACCGTGGGGACACCACCACACTGCTGGACTGCACAATATCAAGAGTGACACGCATTTCACATGAAAAGACCAGAAGCACATGGTTTTTTACAGTTGATGCAATTAAGGACAAATCATGTGTACAAAAAAAAAAAAAAAAAAAAAAAATCTTCCACGCCCCAGATCAACCACGTGTATCACGCATCACGTCTCACCCAGAGCCCAACAACAGCAACATGACAGATTTCTTAAAATATAAAACGAATACTGTTGCTGTTGTGGCACCATAAAAAAGAAAACAACTGAATAAGCGTTTTATTATTTTCTGCTCTGTAGGCTCTGTTTGCCTTCAAGCCCCTATTTTCCCTTCCTCCACATCAGGATCCACTTTAGAGCTCATTTTCTCCCAGAGCTGCAGACTGCAGGTGAGGTGCAGCAGCAGCAGCAGTATGCCTAGCAAGATGATAATCAGCAGCAGCAACAGGAGAAGTGGAAGTGAGGTAAGATAGGCTATATGAGAGCGTTTTCTAAAATAAGGAAAATATAGAAATAAAGCATTGTACCATAGGCTACTATAATGTGAGGCAGGGTACAACTTACAACTATACCTATAAGAAATAATAATAAAAAAAACATCAGCAGTGTAGAGATGCATTATTTCTCAAGAGTTTATCATTTTTACTTAGAGTGTAGTGGATAATGTGTAAAATAAGAAACAGATGGTCATAGATACATACAATCACAGCAAAATCCAACAAGTGCTAACAAGTACATGGGTATGGGCATACTGGACACGAGGTCAATAAATTCATAAACTGTTCTGTTTTGTTGCAGTGCTGCATTACAATAGCCTAGATGAAGTATTCGTATGAGGATTTATTCTAAAACCTAAAGATCTAAATATATGAGCTTGTGCAGAACAGATAAATGGAAATCATTGCATGTGCACACAGAAACAAATCAACAAGAGAAAATTTAAACAGGGATTTTAATGTTTGTTGCAGGCAGGCTGGGTCAGATGACAGTCTGGCTCAGTTGAGGAGTGAAGCATTGTTGGCACCTGAGTGACCTTATAAATAATGAATGCCCTCCTTTGTTTCCACTTCACCGGCCAAAATGGACACACACAAACACATGCTCATACACAGTTTTACTTTTACATAATAGCATCAGACTGCATGCGACAGCTAGGACGAGAAGTCTTTATTGTGTTTTATGTGGTGATTGAAGTTGCCATTTGACAAGTAATTGCAATATACTGTAGTCCAGAGCTGTATCCAGTTTTACAAGGCAAAGAAATGACTTTTATTGTGTCATCGCTGAAGTTGCTGTCTTAATGGCACCATTTAATTTCAGATAGATGAGAGTGTGTGTCTGTGTGAGGAAGAAGAGAGGAGGAAGAGAGAGAGAGTGACCCTTGCAGCCCGATACTGCTTTGTGACTGTCGGAGCTCAGCCAACAGATGCAGAATGTAATACCCTTACGCTCGATAAAATGAGCAATTGGTTTCATTTACAATGTGTCTCCCACCAGTGTGAGTCAGTAAGGCCGGAATCAATCCGTGGTTGTTTTGTGGGGTAAAGCTCTGCAGAAGAGGGCTGCATGTGATTTTTTTTAAAACTCACAATTCTTCATTTGGAGGTCAGGATTGTAGAAAGGATAAATCAAGAAAAATTGACATCTTATTCAGGCTTTCCACAGGCTTTTAATTTCCTGTTCCTGTGTTACACTGAAAGCTTAGACTAATCAGATTGTGTCAGATTTCCGCAGAGCACTAAAGCACATTCTTTGACTTGTCTTTCTTATTCATATCAGTCGGTTTTGCGCCGCAACGCGCTGCCATAACAGGATAGAGTGATCTGAAACAGTCATGTTTGCTTTGCACTGCGTGAGGCTGTAAAAACTAAAGGCCCTACAGAGAATCATGGAAATTAGATTTACACTTGGGTCGATCCTCATCTGGAGGAGGGCCAGTTTGAGGTGAGTGAGTGAGTGAGTGAGAGAGAGAGAGAGGCTGCTGATAGGACATGATGGATGGAAAGCAGGGAAGTGCTGATGTAAGAAGGAAAGGAAAAAAAAACCCACCAGGAAGGGAAACACACACACCCATGCAGTTACAGATGCTAGTGCATTGGATTTTTCATCACGTTGCTGAACAGCAGCGACTTCAATTAACTATAAATGATGAATGCAGAGTCTCGCCGTCACCGTGTCATAAGTGGTGTCATGCATTGCTGTTGCAAGTCGCTTTCCACATGTCAGAGGCCCGAGCTTAGTGGTATGAAAAAACAGCAGTCATCTCTCTCTCAGTAGCTGACATGCAGGTATTAAGCTCAACTGTAATCACTCAGTGTGACGATGTGGGAAAAGTTTAGGATTAGGTGAGTTCAATGCCGTTGCTTGGAACTGAGCCAAAACTTTAGTTGCTCTTTGAATGCACAATGACAGTCTTTTTCTGTCGGTTCAGCTAGTTACGTATACAACGTTTGTATTCAATCTGTGGAGTTTAGAAGTTGCAGTCTTCTTCATTGCTGTGGGACAATGGGGCACATTTTTTTTCATTCACTCTTGATTATAAGGGGAGTGGGTGTCTGTGGATGTTTTTTAAAGCACTGCATGAATCAGCACCGGTTTTAATCTCTGTCCTGCTTTGCTTCGATTCCCTTTAATAGATTTATTGTCTAGTTACTCCTCTGCATTCCCCAGTACAGGTCAAACATGAAAGCTTTTTTCCTGATTTTCCACATGTTATACCCAGACAGATTGGATTTTCTCTTTAATTTACATTTAACATGCTGTTTAGAAGATCCATCGTATCACACAGTCTACATTAAAGTTATTGTAACTATCATCATCCATATTTTATCTCTGTTATGTGTTTTGTGTATTGTGCCTTTTCTTTTTCATTATTTTTCAACTGAAATTTTGGTATTTGACTTAAATATTAAAATATGTGGATTTTTCAGAGGAATACTTTATAATAAAACATTTATGCATTCAAAAATGAATACAATTATTTATAATTTCATTGAAATTATTCAGATGCAATTTGTCACTACAACACTTTGGTCAACATTAATCAGTGAAAGAGTTGCTCCATAGATAAACTGTCAAATTTTCATTGCTTCACATCCTCATACTGCAACACAAGTCACAACAGATGTGATCTTGCAGGAAGCAGGATATGCAACACATCTTTACATGGATCTATCTGTTATCCCTCTGTGACGCATAAATGAGAGTTATTACGGATTCAAACAACTTTTCTATCTCTTGCTGTCTTCCTCCCTTCACCACCCCTCCATCACATCCTCCTCCCTCTCTCTGCTCAGCGTGTCCCCCGAGTCTGTTTCAGACAAGGAATGCCGTGTGAATAATTCATCACAAAAATAAGCATTGAAACCTGGGACCAGTGCAGAACGATTGCCTTAATGAGAACCTTTTGTTTTAGATTGTGCTGAGTAACAGTGAATCTATAAAGGCCGGTGTGACTGACAAGTGCTCTGTATTTCAAATGGGGAAACCAAAGTCAGAGCAAATATGCAAATGTCAAGTTATCTTCCGTGTTTTTCATTCTCCACAACTGAAAGCCTGATCGGCCTGCACGTGTAGCTTTTTTTTTCCCTCCATGTGACATTACAGTGTGACATACCATGGCCTATATTCACTATCTTTTTGTTCTACATGTCTCCTCTGCTGTGATTAGTCATTGTCCTATGTTCTCAGCCATATGATATGAGCAGACAGCAGGATTAATCCTGACAAAAAGCTTGGGCTGACTGAGTTGGTGGCCTCTGTATCTTGGCCTAGTTGCGTACACAACACAAGTGTCGGACAGAGATGAAAAAAGTTCATTATGTTGGTGAATTTTGGAGAAAATTCATTGGCTGTGTTTCTAGACATATTGACTGCACGTTTCCAACCTGTGATCTCAAAACAAGCATTATCTCACTGTGGCCTGTTGACTCGGGGATAAAGGGCTGTCTTTGAAAAGCCCATGTTAGTGTTTGAGAGCAGAATGGCTGACCCTGACACGTCATGACAGTATGCCATTTGTGGCGTTTGGCACAAATCACAGTCACAAGGGCACTACACCACACCACATTGCTTTTCCGTGGAATGTAGGGAAACATGTTTTGAAGAGCTGTATAATATGAGTCGTACCGCGGGGCATTATGGCGCTGAGTGAAAAGGATTTAGAGAAAGCCCACTGAGACATTTTTTTTTTTTGAAGATTTGCTGGATGTTGTGAGGATGTCTCCACAGTATTCACAAAGAAGCTATGCCAAATTATAAAGTGTACACTGACGGGTACGCCGCTGGATGAAGCACTTGGCTGGTGACGGATGTGATCTACGTTCTGAAAAGCGAAAGCTTATTAAGAGAATTAAACATGACTTGTCCAGTGGTTATCACACACAGTGGTTATCAAAAAAAACAACCACATCAAAAATAACTACAGAAACAGGAGTACAGTACATGTTTTTCTTCTTCAACCCCCATAAACCACACCTATGGTTGGGCTTGTACTTTCCCCTCATACATCAACTTAACCATGCCAGCTGATTGTTGTGAATCTCTTAAAGACATTGTAATTCAGCTGTAGCCTACCCTGTAGCAAATTATAGGGTTGCAGCTCTTCAGTCTCCGTTTTTGTCTGTATCCCTGGAGCAGGGGGAAGACAGTTTGTACCAGCTCTGTGGTTTGGTTAATCTCTGATAAACTATGGTTTCAGCAGCTGCAGGGGTGTGTTGTGAGAAAAAAAAGGGAAGGCTTTGGTGTTGTGGAACAGACTGCGAGAGCTCTGCTGATTATTTCATGTTCGCAGAAAGCAAAAAAGATTTTGGCCTTGACATGACCAACTCTTCAGTGTGATGGTGCTCCAGCGATAGCCAAGAATCGCTTCGCTGGACAGCACAGGTCCAAGTGGATTTTCACTCCAACTCTCCAAAAGAAACTATACTCACATCATCTAAAAGTGAGCTATGTCTTATTTATCTTCAAGCAGACTGTTTGTCCAGCACCTGCTGTTTTTCTCTGTGCGGTACAGAGTCCACTGGGATGGAGTGGACACACATGCACAAAACCTAGCTAATCTTTTGTTACACAATCATCACCCACACAGGAATCAATAGGTGTAAAAATCATCTTTAAATTAAAACTTTATTTTAAATAACCTGTTGATGTTGTGTTCGGGTCACCAGTGACCTGTTTTCAGGTTTTAAATGCATAAAAGTACCACCAAAAGTACCATCAATTTTGACCCGGTTATAACGATAAGAACAATAAGTGAGATAAAACTGAAATCATAAGTGCAAAACCAACCTTTTCATGGAAAAAGAAACCTAACAGCATAACCAAGAGATGAGAAACAAATGGGATGATCCATAATTCCATAATTTTTTTTCTTTCTAAAACAAGAGATTGTAGCAGAAAGCTGACAAGAGGAAGGTTGAAATGAAGCCAAGGGGTGTACTGACAAAAAAGGCCCTGGGGCCCACACCAAAAAATATTAAAACCAATATTTTCATGGATAAGGAGCCTAACAATGTAACCAAGAGGAGAAAAACAAATTGTATGAAAAAAAAAAGTTTTTTGTGTATTTTACAGCTGATTTAAAACACGGGTCAAAACTGACCCTAACACCATACATGGTAGCAGAAAGCTAACACAAGACGAAGGTTAATAATAAACTGTGTAAGAAAGGGATGAGATAACTTTCACTCAGTGCCATTAAGGTTATTATGTCATCCAGCTTCCAGAGGCAGGAATATCAGCGGCACATGGCCGAGGGTTCATTCACTACCCCCGGCCCCTACCTGTACTATGTTTACAAACACAACACAGTGAGTAGTCAATAGTCACTGCTTTGATTTAAAAAGTCAACAAATAGTACAATAGGGGGCTGAAAGTGCAGCTCAGAGCAGCGTCATGCTTGTATAACATCCTCTAAGTCCACTGACATTTGACATTAGCAAAGAACAAGAAAAAAAAGCCCAGGCTTGATGTGATCATTTGAAACCATATCTAAGTGGGAAGCCCAGACCGCTGCTCACACTGACTTTGTTCATGTTCACCAGCTTTTAATGGGTCTGTTCCCAGTGTGTCAGTATCTCTTTGGTGTACTAATCGCTCTGTTTTCAAAGGTCACTCCTCTGTAAGAGCTGCTTGTTGCACTAATTAGGTCAGAGCGATAACCAGATTCTCACCATCAATGCACAGGAAGCACAAAAATTACTGCTACTCTCATCAACATGCTGCCATGCTGCTCTGTTGGGAGGATGCAGAGCAGAGCAGAGCGTGCCTTTCTGTTTATTTCGAGGCATTCTTCTTCCAGGCATGATCTCAAAGCCATAAACATTATCTCTGTTGAATACTTTCTTCTTTCCTCAGGCTTTCCCATCCAGATGTTTGGCCCAGCTGCCCTGTCCCAGTGAACACGAACCACTATGCTGATAAGTGGAGTACAGCTAAGAGCATGCTGAGTGCGGCTCCACTGATGGACAACGCCTTAACAGCTGAAGGCGGTGCCCGGACAGGGACCAAACTTTTCCTTTAACTCCCCCATCTTCGCCCTAATCAACATCTCCCTCCGCCTGGCTGCAGCCGACAGATGTGACTTATCTCCAGAGGTGAGACATTTAACAGAGTCCATGCAGGGCCTTTTCTTAGGGTCTTCTTGGTCTTTGTTTGTGCAAGCCACATGCACATCTCTCAACCTTCACCTGCCCTTCATGCTTCATCCCCTCCACCCTATCCCTCAGCCAGATTGAAGCCTCCCATATGCCACATTTTGCCCTACCATGCACACACACACACAGAGAGACACACACCCCTCTTCGTCAATGTCAAGTCCACTGGATCCTGACAAACAACCCATTACCTGCTGGACTCTAGCTGTAACCATGGAAACCAGGCCTGACATCAGGTCAGAGTTCACTTGGTTTAATGCTGCTGTCAGCACTCGAGGGAGTCGAGGGACTCTTTTTTCTCGTTCTCTGTTGTGTATGTGCTGTTGTGTCAATACATCTCTTGCACATGTCTGGGAGTAAATCGAAAAAACGGTCATAAAGAGAGCGAACTGATTGTAAAAAAAAAAAAAAAAGCCTGACTTCCACATCACATATCTAGAGATATCCAGCGTTAAGAAGTCTGTTATTTATCAGCCACAGCTGGGGGTTGGAAAAACAGGTCCATGAAGATGCAGGGAAGATGAGTTAGGATGAGGTGTACCGGTTGGAGGCTGCAGTTCATTTTTGCTCTGACAGGCTGAACAGCAGGACAGTGAACTTTAGCCAGGTCACTGTGACTCATCTCAGTCGCAGCAGCATTATTTGTCAGTATCCTCTCCATGCTGGAAATGTTACCACCCTGTACATATACTATCTACTACTGTGCTTTCAGTGAGAATCTAAAAATAATTATGAATCAGATATTTTAGGACACACCCCAACTAATGTTTGGTTTTGTTTCAGTTTCAGTTAATTAAAAAAAAACACCAGGTGATATCAGTCAAACCAAAGTTGAGGAGATGAGACATAACAAAACAGATGTAGCTCAAAAAATAAAGCTTTATTCTGGCGATTTTTGGTTCCTATGAAAGGACATCGACCCTCCCTTCCCACAGGCATGGTAGCAGCCAAAAAATTAATTTTACTTAACTGGAAATCTCCATCATCCCCTTGCTTTAAGAGGTGGCTTAACGAAATGGTTTTTGTTTCGAGGATGGAACAGATTCGCCTCAGTAGAGGGAATGCACCTAAATATTATGAGAAAACATGGAAACCATTTTTGGCTTTACTGGATGAGACTTAAACGACCAATAATAAGAATCAGGCTGCTGTGTGGTATTTGTAATTCAATTATTTTTCCTGTACTGTTGCGGTACTGATCAAGGCTTTGATCTTCCTCTCAGGTTTTTATTTTTTTTTTGTTGGTGTTTGTTTGTGTTTTGTTTTGTTTTCTATTCATACCCCTGATGGTATTTTGAGACAGAAGGCGACTTTGCTTATAGTATTATCCTCATATAGCCTTTGTCTTTACTTTTCTTACTTCATTTATTTCATTTAACAATGTCAGGTGGTGTATGTCTATTTTGTATGTAGGTCTTTATGTTGTTTTTGTTCTTCCTTCTATTTTTTGTAAAAAATGTAAAAAAAAAAAAAAAAAAGTGAAAATAAAATATTCAAAAAAATAAAAAAATAAATAAATAAAGCTTTATTGAAAACAACACTATGCAAAGAATAATTCAAAAGCATCAGCTCATCTTTTTCAAAATGGCATTTATCTGCTTTTGCAAATTAACTCTTCATATATATACATACAGTATATGTTTCCACAATGGAGGAATTAAGTTTTAACAAGTCAATGAATTTGTTCTGTGTTTACAAAAATCATTATTAGTTGTAATCAACTATACTGAACGAGCTTCACTATGCATTTTTAAAAGGATCACGTGTCAGAGAGAAAGCTGGCAACCATGTGAGAGGCATCACACATTCATGAATGACTGCCCTCCCCCTCGACCCCTCCCCTCCGTCCGCCAAATCCTCTGACTCCACTGCCCCCCACCAAACTATACCCCCTCCCCTTAACTCTTCGTCTCCACCCGAATATCAAACACATCTCGTTCTCATTGCTCTTTTCATTCCTCTTCTTTCTCCTTTGACTGGTCTGGACCCCGCTACCCCCTCGGCCCCCCACCCCACTCACTCTCCCTCTCCCTTGGATCCAGCTCTGTCTAATGGAGGCAGTGGTGCGTGATGTGAGTGGCCTACATACCACCCACCCCCACCTCCCACCCCACCCCACCCAAGGCAGATCACACACACACACACACACACATAGAGCCAGGCGGGGTCCTTACACCATTTAACCTTTGGTAATCTCCCACAAATACACAAATACACATACAGAGGATGCAACTGTGATTCACAGCTGCATGCTGCACACTCCCCCATACACACATACACAAGACCCTGATCACACCTCGATTTTAACATTATTCATAGGCCCGTCCCTGTGATGATGAATTACAACTTTATTAAGTATGTAAAAAATATTACAACATGGTTTAGTTGTTTATGTGTAATTTGTGATGTGTGAGGTGTGACAGGAAATGAAAGCTTCCCTTGATCCGTTTCTCTCTTCCCTGTATTGTTCTTTGTGTGTGCATTTGAGTCAGGTGTCTTTTGTCATTAATTGTGCAACATTGTTAAATCCACAATGACAGTTGAGGCCTGAAATCGTAAGTAGTTGGATTTTTTTCACAGAAAGACACTCTGTGTTCATGGCACAACAGGTTGGAGGGCAATTAAACTTGATTTCATTCATTCTACGGCCAACCCCCTGCTTGTTTTCATTAATACATTTGAACTAATCTATGAGGCATTAGTAAATAATCAATTAGAGTAAACCCTTTATAAATGGAGGGTTTTGTCCCATGCACTCATCTGTGGTTCCAACTAGTAGTTGATCAGTGAAAAACTAAATCACATTACTGCATTATCCTCATGTGCCCTTGTTAAAATGAAATATCCAATACCCTGCATTTGCGCAGGATCACTCATGAACAAGAGCTCTCTGAAACCAGAATTAAGTAAATGTGGATTTATGAGTGACAGTAAATCTGTTTGTCATAATGAGTTGGCTTCAGTCCCAGAATAAAGTAGATTGCTGATGTTTGTAATAGACATTCATGGAGTGTGTGTTTGTGTGTTGTTGAAGTTGGTTTCCCGGCTTTGTCCACAGTTCGATGGAACTTGAATGATGAGCGAAAGCCGAACACTACTGTATGGAAGACTTGGACACAGTCCTGCTTTTCATCAGCGCTGTAATCAACCTCTTCATCACAGCCCTTTGAAGTCCTCTGGCCAAACCGCAGCCACTGACCAAGAACACACAGGTATTCTTTCTATTTTTTTTTTGCCAGTCACATAGATTCTTTCTTTTTTTTACCCTCTTTCTCTGCTCACCTCTGTCCATTCAAACTGGTTTTTCTCTCTTGCCTTACTGTGCAGTTTGCTCCTATAGACATCCATGTAGTCAGCATGTTTTTTTTTTTGGTCCTCTCCTCTCCTCTCCTCTCCTGACCTGACCTTCACAATCCCCTACCTGACCTACAAACACACTGACCTCTCCAGGCTCGCAGAGAAATTTCCACCGGAAAACAAGTCAAACAAAAAATCCAACCAGTTTTCTTTAACTAGAAAACAATTGTCCTAAGCTGCAGCAGGCATGGAGAGAGAGAGAGAGAAAAAACAGTGAACAGGAGAGAGAGGAAAATTGACAAAAGAGTCTGGTGTGTAAACAACACAACATTTGTTCCTAGTGGACAAACAGGAAAGTGGAGACAACAGTAATGAAAGGCATGTGATCTCACTATGTCTGTCTCCTTAACTGTCCGAGAGTGACCCCATGCACTGGCCAGACATGTATGCACACACACACACACACACACATGCTGACAGTGGAACAGGGTTCAATTTTTAATTGCTCTGATGACGTTGGAAGGAGATGTCATGGTGCTTTTCCCAGACGACTCGAGCCAGGAGGTTTGACGGGTCTGCTGAGCACATGTATGCAGGGCAGGGTGTGCCTCGTCTGACTCAAAACCCTGACCCACGGCTCCACGGCTCCGACCGTATACCGACACATCTGTCCTCGACCGCAGGCGTCATGCCTAACATTCAATTATAACAATGTTTTGGTTGAGCCATGACTCCCTTGTGCTGTGAGCAAAGCTGGAGAGTGTCTGTGGTTCTCTGGACACAACAGCAGCAGCTGGTGAGTCAGAGTCAGAGTCAACACAGCACAGACCCCAGCAGAAACTGCTTGTTAAAATGGAAGCCTTAATTAGACTGTGTTTCAGCCATGTCACTGAAACCCCAATTAGAGCCAAGCAAATGCTCATTTTATGCACTCGAGCGGTTTAACACAATGCTATGAAAGCAGTCGGTTTCGTATAATTATCCGCTAAATACCTGAGGAATATTCATGGTCCGATGATCTATAATTTCCTCAATGCGATTGTGACAAAGCACCTTTCAGATGACATACAAACGTCACAATCTTATACTTCTCCTCCTCCACAACTATCATCGGTTACCATGGAAACAGCCAGACGAGCAGAGAGAGCCGGATTGATGACACACAGCTTCCACTCAGGGCAGATCTGTGGACCGATATATATATACATAATGTATATCCTTGGCTCCTGAGCTTCCGGAGCCATCTCAGTCCTGAAGTTGAGGAGCAAAACTGCCTCAGTGGGAGGTCGGAGATGCAAACGAGAGGGTTTTAGGTCTTGTGAAGCAGCACTATTAATAGCCCTCTATCTCTCTCGCTCTCTCGTGGGAATGTGGATGCCAGTATTCAAACTGAACAATCACCCTGGTGACACTTCCAACCCCCTTTAGCACCTCCCCATCCCTCCCCTCTCCTCTGTTGCTCTCTCTTTTGCAGAGAAAGAGAGATGGAAAAAGAGTTGCTCGATGCTGCAGCAGCTCTCCCAAGATCAGACACCTGTGCCTTTCCTCCAGAGCTGCACTTTGTAAACCATCTCATACACTGTGGCTGTTTTCCCACTGATTCAATATATTACCAACTTGAAAGCACATAAAGAGAAAATGAAACGCATCCACCCCGCTCTCAAACCTTTGAGCAGTCAAGTGAGCACAGCATTCAATTAAGTTGACATTACTCATCCAATCAAATTGATTGAGTCATTATTAATTAATGAGGGTTGTCTCTTGCTCCCTATTGTCATCGTTGTAGCACAGCAGAACATTTTCCATCCTCCCGGTTTCCCACTCTGCTGCACTTAATGAGGGAGCAGTGCCCTCTAGTGCATTTACGCCTACACTTCAATCACTGGGGTGAACGTTTTATCATCATCTCCATTTCATGTTGACTGCACAAGCCAACATCCAAGCCCAGTCCCTGAACAGTCCCAGTGACAAGCTTGGGAAACTAATCAAGGCACTAGTCATTTTTGTGATACTAGTTAATAAAAGTAAGATGCCACTCCAGGTGATGTCAAAAATGTTTTGTGCTTTATTTGAACAAAAGTTGAAGATTGTTATAGTGCACTTTAGTCAGCAGATTTGAAAAAGTCTCTTTATCACAGTGTTAGAAGGCACTGAAAGTTATAGTATTGTGAGCTGGTGAGACTATCTGCTGTAGTGTTGTATGTGTTTACATACACAGTACTGACAAATTCAAGTTACGCTTTAAAAGCCCCTGCAGTTACTCAGTCATAGTCAGTTAGTGTTATGCTTTGCTTTAGCTAAAAAAGTAACAATAAATATTAGCTCTATACAAACAGTATACATTCCAGAAAGACTCATGCATACAATATAGCTATAGGAGAACATTACTGTACACTTATCTTCATTTTAGGAGATGCCAGCTATGTGTATTAGTGACAGATTGAGTTCAACAAATCAGTTTGTACCTGCTGAAAACTGTATAACTCTGGAAGCATACATGAGTTTGGCACAGCAAAGTGGCAAATGTCATGGCTTGTTCTTCTCTCAGGGCTAGTTCATACCACACAGCACCTTAGCTTCATTTGATCTCCTTTCCAACCTCGGCATAGGTAATGAAAACATCTTTAGCACCTTTACTGAGTCGTGCTGCAGAGCAATGAAGAAACGGACCAGTGCATCTCAGTGTCTCCCCCTCTGTAGACAAAAAGAGAGCCAACAACTGTTTTTAGAAATATCGAGACACTACTGTATAACTACTGTATAATGAGGAAGAGGTTTTACACATGAAACTGACGAGGTAGCGGGGCTTTTAGATGATTTTCTACACTGCTAATTCTTTATATACAAAGACCAGTGACACATAAGTCTGCGCATTTCTTCGTCAGTTTGTATGACTCACCTCCGCAGTAGTAGAGCATTGCAATACCAACTACAAAACTGAAACAGCTCAGGAAGAACAGTGGTCCTGTGGAAGGAAAGAAAAGGAGATAAAGCTCACTCACCAGTGACTATTAGATAAATAGAACTTCTGTATAAACACATAAATATTGGACAAGCAATGAATGTTAAACAGTGAGTTGGTGTCCTCCTTTGAAATAATTTGAACTGAAAAACTAAACAAACGTGATCCGAAATGTACACTAGTGTATGGCAAGAGTCAAGTCCTAAGCTGCTCTATGAAAACACAGCTGCCCGGCTGTTCACAGACTAAATAAACAGTTATTTCTTTGTATGATTGGGAGTCGGTGTCTCACTTCATGGCTGATGACCAATTTCCCTGCTGACATACCTTTGACCCAGTGGATGTGCCCCTGAATGTTCAAAGAAATGCAGGACAGAGGAAGCTGTTTTGGATTGGGGGGGTTAGGGGTTGGGGGGGGGGGGGGGGGGGTTTACACGTGAGCTTAACTGACCCACAAAGCCAGCGCCCTGAATGTAATGGGATGATGAATGGTGGAGCAGAGCACAGCAGTGGGGCCCACATTCTGATTCGAGGGGTTAAAAGGTTCAACAGACATCCACGTATGCTGAAGAACAAAGCTTAGTTGGGCTTAAGGGGCTTATACGTGGATCAGTGAGGGGTACGGAGGCACCGAGACACACACTCATACAAAGTGTAAGCAGACAACTTTAAAAGAAAAGAAAAAAAGGGGTTAGGGTGCCCTGTCCTGACAGTAATACAGTCAATTGAAGTGCAATCAAACATACTGACTAAAGGCTTGTTTTAACCCATTTATATATAAAATCATTATTATTCATAATTTATGTTTCACTGCTATCCACTATTTGTTTCGTGCACAGCTACAAGTTTAAGTATTATTAATTTGCAATATCAATTTTATTTATATGCATATAACAGCTGGCTTGTTGTTAGTTCTGCTGTTTTTACACAGTCCTTTATACAGCATGTTGAGGCACCATTGTTAGATTGATCTTAAAATGATATGTTTGACTTGACTTAACTATATCTGTGCTGTATTCGAAAACAAACATGTAAACACAAAAAAGTTATATAAAATGTAAAAAATTAATAAACATAATAAAAGTAACAGAACATTTTAGGTCACAAAGGGCAATGCCTACATGATAATGAGTTTTCTATCTGTTGGTAATCTGAGGTTAGTCATGTTATAAAGTACTAATGTTGGTAGTTTAATACTGAGAAAGTCAGATTTGACAGATGGCTGCTAACTACTGCATTATGAGCTCTGCTGTCATGGAATTAAAGGGGATGTAAATCAGTAAGATCTCTAAAAAGTCTCTGCTATCGTTTCTTATAATTTTCTTAATATTATTCTAAAATAAAATGGACAACAAATCGTCAGTAGCCTATACTGTTAAATGCACCTGCTATAGTGCAGGCTATAGGCATCCTCCAGGCTGTAATTTGCAAAACCACCAGCATGGATTTTTCTCTTGCACCAAATACCTAGATTTACAATTGAACTGGATAATATAAATGAAAAACAGAGAACATATGTTTTGCTCTACTTTAATCAGCTACAGTTCTACTTGATTTACCTCTGTCATTGAGCACAAATCGCTCTGGGTGGACTACCACCTTTTTTGTCCATTTCGGCTCCGCCATCTCTATAACAGAAAGTGAAAATGATTCATGAGTAAACACCACACTTAAAATAACAGCCTGCAAAGTCATGAATCCACAACGTGAGCTGCAGCCCAGATAGCACGTTGGCTTCTCTGTGTGTCGTAAATAGGATAAACCTGAGGCCAAACAGGGCAGCCACACAGCAGGGGGGCTCCACTATTACTGGACACCTGGGATGTTGCAAGTCTGATTTTATGTCTCACTTAAAACACCCTGGACAACATAACTTGACAGAATAAGTGAGAGGTCCAAGTTTGGATATATAAACTGATACTTTATAGCACAACTTGTGTAAGCAGAGAGAGGCTTTTTTACTTGATAATGCGTGTCTGATTGTGTAATTACAGTTTCAGTTTCTGAAACTTGCAAGGTAACATGGTTGAACAACGGTATATAAATACCACTACACAGGTTAACACACATTAACACCGCTCTGGCTTAATTTACCAGCAGCTACTTTTTGACATTACAGTCAGTGCGCTTTTTTATAAACTCTGCTCTTATTCTTAACACTTAATTTTATCTCCCCCACTTGAAACAACAATGATATTTTTGCATTTACGTCTCAAGAAAACATCCAAATGTGGTTTACAGGGCCACATACTTTGAGTAGAGATCATCCTCACCTGACTGCAGTTAGACTTTGCAATCTTCTGCCACTAAAACGCCTGAGAAGCCTTGCCCAGTGTTTTACCTTTTTGTCTGACTCTGGTTGGCAGGCTGGAGTAGACATCCTCAGCGTGAATGTGAAGTCCTCTGTAGAATTCGTGACACGCCTCCTCCCCCTTTCCGTACAGGTGCTTCAGCAGCTCAGCTAAGCGCACCTTGGTGGGTATGCTCAGGTTCCTGAACTGCAGGGAGACACATGTTGAATCAAACCACTGCTCATACTAATTCAAAATCATTAGATTTTTGCCATTGCTATATATAATGTGTATCAACCTTGTGTGCTTCCTTGTCACTGAGTATCTGGGGGTAGATCCTGTTCAGCTGCAGCACTAGTCTGTCAACCAGGTCAGTGTCCATCCGTGGATCTGAGCACAGGAACTGTGCATCCCTCTGAAGCTGCTCATGGTAACAGTCAATGTCTAGATGAGGATGATGCACATTAAAACATTAAAGAAGAGACAAGGAAGAGATAGTGTGTTAGCTTTATTCCCAAATTTCTTAATTCAAGACCCTGTGGAAGGGAAGAAACAGGTCATGACCCTGCACAATTAGAGCACCTTACAAAGCTGTAATCAGAGGTCTGTAGATTTTATGTCTAGTCTTAAGTAGTTTCTTTGTAAGCTGGCCCTGGCATCAGTCCTGCTCTGAAAATAAGTGACTAAGAGGTTTATTCTCTCATTTAGAAAGGTGGATACGCTCGCTGCAGAGTGGTCCATTTGGACACTTTTTATGTGAATAGCTTAATGCTGATACTAAAACCAGGTCACTGCAATGTAAGAGTATCAAGTCTACTACTAGTTATATATAACAAAGAGAGGCAACAAAAGAAAACCAGAGAGGTCTGCAGTAAATAGTTTGGTGAAACTTGTGTTCTTTGTTAATTGTTTAAGATGCTAATGGTCACTTTTAAAGACTGTATTTTGCACACACAAAAAAGATGCAGCCCTGATTTCATTACAGTGTCTGTTACTGATATCGAATCCCACCTTTCCTTTCAATTTAGCATTGATCTCTGTTATAGTTAATCTCTCAACTATACAGAGAGATATGGAAAACCGGAGAGGCTCATACTGTACCAAATCCCACCTTTCCTATCAATTTACCATTGATCTCTTAACTCATGCATTCAACCTAGACCCTCAACCACTACGGTTACAGATCAGGCTCCCAGAAAACAGCGGATAGAAGTGGGGCACAGCGGTAAACATCCCAGAGTCTTTCAGTGAGTCTGAAGTGAGGATATTCTTTGGCTTTGTTTTTTAACTGCAGTGGCACACACAACATGTATCATAAAGAGCAGAGATTGATCAAAGTGGTTACTGTTAATGGTAACTGTAAAATGACTGTTTGATGGAGTTGCATTTTTTGTGCTTATCTTGTTTATCTGAGAAAACACTACCAACAACAATATGAGAAAGTGTATCCAGCTGCTATTTGATTATAAACATAGGCCTATAAAGTTCCAGCAAAACTAAATAAAACGGATTCATTCAAATGTCAGATTTATGACGATTCTTTGTGAAAATCTCAATCAATTTGAATGAGAGTGACAGACAGGAGCTAAATCATCTAGGAGGCTGTATCTTTAATAAAAGGCTGGAGGGCCCTGAAATAGAAGTAGGCTATTAAAGTATTAAATGACAGAGCATAAACGGAGCTGTCTATCAAACTGCTCCAGGTTTATTATAGGGCTGGATATTTGGACAGGAAACTCAGGCTGCTTCATCCAAATATTTCTTAACATGACATCGAAATTAACTGTATTTCACATCGTCGTGGTTACTTACAACTAGTCTACACTAAACTCTGTTATTTTCATGCAACAAGTGGCGCGCGCTCCCTGCTCTGTGGGCGGTCCGGTGTATCCTGACAGACAGACAGACAGAAGCACGCGCGCAGGGGGTTTTACTGCAGAAGATAACACAACAAGACAAAACATCTTACCCCGAGTTCACAAACCTGTCATACTGACAAACAAACCGACCTGACCCGACTCGACCGGACAGCCTCCCCGTTGGGGGAAAAAAAAAAAAAAAAAAAAAAACTTCCTGTTGTCCGCGGAGTGACGGTCCCTGCTGGCCCCGTTACGTTACATCAGCACGCTCGACCGCTGCGCCGCCCTTCTCCGCCCCGCTGCCACATGACTGACCTCCAGTCGGCCACATGACGATTACCAGTCCGCAGACAGTGACGGTTTACCGAGGTGACAGGCAGATTAGCAGCTACACGAGCAGCAGCTACGGCTAAGCTTCCTGCTGCGCTGAGCGCCGAACCACAGAGAGAGGTGTCATTAACAATTTTATTTCATCCTCTTCTTCCGCTTATAGCAGTGACTGAACTTGATCGATTAAGGCTGACAATAATAACAAGCACATGCTAATAATAATAACAACAACAATCATCTTCATCATCACAATCTTCAAGTCTGTGAAACTTTAGGCTACTGCAGGGATGAAAACCCTTTTTTTGAAAGTATTCTTTCTTCCCATTGATCCCAGCTCACCCTCAGGCTCTCTGCAGGGTTAAGACCAGCTGACCATGAAGGCTGCAGCATGATTCACATCACTGTGATCAATCCATATGATAATCCCACTGATGCCCAATGTGGAAGGGATGATACACTCATTATTATGTTTCTCCAACCATTTATTAACATTTTCCAGTTATCTGTCACCTACTCGTACATCATGACACAGAACAGTAGTACAGCTGCACCGCTGCCTTATCAAGTTGACATGACCGTCTGTAACTGTCCCTCAGAAGGACACGTACACTAATGTCCTCTTTTCCAGTGCAGTACAGTCACTCGTCGTCATTAGAAGTCTTTAATTGATTCACATTCGTTGTTAAAATTGTATTTACAAACATGCCAGTCCAGTTCTTTCCAGTTGCTCCATCTCTTCCTCCTCCTCTTCCTTCAATAGAGTGGGTTTTCCTGCTCTGACATGAGTTACTCAGCAGCCTCTGCAGAGCATGTGTGGTGAACTATGTCCACATAAACACCTTAATCGTTAACCTCAACCTCAATGATTTAATTTCAGCTAAATTAAGGTCAAGGAAATCCCACAACATCCCATCCCAAGACCTCCCCCCAAAAAAGCTGGTGTCCTGAAAGTGCAATGGCTTCCCTTTTCCGACAGAGGGCAGTGTGCCATTACAGTTTGCTAAAGACACACGCTCCTGTCGGATCAGTATGCCTACATCATATACTGTGTAGAACTGCATACATAACAAATTCAACAAGAACAGGAATGTCCAGTGATTAGTTCCCGTAGTCCTCATTGATAAAGTCGACCCTATTGTACATAGTTGGTCATAAAACAAGTTCTTGACAGATGGTGTCCACCTGTCCTCACACTGATATGATTTTTAAGGAAAAATCTTTGGCCGGGTTTATATTCCTCGTGTTGGACTCATCCGTGGTTGTTGGTGGATTTGCTCCTGACAAACTGCCCTGCGGTCTTCCGTACATTGCACCAGGCCCCACAGCTGGCATCTGGGCCACACCTGGGCTCCGAGGCGGATAGGAAGCCCGAGGAAGTCCAGGATACTGAGGTGGACCGGACAGCTGCATGAACTCTGGGTTTTGCGGCAAGAGAGGCTGGTCGTAGTCGCGCCCGGGTAGAGCAGCGAGAGGAGTGGTGGGCCCATACGTGCAGATGGGACCATAGGCGTACTCCTGATGACATCTGTGGAGGAAAACACAGGTGGGTGTTTAAAAAAAATGAGGGGGAGGGTGAGTGCTGCAGAGGCCAAAGGAAAAAAGGTGAAAAAAATGTGTAGAATAGCTCAAGGTGCTCTTCAAGGGAAAATAAGTGACAATAAACTGAGGAAAAAAATGACTGTCTAAGGATGGTGGTGCAGTCAAAAAAGGAGCTTCCCGAGGCACTCGTGGCTTAGCAGAGATTTTTTAATAATAAATAAAAAAGGACCCAACGCGTTTCGACGCTGTCTTCATCAGGGGTGTTAATTTAAATGTTCCTTTAAAGGGACAACGAGGAGTTTTGGAAAAGCGAAGCGTTTTCACACTACATTTATGAGCCTCCGCGCACCGTGAAATTCTTTGACCGGCGCAAGACAGACTCATGTTTTCATTCATCAAGAATTAAAGTCAGAGGTTCGAAGACGATCACATACCGTTGTAGTTCCGACCATAAACGGCGATTCGGCGGCGTTATTCTCATGACTCGCCACGAAAGCGAAAGTAAGGAAACGTTGGTCGACTCGACCAGCATTTCCGCCACCACTAATAATAACAAAATAACGATAGAGACAAAACGATATATTTATCGAAAATGGGCCCATTAACAAGTTTGGGGAGCGTAGATTCATCCACATTAACGTGAGACTTTTTTATAACCAAACAGGAACTCCTCGTTGTTCCTTTAATGTCTATTCTGCAAGGATATTTCCTCCCCCTATTCAGATTTCAAGCTCAAGTCCATCCATGCCTCACCTGCAGGCTCTCCTGTTGTCACACATGGCTGGGTGATGAGTGTCCCACAGAGAGAGCATCTTCTCCTGGGTGTTGTTGTTGTTGTTTCTGCCTTTATGGCTGTAGCGAGACCGGTTGTCCTCCGGGTACTGGGCCTGCTCCTCCCACTGCCACACATCCGAGTCCCTGTTCAAATCAATTCAAACCTCCATGTCAGTTTTTCAGTGTGTAAAACGCCTCACAGGAAACAAACTGCCTGACTTTGAGTCTTTGTTTTGCTCCCTCCTTGTGCTTCTTCAATTGATGGAAAGTAACTAAGTAGCCTACACCTGGCCGTGGCTCAGATGCCTCAGAGTTGTTAGCTCCATCAAGGACGCATTCCTCCCTAAACCTCCCAGATGGAGACATAGCCTGAAGTGAATACGATGAATAGGGGTGTAATTATGCTCCATTAAAAAAAAGAAGCAAAGATTAAAGAACTTTATGCAGCATAACTTTTTTTTTCTCTAGTCCATTATTCATCTCAGAATTATCTTTTGACCTCTGGTTATAAAAGCATTGAACTAAATGACTTGACTTTATCAGGCTTTTAACATAAGCTCCGTCTTGACCTCAGCTGCTACTTGCACAAGATTTCTAATAATAACATAATGTAATGTAAGCTCTGTCAATGGACCTTTACTTTTGTATACTTCAAATAATATTTATATTTTAAATGAAAAAACATTGCTTGTAATATGGTTTCAGGTTCCAGTATTGCAGTACTTTCAAATAAACAATCGAAGCATTTCTTCCACCCCACTCTTCGTTCTCACTCACGTTTCCTCCTTTTTCCTTTTGTCGTCTTTGATGCAGTCGAGCAAACAGCAGGTGAGGAAGGCCACAGACATGAGGAGGATTATGCCTGAGCTTACAATGGATGCCAAAACAGCCACGCGGAAACCATAGTCCTCGTAGGGAGCCATAGCTGGAGAGCGAGAGAGGAAGACTGATTTATTGACTTTAGTTCCATATCATGCACACACAGCTTATTGGACAACACCAGTAATCGTGCTGCAAAATCTATGTATAACAACTCCTTTCCAGACTCAAATACCACCAAAAAAAAATTGTATCACTTTGCTGAGGATTTTAGGAGATAAAATCTGCCACAAGTCTTTCATTATTATGTGACCAGAGGAGACTGGCAGAAATAAAAAGTCATTTTCCAACAAAGTGCACTTTGCCAGCTCGTCACGGAAAAGACAAGAAAAACATAAATTCCATTATTAATTTCTTTCGGGTTCACATCAGACAGCTTTTTCTCTCCCACGATGACTGATTCTGAAATATAATTAAGCTCCTGCTCTCACTTTTTCCACTCTCTTGCCAAAATAATGACTAAAAGAGCACCTGCTTGAAATAATTTCTCTCTACCTGCATTAGCATTAATATTCTCCCTTAATGAGCTTCATCCCCGAGCAACAAATGATTTTCTTTCATACGTGTTCACACATAATGTAGACAGAGCATTCATTACTGTGAGCCAAGCAGACCACTGTCTTAAGATAAGATGAGACAAAATAAGATTTACTTCTGTCACATACACAATTATACGTAGGACAATGTGCCAATAGTGCTGATAATGTTTCACGTATCACATCTCTTCAGAGCAATGACAAGACAGTTCAGGGGAAGTTTTGCAGCAACTGCGGTTCAACATGTAAAAGCATGTGGAACATTCAAGCTTCTCACTTTCTGTTCTTTGCTTCTACTCACGTTTGCAGTAGGTCTCCCCCACCCAGTGGGTGCTGTTGGTTCCCATGACACATGTCACATCTCTCCCTACCAGTTTGTGTCTGGCTGGGCACTGCAGGGAAATGACTGTGCCCACGTTGGTGCCATTGCCCTGGATGATCCTCTGGGTGCCCAGGGCAGGCAGCGGGATGGGTGTGCACTGAGCCTGGGGCTGACCTATACGAGAAAGAGCCGGACGGTGAGCTGAAGATAAATCAGACTGTGTGTAATCAAAACAGAGGCTGTGATTGAATTATGTTGCAAATGTTTGATGTGCAGTAAATCGCCCAAAAGTTCGCCCAAACTTGGCGCACATGCATAATTCATGTTGTCTTCAAAAGAAATTTGTATTCAGGGAGATGATCAGACAACTCGGAATTCAAAAAGTAGCACAACCACAATTCAAGGTGAACAACATGAACAACAAGGAGTGGAGCACACTGCAGATGAGATTGAGAGCGGAATGGGACAGTCATTCCACAGCTATCAGCACTGAACCCCCGTCGGGCTGCACAGTACTGCGTGACAAAAAAACATTGGCCCGCCTCCTCGTAACACTCTGGTGCCGTGCTGCATCGAATTCTTGGAGTATCGAAGCAGGAAAAGAGATAAATCATTAAACAAAAACGCCTGCAAGGCTGGTGGGAAACACACAGGCCATCTGGAGCCACGCTAAACAACCAGTTATCATACAGCACAGCACAGCACAGCGCTCAGCATATTACAGAATGGGCTCAGCAATCTGAGTATCACTTCATCGTGAGACAGGCTGTTGGAATGCAAATAAACACAATGACATCAACTCGGTGATTTCCAACAGAACCGGGAAAGGATGATGTGTGATGGGAACAGGGCCAGGAAAAGTCCAAAGCAGCATGTTTACTGAGGGAAACCTGCTCCTGCATGGTTTTCACTGAAAACAGCGTCACAGAGGGCAGATCATGTAATGTTTTTTTTTTCTGTGACTATTGCATGAAAGAAAATATCCTCCCTCCCAAAGAAAAATGTGTGAGCATTGCATCCATTTCCACAAAAACGATGCAGTGCAAGTGCATCACCACAGGGGGCAACGAACCATGGAAAAAGTTAGAGGCTTCATTGACAGGACAGAAAGAAAGAAAGGGAGAGAGAGAGAGAGAGAGAGAGAGAGAGAGAGAGAGAGAGAGAGAGAGAGAGAGAGAGAGAGAGAGAGAGAGAGAGAGAATTGCACAAGCCTCTGTTAAATTTTGGCCGTGACAGTGGGCCAGACACAACTGGGATAAATACTCCCCTGAAGGCCATTAGCATTAGCTCACCATATCCAAGTTTATGTAACACAAGGGCGCACTTCGTCGCCGATAAGCAGACAGCATCACTTTTACGTAACGGGTGCGTGCGTGTTAATGTGTGTGCGCGCGAGATGTCCAGCTGTGCATCGGTGTGAAGAGCCTCCTCTTTTCATTTCCTCTTTTTTCTTTTCTTTTTTTCCCCTTCAATCAATGATCTGGAGGAAAGGTGCGGGATGCTCAGTGGATCTTCACTCAACTATATTGATCTGACTCATCTCGTGCTGGGCTCTGTATGATGTCACACAATTATTTATTATTTCAATATTTCACCAAAAATGACCCGCATAGAGACATTATACCGTGCATTATTTACCCTAACTATAGTAGTTATGAGGAAACTGCTACCACACAGCAAACACAATGGGTCCCTTGCACGAGAGGAAACGCATGCAGGTCTACCGTTAACGCAACACTTACATTAGATAAATGTTGCAATGATGATTTCAGAGGCCGGTGTTTGAATGAGACATAACTTACAGATGCCTCCTCACAGAAAGAAAAAAAAACACAATTATGTAAATCTCAACAATAGCACAGCCTTTAGAATAGAAGTGGGAGAAGTGCAAAGTGCCAAACAAATCGTCCCACACACACGCAACCTACGCGCTGAACTCACACACACACACACACAATCTGGTTGGGTTGTTTTCATGTCTTACCTGAGTTAGTACCTCGGTCATCGCCAGCATCTCTGTTGTTGAAATCAGTCCTGGATACATCTGCCGTTGCAGCCGACATGGTGGTGACAGACAGTCAGATGCCACCACCACCACCTCCTCCTCCGCCCCCCGGTCGGTCTCTCCACTCTCCGCTGCCCGGGTTGTTCCTGCGCAGCGGTGCTGCTCCGTTACCCGCTACAGAGGTAAACAACAAGCCGGGATCCCGTCGCTCGAGCTTGTCTGTCTGATTTTAGTCTCCTCTCTACCTCCCAAACGCACACAGCCTGTTGTCATCCACTGTCTGAGTCCTCCCACAAATTCCTCCTCACCCGCTACAGTCACTTTACTCTAATGCCTGGGTCGGACGGCGCGCCGTCTGAGCTGCTGTCGCGCAAGAGGATGAGCGCTCGCTCGAGCGGGCGGGTAGAGATGAAGTGATCGGCCGAGCAGAGAGACCTTGTTGTTGATCAAAGAAAAAAAAGAGAAAGGAAAATGACTCTGAGGATTAGAGCAGGTCAGGTCAAGCCGAGTATCCGAGCTGGGGTTTGTTGGAGAGGACAAGTGATGAGTAAGTGGCTACACAGCAGCGTTAGACTGCTGTTTGTGGGCAGGATGTGGCACCTCTGTTCAAGTTGAGCCTATCAGGACGTGGTGCTTCAGACAGAGCTGAAAAAAAAGCTCAACACACATCACAAGTGACGTGAAGCAAGTTCATCTGAATGAAACCTAAGGGCATTGAGAGAATAAGAGTGGTTCTCAGACTGTTTCATAAGAACTCTGAAAGTGTTGCCACCTTGTATTGCGTTTAGTCACAAACTCAGTTTTTGTGTTATTTATGAATGGGATCAGTGAAAATGTATCATTACCCTTTTTGGTGAGGAGCCCCACTTTGGTAACCACTGCAGTAACAGACACATGGCTCATCATGATACCTCTTTGTAGCTTGAAGAAATGTGAATAAGTGTGACTGTTTAGCTGAGTTTGTGCGTCATTCAACGGATTTAAATTTCCCTTGCATGGGACGCACGAGAAAGTACAGAAACTCCTGTTTCTTTGTGATACTACTGCACCCTAGCCTGGTTTGTCTCACTTCTCTTTCTTGCAGCACAGTTAGGTTTGTTGCGTGAAACCGCTGTTATTAATGTGCCCTTTTGCTGACATATGTGACGATGTTCATTTAAAATGAAACAAGAACAAGTTCAAAGTATGCAAATTTTTTAAATAAAAGGCAGCGCGGAAAAAATGCAGCAGTGTCAGGTTAGACATGCACAAACAGGCCAAATCTACGCAGGTTCCTGTTTTAAGGTTGCGTTCAGATCCAGAGGCAAAGCACTTTTCCTCTTGGTTCAAGTGCATGTTGTCAGCCCGTAACGTCATTGTGAATTCTGGGCATGCATGAGACAGTTTCTGCTGTGGGTGATAAGTGTCTCCACAGGCACAGCTCTGTTCACCTGAGCACACCACCTCACACACACCAGGAGCCTCTCTGTTCAGACAGCAGTTTGTCTCATCATTCATGAATATATTAGCATAGCTGATTAAAAAAGACTTGAGAGCTATGTAAATGCTCAAGAGCTACGTTCATTACCGTCTTAATATACATTGTTTATTACTGCACCCTTCAGTTCTTCAGTTCACCTTTATCTAGAGAAAACTTGGGAAGCAGAAGTGTAAGTGTGTGTATGTGTGTGTGTTTGTTGCCTGGCCAATTATTTCCACTTTACTTGTCATCAGTCTGCAGGCATGAAACACGACTCCTGAAATGTATAAATTTAGAAAGAAACTCTTGACATGACTTCAGCTCCCCAAGTTATAATATTTGTTTTTATGAGTAATAGTAGAGTTTTAATATAGTTGAAAGCCTGCAAAATCTCTTATGTGCACATCTCTTAAATATAGTTGTCCGCTGTTCAACTTCTGACACTTTTGATTCAATGAAATTCGGTGTTAAAGAATATTTTTGCTTTCCCTTAACAGGTGGAAGAGGAAGAGGAGGAGGGTGAGGAGTCAGGGGGAGAGACACATCGGATGGGGGACACTTTGAGCAATTAGTCTGCTCAAAATGTTCGAGTTGTCTTCCTATTTGGAGACGGTTGCTACAGCAACAGTTAATGTGTTCTGGCATTGTCTCAGCAGGTACAGTTTGGACTCTCTGTGCCTTCCACTTTATTCTCTACCCAGGCCGGTGTGTTCTGTACTTTGTGCAATCCAATAGACGACCAGGAAGCCTGCTAATGAAGCTTGGGACAGTCGATAATGTCTCTGTATTAAAAAGGGATAAAGCAGATACTGAGTGTTTTGCTTACCAAGTGGCAAAGTTACCAAAATAATACATCAAGTAAACTTCTAGGAAAATAACAAGAAATGAAGAAACTTGAAAAAGAAGAAGTAGGCCTGCTATAGGCCTCATAAGTGCCTGATAACAATTGTTTGAGATGACCATAACTATTTTTGCATAATTGTTCAGATTATTTACATTCATCTGTATGAAAACAGATGGAGGAAACTAACAGAAATGTCATGTTTTCCATCACTATTTCCCTGTCGTTTTCCACCGTTTGAAGTTTGACTGGTGCTCTTTTAATGACATCATCACATTGCATCCCCTTCTTCTTATTTTATGGTTTAATGACACACGAGTGGAGCGCCACAAACTGTTTAACTCCGGTACTTAATTTCTAATATTCGACAATCATGGACATCATGGATTTAGTTGCAAAGCCTAAAGTCAAACAGAAATGCAGTTTTTGCTTATACTGTAATGATCATAAAAAGACAATTAAGTCGTAATTGCAATTATTTGTATGGCAATTGATCGTCAACTAAATCTTTATGATTGTGAAAGCCCTAGAAAAAGGGTAACAAGGCAAAATTGTACAAAGAAAGATTCACTCGGCCAGAAGGAAAATTCTCCCTGTTGCCATTTTATTATTAATCTTATCTTCTGAGACAGAGACAGAAAGGTTAGCTCTGCGTGTCCGCTCTGCCCCTGACACAGTGTGACACAGTGGCTCTGCTGGAGGGGTGGTGGGTGGGTGGGTGGATGGGTGGGGGGCTCCCACTCCATCTCACTGGTAATTAAGTAGAGCAGGAGGGGCATCACCTCTCGCTGCCAACGGCCTCATCAACACTGCTGCTCGAACCAGGCCACATATGGCTGGAGGTCTGGTTGGAGGAGGCTGAAGGTGCCTTCTCCTGAAGTGTCCTTGGTTAGTTCTCTTTATCACTATAGACAAAACAAACATCCACTGCCATGTTGGCGTGAACGGCTCGACCATCGGACACAGGCAATGATCTAATTATAGCTTGATTTCTGACATGCATACAAAGCCGTGCTGTGGATCACTGTTAAGTGTAGGTCGTCACATGAAAACCTGCAAATCAGCTCGACAGAAACTTGCAGTGTTTACGTGCTTAAAGGGGTAGTTCAACATTTTGGTAAAATGGCCCATTGCCATAATCCCTATAGTGAGAGCAGTAGGTTTGTTACCTTTAATTGTCGGTGCAAGCTATTTTTTAGAACGTTTCCCTCATCAAACTCATCAAATACACAATCCAACAACTCCAAAACGCTCTCGTGGACAAGTGACCTGCACATTCACCACGCTATGAGATAATAACAGAATGTTACGAGTTGTTTTTGAGGTAAATTCATGCAAAACCGCTGATGCACGTTCCCATCGGGGACAGTTTTTCAGCAAGCAGTCTCTGAATTTACCTCGAAAACAACTCTCATAGCGTGGTGAATGTGCAGGTCACAACTTGTCCACGAGAGAGTTTTGGAGTTGTTGGATTGTGTATTTGATGGGTTTGATGAGGGAAACCAAGAAATCCCATGAGCCTCCGTAGTGTAGCACTGAGCAGCTTGCGGCTCTGCTCCGCCGTTCTAAAAATAGCTTGCACCGACAAATAACGGTAACAAACCTACTCCTAAGACTATAGGGTTTATGGCAATGGGCCAATTTGCCAAACATGTCGAACTATTCCTTTAAGAATGAAATACTTCCTACTAGAGAGCATGCCATTAAAGACAGATGCTGATAGATGCCCGTGGTTGACATTCATTGTAAAAATAAGCACTGTCCAATCCCTAAAGTGACACCCACATTCTCTCTTTCTTTTTCTCTCTTGTCCGTGACACCATTATCACTCCTCTCTCCCTATTCGGTGTCTGTAATCACTGAGCAAATCACTTTTTCAGGCTGGACTGTGGCCACCAGCGACCCGGCCACTCCATAAATCTAAAACCTCTATATACTTGCTGAGAGAGGGAGTGAAAGAGAGAGGGAGAAATAGAAGGGAGGGGAGATAGGAAATGGGTGGCAGGGAAGAAGAATGAGACTAGAGGAGGAAATTGAGTTGATCAAGCATTTCTTTGCCACAGACGTGCACAGCTTGCAGGGAAAGAGGCTACATACAGTGTTTCTGAGACACCACAAAGGATGAGGGACACTTTTATACTGTGGCAGAGCTGAGAGGAGAAAGTTAGTAAAGCGATTTGTTTTGAAAAGACAGATTGAGCATCTTTTCATTAAAATCCATAAACTCAAGGACAGCATTTTATTTATTTATTTATTTTATCTTCCAATCCAGTCAATTGCTCAGTTTTCCTAAATCCATGGGTAGTAGTTGTTGAAATACTGCAGTATTTTATTTCAGTTTAGTTTAGTTGCCAACCACTAGCGCCGTAACAGATGGAGCTGCCTCCCTCTCTCTGCACTAATACCTGGATGTTGTCGACAAGTGGAGATTGGGACAGATAACATCTGTGCAACCAATGTAATGATGTGGTTGATCTAAAAACTGAAATAAACTTTTGATTGTGCCCGGTATCAGAATAAACGGGTATTAAAGACATGACTGGAGCAACGAACAACTTCAGCAAACACGTAGAAGGTAAGGCTACAGGAGCCCAGTAGCATGCATTATGAAAGGGGAATTATATGTCCATTATGCACGATAACTCTTTTTTTTCCACCGATACCGATAACCGACAACCATCTGCTCATAACCTATAACATTTTTAATAGTTCATACACACCCGAGGTTAAGAAAAGCAAGGCAAGGCAAGGCAATTTATAGCCCATTTTTACAAACAGTTTGTCGCAAAGGGCTTTACATATCATAACAACATCCTCTGCTCTTAGACCCTCACATCAACTGAGGAAAAATTCCATAGAAAACCCTTTTAACAGGGAAAAATTTGGAGAAACCTCAGGGTGAGCAACAGAGGAGTGACACCTTAATAATATAACCGACATCACTAATGTTGTACGGTAATTACATAAAAAACAAGAAAAGGTTTCTTCTAAAATCCCATTTTATGGTTTCAAATCAATTTAGGGGGCAAACATAGGCTACTGCACTTTACTGCAATTATTGTTGTGTGATGTTTTTTATTCCTTTTGTTTTATTCTGTTTTTATCTCTTATCCTGTTGCTATTTGTTGTGCTGCTGCACAAATGTAAATTTCCCCACTGTGGGACAAATAAAGGAATCTTAAACGGACTAAAAATGAGCAAAATGGCGATGGACCAACTGATGTCTCTTAAGGCAAAATGCTGGTGTGGATAAAAATATAGAAATTGTAAGCAATTTACTTGATTGACCACTGAGGGACACTCTTTTTTCTCCATAGTGATGTACGACAGACCAGTCACTTGTTATATCACAATGCTGCAATATTTCTAACTTATGTCATTCCACACGGTCCTGCACTCTCTCCTCTCATCACCTCTGTCGCCAGAGATGAGAAATAAAGAGATGTGAGCAAAGACAGGGAAAGTGAAAAGAAAGATGAAACATAGCAGGGGGATTGCATCAGTTTCATTGAGTCACACAACTACCCTGTAGGTCCCTTAAGTGCTTATACATCCATGTGTGCCAAGCAATGTTAATACAACTGGTGCAACTGGGGATGAGTGATGACTGTAAAAGTGACAGAGAGTTGACAGCCCAACGGCTCTGAAGACAACAAATGAAGGATGAGAGTTTGGGGGGGAACTGTGAGAATCTGTAAGGAGCTGGAGCGTTGTTAAAGCAATAGTGCAGGTTATTTGTCATGGGGTTGTGTGAGGCATACATACGTCAGCGTGTAACCTGCAGTAGATTTAGAGCGGGGCCCTCTCAGTTTGTTAAAGTCGCCAGAATTAACTGAACCAAAACAAGCCTTTAAAATGCCTGGTGATAAAAGCCAATATCAAACAACGACGGTACTGTATATTCAATTGATACTAGCTTTTTTCCTCGTGCCAGTTGGCATATTTTTAAAAAGTGATAGCGGATGGCTCCATCCACAGCAGTGCATTTCTCAGCCTCGGTGGCAGTAATCCCGGCTGCTTTAACAAACTGGGAGGGCGCTGATCTTAATCTACTGCAGATAATACACTGTCTACGTACAACTACCTCACACAACCCCACGTAAAATAACCAGAACTATCCCTTTAATCTCCAGCACACAGAGAAAGCTGCATCACATTTGCAAAGAAGTGACTGCTGAGAAAGAGAACAGATAAGGCTCAAAGCATCAACACAGGCAGCGGAAGCTGTTCAACATAGCAAACTGTATTCGAGCAGAACAAAATGGAACAACACAAATCAAATCACATCTTGGTGTATGATCAATTTATCACATGGCAGAATTAATCTAGTGGATTTTACTTACTGTTCATCTGAATTTACAGTCAGGACCATTATTGAACTTGCATAACAGTGAAGCTGTAGCCTATGGCAAGAAAGCAACACACACACTTTGTTCCATATCCACAATGTGGATAGTGAGTTTTGTTATTGTTAATACCATAAATTAAATGTACTATAATTTTATTTGACTTATTTTGACCATATGCTTTGAGTAAGCAAGAAAATGTTTAGGCCACACAAACACAGTAGGCCTTATTACTTTACCTACCTGTGGCGAAAGTGCGACCAGATTGGTCATAGTCAGGCACATTTCAACTAAATTACCCACTTACCCACTACTGTGAAGTTGTTACACTATCACTTCACAGTAGACTCAGATTCGTCCGTGACAAAAAACAACAACAACACACTCACAAAAAAGCAGACAGGCTACAAAAACAAGGCACCTGTTACAACCATAGGTTACAACCTGCATAGCAAGTAGCCAGCTGGAGGCTAACGGCAACTTACAGCTAAAATACACACACGCGCGCGCGTGCTCTATCACTTAAATCTTGTATAACACACTCAAACAACACGCACACAACACGGGTACAAATTACACTTAGGCCTACCTGCAGCTGAAGTTTTCTCGTTTGAGACTGAAAGTAAATCCCAACATTTCTCCGGCTGATGTTTTACCTGCTGTTACCTGCTGAACTAACTTCAATAGGTCACGTGACTGGTGACCTGACCTCAGGTGAAAGGTCATCATGTGACATCCACCGACTCACCGCAGCTCATTATTCATAGCCACATGTCACCCAAAAGGCCAAAACCTGAATTTCTAAAGGAAACTGAACAGTACATCCAAAGTCTGACTAACAACAAAAAAACTGCTAAAACTTTTAATTTGCTCATTATTTTATATCTTTATTTGAAAACTCCCCCTGGCTCCTGTTTTTATTAACTGTTGCTGTTATCAATAAAGATTGGATAGAGAAAGAGAAAAAATATTCATAGCCACATGCATTTTAACTATGTATTCTACAGATTAGGGTAAATAACAAAGCATAAATGAATAAAATAAACATAAAACCTTTCCTTGACCACCACCATCCTCTGCACGTGCATGCTGAATTAAATAACAGTGACAGAACAGATGTGATTTTCATATCAAGGCTACCACGGTCTGGTGGCTCCACTGTTAAATTAATCCAGGTCTTATCTGTGGTCCTTTTCACTGTAAGTTCATCGTCTTCCATTCATAGGACATAATGTAAGTGTGACATCTTATTATTGAGGACATTTGAAGAGCACGGCCTCAGCAAACCTTTTATACAGTCGCTATAGCTGCACACAATGAGCACATTTCTGAACTGAACATTGAACATTTTCTCAGGCTGCGTAGCATAACAGCTAAAGTGGTGCGTGGATGCACTTATCCAAAATTAAAAGTGCATTTCTAGGTTATGTTTGTGTACATGCACACATCACATGTATATTGGTCTGTTGCCAAATCATTCATTCTAAAATTACTGCTGTTATTTTAACCGACTCTCTCTTTTTGTTTCAGTGAGCTTTAAAACCTGTCACGGTCCTCCATGTCATTTCACAGTGTCCCATATAAGTTGATGAGATGTTGGATGTTCTGTATAATAAGACACTCAGGTCTGGTGTTTCCAACATCATTTGTTCAATGGCCCAGAGTAGACGACGGTGCTCGGTTATGGATGGTGTTTTCTTCATTAGGCTGCAGTACCACTTCATTTAGTGTAAATGTGAGCAAGTTCACACACATTTGCATATTTGTCAGAATGAAACAGGTGTGAAACTGAGGGGAATACATTAATATTATTAGGATTGCTTTGGAAGGAACAGGGAAACACACTATTGTTTCATGATATGGTGCTGTTTTGTCTTGCGGGAGGGTGGAAGAATTTGAGGGAGAGGCAAAGTCATGGGTGTCCGAGCTAATGGCGCCATAACTAATATAGTTCTTCTGAGACCATTCTGGTCATTTATTTAAATAGATCCCAAATCACCATCATCAAATCCAGTTTAATGATTTCCAATTAGCATATAAAGACAGAATGACCAGCCTCTCCACTGACTGTGAATGTGAATGAGATTTTGTCCTTTTTCCACCTCCACTCTGGCTGTGAATGAGACAAAGATGTGAAAGATGTTGTCTCTGGTGATGTATTGTTACTATTCCAGCAATTCATCATCATCATCTATAGTAAATCATCATCATGTACATTCAGACCTTCAGTACGACATTTCCCCGCAGGGCGTCTGATGGATTTTTGTTTCGGTGAGGAGGCCAGGCTGTGTTCAGTTATAAAAATCTTCTTCAACTGTGTCGTAATTTGAACTTCCTGAAAATCTTTTTGGTGAATTGTGAAAGTAATTAGAGCTTGCATCAACAACAAGCTGCACTTTGTATCTATTGTATTGTTGATATAGGAGGGCATGGTTTCCTGTTAGAACGCTGTCTGACATCAAAAACACAAAAGACAAGTAATGAAACTTAGGGGAACCAGCCTTCATCTTCCATGTAGGGCGTATGTGAGCACAAAACACCGCTGTCAGGAAACAGTTGCAGCCACATCCTTTACAGGAATAGAGAACTGTCTGCTAACATCTTCTCAGTACGCAGTGAAGCATAGCATTTGTATGTGGGTGTTTTTGCAGATATGGTTAAGAACGGTGTAATGCAACATATCCTGACAGCGACTGACCCTAACCCCCATTTTTAAGCAAAGGTTCATGGTCTAAGAAGAAAAAAACAAAACCTTTATCTTCTGTAACAGAAGATAAAGGTTTCTACTTTAGTGACAGTATAGTTCTATTATTAAAGTGGCTGTTTCAGGGCAAGCAAAGCAGACAAACCTCATCTTACATTTATCTAAAATATTCGACTTGCTTTCGCGAGGTGGCCAGAAACGACTCGAAACCAATACTAACTGCAGGATAATAGGCAATGGTTTACCAATAGGTTCACCACATCAGCTCAAGAGATGACTTTATATCAATGTTGCCTTCACGATTTGTTCGTGCATCTAGTTGTTGCAGGTTTTAACACCCATACACGATTTGACACAGTTGAACTCAAACACAATGAAGTTCAACTTCACTGTGTTATCATAATGTTCCACAGGAACAGTCGTGTTGTAATTCAGGGAGGGGGAGACAGTGAGTGACCAATACTTCCAGAAACTTGGATGCGTCACTTTTACACACATACGACGGCCTGCAAAACAATCCAGTATCAAAATTCAATCAATGTTAATGCTTGCATTTTAGCATTAATCCCAGAATACAGCGTAGAAGAGAAGAGAAGAATGTGAATGGTAATTTATTCTTCCCAGTTTTCTCAAATAGGTCGGTCAGCAGGGTGTGTGTGTATTCAGTGGTTTGGGAATACAAAATGGAAATGTTTCTGGGCTACACAGATGTACAGGACACACTCTTTCACAAACACACACGCACACACATCTGGTAAGAGGATTATGCTGCAGTGGGCCTATACGGCTCTCTCCCATTAAACCTTTCACCACTGCTGTTGTGGTGGAAGAACAAGCAGCACAGAGTCGAAGCCACAACCTGAAAAACCCCTGGACAAATAATCTCCAACTGAAATTTTCTGCTTGGCTTTGACTTTTACCTACACAACTGTTCCCTATTACATTTCTGGCAACAATAATGGCTCCGTTCAACCAACCTTGCCTTTTGTGCCCGTTCAAAGAGGCCTGTGCCCTTGATGAATAGAGCCATTAAGAAAAGCCTTCAGGGTTATGATGGAGGTCAGTATGAGGAGTCGCAGATTCACTACAACCTTGGTAGAGTCAGCTGTTACTGGCAAACACACTGACATATAGGCGACCTGAAAGCAAGAGAGAGAAGTGTGAGACAGAGGTGTAAAAATGTAGAGCTGTTTTAGCAACAGTAACACCCCATATCACAGATAATTAGGTGGAAGCAAAACTTCCTCGCTATAATCTTTGGGTATCAGCCAACTAAATCTGTAAATTTACATCTGAGAAAAAGAGTGATTCAGATTCATATACATTTTCAAAGAAAAAGAAAAAAAAGTCAAACAACGCAGAGCCTTGGGTTTTCTAGGAGAGGACTCTGGAGAGATGATGAGAGCTTATCTCAGCATGGTCTCCGTCCTCCAGTAGACACAGTATACCCACCCTGCTCCGCTCTGTTCTAGATGTACAGCATGTAAAACTATGACAGAAGGAGGCAGTCAGCAGTTTGCTCTCTATCTCTGCACCACAGCTCACAGCTCCACGGAGACGGCAGCCTTCCAATTCATCATCTTGACACTCAGCGTTGACTTGCTAAATAAAGAAGTTATGGTTCATACCACCTATCAATAGCTGTCCTCTCTCCCTTTTTTTCACCCCCCGAAAATGCACATCGATATGTTTATGCCCACAAGAACTGCAAAAACAGCGTAATGACTGCAGAGACAAAACAGGGAGGGAAGATGAAACTGAATCAAATCAAGATGTAGAAGCGTGGACCTAAGGCAGTTGCAGCATTTCTTCTACACCCATTTCACGCCTTCTTTTACGTACTCACACAGTACATAGGGTGAAATCATCTGAACAGTTCAAGGAACCAGCCCTTTCAGTCTTTTTTATGTAATCTGTATCTTTGTCAGGGACAAAAACGCAGACAGAAGGCAGGAACACAGGGGATGAACGCAGACAATCCAACAAAGGGCACTGGGAAAACATCAATGTAAAAATACATGAGTAAAAGAGACAGAGGTAGGGCACACAAGGTAATCAAAGGAGGGAGAGCACAGGAGGACAATAAAACAGGAACTAAACAGGGAAGAAGGAGAAGGAGACAAAACAAGAAAATCTCCCCTTATTGTTTTCTTTGTTAAATCCTTTAAAATAAAACGAAATGAAAATGAAATAAAAGATAACTAGTCCACGTGTGAAGTGAGAAGTACCCAGCCTCAACACAGAGCATGTCATTTCCAGGATGGTTGTTTGCATACTGAAAATGCAAACACTCCCACACAAAAGCCAATACCTGTGTGTTAAGTTGCTCTAAACTTAGATTCCTTGCAGTACTATGAAAATTACACAGGAGTTGCACACAAACTGAGTCTGTGGACTCGTCGTCTCCTGGCATCAGATAGCAATAACGAAATGATCACAAAGGGTTTCTGCCTGTGTTCTCCATGTTGAGGAGCTTGTCGCAAGTCGCTACAGCACACAGAGTTTCAGCGCTGTTCTCATGGTGACAGCTGGCTATACTGCTGCACACAGCAGGCAACGTGTTTTTAAAAAGGCACAGTGTACTTGACTTCATGTCGATAAAACCCTTTGTTCCCACAGTTGCCATAGATCTATCTTGTTCAGCAGTCTGCATCCATATCAAAACACTCACAAAAACACACACACACTCGTGTCACATGCCAGAGAAAATGCACAAACTCAAAGCAGCAGAATATAGCAGACAAAACCTGAACATGAAAAGAGTAAACAGATAACAGCAAAAAAAAAAAAAAAAAAAAACTGAATTTATTATTATTATTATTAATTTCTCAGTGGATGAATCATAATGGCTTTGATGATCTCTAAAGTTTAGTGCCACCACAAGGTCCACATTTGTAAAACTGGTGGATGAAGTGCCATTAGATTTGCTACACATTTATTGTTATTTGCTTTTGATGCTCAGTAGCTAATGTTACTGTGCTGAAGTGCAACACTTACAGTAGTAGATGGTAAACATGGTGCTCATCACGTTAACATTGTGAACACATGTAAACATCTGGGTCAAAACGCTGCTGCACCTGACCACAGTCTGACTGTGGCTGCAGACTCCTGTCAGTAAATATTTTGGTTGTGGGCCACATGGGTTAAGAAAATCAGTTGCCTTGGTGGTGTCTTCACCTTGTCTAATCAACAATTGCAATTATTTTCTGTGCTGCTATCTCAAGATCACAAGTTAATTATTTCATTATCTCAAGATAACAAATTGAGAGCAGGTTAATTTATCTTGAAAAAGCAAAGGCTATCTGATTGATTTCAGCCTTCAAGATCACTGTGGGATTCATGTGTAATTGATCTGACAAATCAGATACAGTTGTCAAGTACGCACTGAGTGGAAACAGCCTTTTGTTTTTTCATAATTATGGCTGATTATCTCTTATCTTGAGATGTCAAAGCTAGGTTTTCACAAGAAAAAAAGCGTTGTTACAGTATCTTGACACAATGGAATAATTAACTTGTGAACTTTATGTGACAGCATAAAATAAATATGTATGTTAGTGCAAGTATAAGCCTGTTTTTGGCTTCTTTACTAGTATATGAAATTACTGTAATGCAAAAAAGGTATTAATGTTAATTGATGTGCAAAAAAGTTGACTCAACAAGCCCTGAATTTATAACTGAGCCTCATATTAATTTCTCAGTGGATGAATCATAATGGCTTTGATGATCTCCTAAAGTTTTGTACAGTGCCACCACAAGGTCCACATTTGTAAAACTGGTGGATAAAGTGCCACATCTGCTACACATTTACTGTTATTTGCTTTTGATGCTCAGTAGCTAATGTTACTTGATTGATAGATAGATAGATAGATAGATAGATAGATAGATAGATAGATAGATAGATAGATAGATAGATAGATAGATAGATAGATAGATAGATAGATAGATAGATAGATAGATAGATAGATAGATAGACAGACAGACAGACTATAATGTGTTTAGCCTCAGCCTGCTGCTTGGGTGTGACCATTTTAACATACGTTGTATTATTATGCAACCATCTCCAAGCACTAACGTAACTGGGCTGAGATGCAGTTTCCCTGAGCCACTAAAGCAGCTGTAGACTCTCTGTAGACTTTTAACTTCTGCTTTTAAAGTACAAATACAAATACAGAACACAGACATGCACGCTCCGATACCGCAAACAGAAGTCACCCAACCACTATTATCAGTCATTTTGAGAAACCGAATAAGAAGTGAAAACCAAGAATGGAACTAAAACTACTGTATAGTGACCTTAGATGATATGTCGACATGTGCATTACAGCAGTCCATGTGCTACATTGATCCAATCATTATACTGAATTTAATTTCTGCTGAGATAATTTCATAAGCTGCAAGATCAGCGATCGGGGTGAAGGAACATCAGTTGTTTCTCAACGGGAACGCTCGTGGATTGATCTTTCACTTACTCTTACATAAAGTGTAACATGTACATGTCCGTGTACCCGTGTGTGTTTCATTAGGGAAATGACAAAGATATACGCGAACAGAAACTCAGACCATGTGAAGATCTGCTTGGACAGCGTGGTGCTGAATGAACCACAACATTGGTTTTATTGATGATATGCTCGACTGCTTTTCCACTGTGCACAATCCATGTTTTAAAAACACTCAACGCTGATTCTGCTCACTTACAGTACGACAAGAATGGATTCTGGAGCATAAAAAGGGGGGACAAGATTTCAAAGCACGGTACATAAATATGAGTGAGTTTACATGCACAAAGATCCAATGAATAGTTTTTTTTTTTTTTTGCTTTTTTTCCTTAAAGGCTGGTGCTGATAGGAGCAGGGTACAGGGGGTCAAGGCAGAATAAACAGTTTTACAGTACAGTACTTGGTTTCCATCACATCACCAAAGAGAGACAAGCAGACAATGGTTTCTATGCTGAGCGAAAGAGAGAGAGAGAGAGAGAAGTAAATGGAAAGGATTTATTCATTCATTTATTTCCAAACCTGCAGCAGCACAGGGTCAGAATTGAGGCCATGTGAACCCGTCCTGCCTGCGTACTCTCATCAGGGATAGTCACAACAATGAGAGAGTGGAAATGAAGTGGATCAGAGGTCTCGGTGTCCAAAGACAATGACAGGAGGGCGTTATTACCGGTTTTAAGAGAGAGAAGTATGAGTATGGAGTCTGTAAGATGGGAGCTGACAGTGGGAGCATCAGGTGGCCAGCCACAAGTGTACACATCTCTGTGTTTTCTTTTTTTTAAGTTAAAATGTCTTTTTTTTCTTAGTTTCCTTACTTCATACTATAGTATACATACTGTACAATACCCACTGAACTGCCACTGTGTCCCCATACAGGACTGAAGAGAACAGAGATGTGGCGCAGGTGTCTTACACTAACATTCAATACTTAATAAACATGGGAGTGGGCTCACATTCAAACACACACACACACGTATATACACGCACACATTCACACAAATGGAAAGACGAACATATAAGAGTTAATGCTTCACAACACAGTTGGATAATGTACAAGGAACTTCATCTTAAAAAAAACAAACAAACAAATCATACAGGAACCTTATTCAGCTATATTACAATTAAAACATGACTTCTTCAAAGATCCTCTGCGGCGGTTGAAAACACTGAGGGAAATAAAATATCCTAACCACATATACATACAGTGGCGGTGTTGGCGTGTTGGCATGGTCCTTCTTTTTGTGTGTTTTTGTTCAAGAGAGACAGAAAGATGGGGAGTGTGAGAAGAGGCCGTGTGGTCATGAATGTAAGAATGAAGTGGCATAGGAAGGATCGAGTGGTCCTCTCAAAAAATGGAAAAAAAAGGAAACAAAACTAAATAAAACAAAAAGTGCCAAGGTAAAGTGAATTCAAGTAATGTGTGCTCTATACACAGGAGAGGGAGGAATGGAGGGAAGGAGGGAAGGAGGGAGGGAGAAAGGGAGGGAAGGAGGCACGAGTCCTTTGGCTCTAACATGGCCACTACTGGCTCTTCCTGTGTTCAGTCAGGCTTGTCGACGCATCCGTGGGCGTTTCTCCGCAGGCGGCTCTGGAGAGGACGTCCAACCACTTGGCCTGGAGTTCTGCATCTTGGGCACTTAGGAGCAAAGTTTGCTGGGTGTGGCTGAGCCGCAGGGCGTGTTTGACGTCCGACTTTTCGGCCCCTGATGGCGGGACCGCGCTCACCTCGAACCCAGGAAGAGGCACTGCCCTGGCCCCTTTGGAGTCCTACAAAAAAACAAACAAACAAAAAAAAAAACAGATCAATCAGAGGATATCTGACCGGTATTTAAAATTGTGTTTCTCTTCTCTCACCTGTCTGAAGGAAAAGGAAATACAGTGGAAGTTAAAGCTTCTCCCTTCAGTTGCAAGAGAGTATATTCTACCAGGCATGTACAGTATAATAACCCTGTCCTCCTCTCTCTCTCTCTCTCTCCTCTCCCTTCCCCCTCTTCTTTCTGTATAATCAGGAAATGCTCGTCCAACTACCATTAATCCTAATCTTTGGAATGGCAGCTTTCTGCAGTGGGATTGGGATATTAGTCTTGGAAATGAAACCCGGGGCGGCTTTAACAGGCTGACTTCCCTTCTGCACCATCGCACTACGATATGAATGACAGCCCTGCCCCTCTCTCGTTGAAAACTTTCCAAACATGTCTGCGCTGGAAATTGTTATTTTATTTTCAGCAATCGCATAAACCGCTCGTTATTATATGCATCTCCTTAAGGATGTTGGGAGCAGATTTATTGCTTCATACAGACCCGACGATTTCAAAGAATCACAAATCCAAAGAGATGCTTCATCTGGTCAGTGCTAACTAAAACCCAGACGCAGACAGTGTGGATATACCTGTAGGCAGATTCAGGACAACCAAATCCTCCTGGCCCAAATCTACAGAGCACAGACAGTACACACAGACAACCTGGCACAGGGATAGATCTGACTTATACACACACACACACACACACACACACGCACACGCACTCAGTGATGTGTGCTGGCGCAACACTGCACAGATCTCCTGCTTCAGAAAGAGGAAGCAGACAGGATGTATCGAGAGTCCAGACGGGTGCAGAGGAGGGTCAGTAGGTACTCATGTGATGACCGACGCACAAGCACAACGGCCAAGTAGCCATGTGGGTGAACGTTTGCTGCCCTACATTGCTTAACAGGGCATCGCATGTGACACAACCTATTGTGAGATTTTGTAAAAAGAATAAGGGATTGCCTATAATTAAAAAACTTTATCCTAACTATATACTGTATATATATATATATATATATATATATATCCCCAAAACTGATGAAAAGGCTGAATGTTTCGTGTGTGTGTGTGTGTTTAACTCTTACCTGTCCACTGCTCTGTAAGTACAGCACCAGTGGCTCAGTCTTGGTGACAGCCACCCACATCTTGGTCCAGCTCTTCCCTTTCTCCTGCACTTGGAGGTGGCCGCACAGTAAACAGTTCTCCGCTGTTAGAGATGTCTGTCTCTGAAAAGACACAATAATATAGAAACATATTAACCACTGATCATTCAGTGACTTATGGACTGCATAACGGACTGAAAACTGAACACTGAACCAAATTGCTGTTCATTATCATCATCATCATCATCATCATTATTCCTGACTTCAATAAGTTTTCTCATTGAAATCCATCTGAGTAATGAGTTGGAGATTTAAATCTGATGAGCAAACGATGGCGCAGGTCTTTTGCGTTTCAGCGTTACATAACAGCAATGTAGGACACAGTAAGATTTGTACATGGACAGGTGTTCAAGCTCCTGCTGCCCCATGTCCAACCCCTATATGGTCTGCAGCTCCCCCATGTGGTGACTAATGTCACTGCAGGTTAGATTTCTCCCCCTTGTACATAGCAGATCTTTTCACAGGGCTAAATAAGCCTGAATCTGATTCATTGCACATTTTAAATATAATGTTCAATCAATATGCTTCTGTTCCCTCTTCGGTGTAACAGGAGCAGAGTGTCCATGCACCTGCAGACACCTGAAGCCGTCAGACTGTTGAGTCAGCAGAGATGGCCGGCCCTGCTTAAGCCGAGGAGGATTAGTTGATCTTTCAATGTGCATACTGTATGTGTATATTCACACAGATACATATACTGCACGTGTACTACCTGTGTGTATACAATGACCTCGAGTATTCAAGGAGAGAAAGTGTACTGGACTTAGTGAGCACACTGCAGTGTTTTCTTTTTGTTGCCATCGGTTGCAATCTGGCTGCTGAACCCCGGTCGACACCGAGCAGCGGTACGACACGGAGAGATGGATTTCACCGGACTGGCACGGATCGAAGCAGAAAAATAAACTGTCATGCACATGCTGCTTAGTCTTTCTCTCTGTGTCCGCATGTGTGTGTGTGTGTGTGTTTTTGTTTGTTTCCAACTGTGTGTGCGTCTCACCTCGGGCGCAGCTTTCCTCTTCTGTTCACCGACGCCGAGATTCTCCAGGCTGAGGCTGGCTTCGAAACACTCTGGGCACACTCGACTTGTTTTGTTGTCCAAGGTCTTTGAACACTTTGCACAGATGGCCTGCAGAAGGACAGAGAGAGGGAGAGAGAGAGAAAGAGAGTTGAGAAGCCGCTAACAGTTCATTTTGTGAAAGAAACCTTCCACTTCTTTTTTTGACTTCTCTCTCTTCATCCCTTCATTTCTACACAGTGCCCAAAATTTCTCTTGCTCCATCTGTGCTCACCGCTCCACAGGACTTGCAGTGATGTTTGCGCTTGGTGAAATTGAAGCTCTCGTTGCAGCCTTTACATGTTTGCTTCTCTTTGTCCTTTTTCCTGGAACTTTTCTGTAAAGAAGAGAAAAACACAGGAGTCACATGTCACGGTCGTCACGCTGTTCACTTTGAGCACAGATGAACCGAATATGAATGTCTGTTCATTTCACCTTTCTATTAACAAAAGACACTGGATGACAGACGCCCACACAAACAAACTGTCCCTTTCTTAAACAACTCATACGGAGGTCAGATGGTGTGTACTGCAGTACAGGCTGTCCGATTATTATTATAGATCCACTGCAGGAGAAACAGAAATGCATCTCCACATGAAAGCTATCTGTCTTTTTTTTTTTTTTTTTTTTGCAGGGGCCGGTCAATGAAAGCAAAACAGCTTAAGCTTTTCTCTCTTTTTTTGGATGAGAGAAGCAGATAGATCCATTGTCATTGTCTACCCAGCATTATAATCACCACTGTCATCCAGACTGAGATCAATTGCCTGAAGACAGATTGCAGGAAATATGGTGGCAGTGTTCCCTCCCCAGAGTTACAGAGTTGAATTATGGTCAGTCTCGCAACATCAAGGAAAGAAATTTAGTTCCTCAGAAGATGCTGGACGACTGTTCAAGGACGTTTTCCTTGTTTCCTGCTAAGATGCTCTGTATCAAAAGCAGTATGGGTGTGTGTGTGCGTGCAAAGTGTGTTTTTTACACAAGATAGTTTAAGTTGTTATAGCAGGTAAAGCACCAGTGAAACACATCAAATGTCTCAGTCAGGCAATACGATGCATGGACCTCCAAATTAGCTTATATGAAATGAATGCAGATGTTTTTAATCAACAATTATGACTGCTTTATCTGCTATTCTAAGCAAAAATATATTATGTAAAAATGTCACTTTATTTATTACCAATGTTTTCTGCCACATTTACTTGCTACAGATGATGGTTTTAAACATACAGTACAGTGATGTCCTTTCTTTGACTGATTCTACTCTATAAACACCCAAAAGCTGTTGTTTTCCCACTGCGACACATAACGCTGCAATTTACATCAAATACAGTCTTCTTGTAATGAGGTCAGCTCAAAAATATTTTTGGTGAACAAAAGTTCAGCAGGAAAAGATGATGCAAATGAGATGGTGATTATACACTAGAGTTCCTCTAAATAAGTCTAATGAGCCAATCACATTTTAAATTAAAAGATAAAATCAAAGATTTTCCCTTCATTAAATAAAGCGAACAATAACAAGCCTTAAGGGAAAACACTGCACTGTGAACCAGACAGAGCAGGCAGTGGCCCCAGGGCCTCAGACCCTCAGGGGACCAGAAGGCTTCAAGTTCAACGTATGGTGGTTTAGTTTGTGTTAATTTCATTAATTTGCCAATTAGCCTGGTAATGCTGTGTGAACAATAAAGGTGGTCTTGCTGTGACAGCGGCATTTTTACATAATCATGAGGTTAAAAATCTAGTTTTGCGAACTAGATCATTTTCCTAAAAAATTTGCATTTTCACATTACAAGCTAATAGGAACTAACTAATTCATACACATTGCAGACAGTGGGAGAAACAGGGTAATCAAGTGTGGTTCGCGCCTCATCTTTGCCCTGAGGGTTAAATAACCTCAGATATGAGATACACTGATAAACCATAACATTATAACAGTTAACTGTTTTTGTGGTTGATTGGTGTGTATCTGTGGTCTGTTGATCTGTATAGATGCAGATCCGTGGTCATTCTTAATCATTAGTAATAATGACCTAAAATTGAATTTGTTGTGAAATTTATTTTCCACAGCTTCATGGCTTAATTAATTTGATCAAAAAATATAAACGGATCAAGTAACATTAAAACTATTACTGGTTGTACTGCAAGTAGAGCATCACTGGGGACATTAGGTGTCATTTCTGTATAACAGTATCTTACCCTTTCATGCAGCCTTTCACTGTCTGAGTCCATAGACGTGCTGCACCAGGGACCCTGAGGAGCAGAAACAGCACAGATTAGATCCACTTGCTACTGTAATGTGAAACAATAAGCAGCTTCCTTCCTGCAGTCAGTGATCTCCACCACTAGGTGCCAGTGTGGTCCTTCTGACGATGATCCTCTGGCCTGTGTCAAGTTAGGTTTGGCCAGGGTCCAGCTCCAGCCAGCCCAAAGTGGGTCAAAGCCGATCCATAAGAGTTTTGTATATACTTTGACTTGGGCTTTCCCTATTAGGTCATGAGAGAGTTGTGGGAGAAGAGACTCGCAGACGCTACGTGTGCGACCGTCAGGATGGAAAAGACAGAGCTTCTTTATGTGTGCGTTTTGTGTGTGTGATACTGCCACATCCATAGATGGAGAGCTGTTCAAGCGGACAAAGACCAGACTATGACAAACTCATTTCGTTGGAACACATAGCCGCCCGTGATTCATTGCACGGGATGAGCCCACTAATTGACTGATCGATGAGCTGACTGGCTGAAGGAGTGGGTGACTGACCGGTGACTCAGGGAGGTGGTCATCCTCGCGGGAGAAGGAGCTGTTGAAAGCTTTATTGAACGTCTCGCTGTTTTGTTTGTGCCTCTCGATAGTGGCCAGGATCACCTGAGAGTCGGCAGAGTCGAGATTTAGAGGCGGACAGAGGAGGATGGGGGTTGGAGAGGGAGAGAGGAGGGAAAACAAAAAGAAGAGATGGATTATTGATAGGACACATGTGCATGAGTTGAATGGATTCTTTCTTTCTTTCATGTCCAAAGGCAGAGTAAACATCCTAAATCGCCAAATTAGAGCATGATGCGAAAGTGTCTGATCCTTAATGTCAAGTTAAAACCACTCAAGTTAAAAGAAAAAGATTAAAGGAGGTGGAAAGCCACCTCTCCTTCCCCCTTGCCTGACCGGGAAACAAAGCGAGTGACTGTGGCGTGCAGTCTGGCCTGAGCATGCACCAAACAAATGGCAACAGCTATGACATCACACCTCCCAAAGCCTTGTGGCCCCACTCCTACGAGTCCTGGCTGACTAACAGAGCCTAAAAATCCTCTATTTCCTCTTTAAAACAATCTTTTGAGTTTACATTACACCGCTCTATCAGCTTTCCTTAATTCTCCCTCTATTCATTTCAGAGCCTTATGTTTTACATACAGACTCACAACCCACAGAAAAGCCCCCAAGCCTCCCTCTGCAATAAGCCCACCCTCCTCTCCAGCTTGTGCGAATGTTTTAATCAGCTTTACTCTGCTGTAATGGGCTAAATGAGCAATAATGAGAGGCTTTATTAGAGAATATATTCCCAAACACACTGAATGAGTGTGAGGAGAAAATCTTTGCTAAATCCATTCACTTGAAAAAGCGTAGAGCTACTAAAGGCATGGACCCAACATGCTGTATGTGAGCCTGAGACACAGACTGTGTGTGGGTGCGCTGTACAGTATGTATGTCGCCATGTGTGTGATCCTTGCCTGAATCCAGTCCTCCTTCTCTTCTGCTGTCCTGTAAAGCAAAATTAAAGATCATCATGAGATTATTTTGCCATCAAAATGAAATGGCTGTTCCATATTTTCACAGAAAATAGTGCAATTACACAGTAAAGCCACACCAGAACCGCTGTGTGTGTGTGTGTGTGTGTGTGTGTGTGTGTGTGTGTGTGTGTGCAGCCCCCACAGGCGCTACTTTCAGATGTCTTTACCTGGCCTGCAGCTCCAGTGAACGCTGCTTGCCAATGATGGCAAACGTGTGAGGAAGGTTCTGCTTCACATTTTCCTGCACCTGAGGCCAAGACACAGGAAGATATTTGATTTTCACCCGAGCAGATTAAATAATAATAGAAAAAAAAAGAAAAAGAAAAAGAAAAGATGTAAAATGGGAACGAGAAGCAGGGAACTGCACCTCCATGCCAGCGATGTCAATCCTCTCTCTGACGCTGAACTTCTGCCCCATCAGTCTGAGCTTAGGCACGCAGTATAGCACCATATTGTTGAACTAGATCAAAGACAGAGATAATGCCAGTGATGAACAGTGCAGATGAAAAGGGGGGCAAGGTGCAGACATCCTCTAACAGTGGTGGTGGTGTTTTTCTCTAATCAAAACACCTCAGCGCTCTCACCAGGTAGAGGTATCGGTCTTGTGCTGTTCCGTTTTTGGCTGACATCTTCTTGATATGTCCTTCTTTGATGAGCTCGTTGGCCGGGTTAACGATGTCCTCCTCTCCCCCAAGCCGCTCGTAAACCTCCAGCAGCTTGTTCATCTTCTCCTGAAAAAAACATCAGGGGTGACAGGATGGTGAGGAAAAAGCAAAAGCATAAAAAATAAGCAGACACTGGAGAGAGAAAGAGAGAAAACAGATGGTGCTGTGAAAGCCAAACGCCACCAGGGGGAGTTTGAGCTTTTTTTTTTCTCTCTCAGCCACGGCTCTCATTCATTCATGTGTTTTCCAGAAAGGCAGAGAGCAGGTATTATATTTCTTTATTGATTCATATACCATTTGTCTGCTTAAGTTGTTTCAAGGATGTGAGAGAGAGTATCATGGCCCAGACACAGGGAAGAGATGAGGAAGATGAGTGTTGAGTAAAGAAGATCAGCCGGGCTTCTGCAAGCTGTGAAACTCGAAGGCAGGAAGCGGCAACTTCCTGTCTGCACGAATTCAACGTGTTCACTCCCTCAGACAAACACTTTTTGCAATGTTTCTGACTGACGGTCGAGCATCAGCAACTCTCTGATTGTGAAACGCATGGCTGGTTAGGCTAAAAAAGACAGTGTTTAGGAAGGAATCAGAACAGTGAAGAGCTGCGTTATCATGTGTCATCTTACCATCTTCCTGATTGCTGCATTGGAGTGGTTAGCTGCAGTAGAGATGAGCTCCAGTGCCTCTGTAATACACAGACAAAAAAACATGTTATCACGAAATCAGTGGTCAACAAATGCAGTTACAGTGAAATTTTTTTTCATTTATTAGTTTATTTCATAGGGACAGTGCACCACTAATCAACAGAGTTAAAAGAAAAACTGACCTTAAAAACTGACCTTTAGATTATTATTAGAATCTACAACTATAGATTTGTGTTATTTTACCCATAGGAACACAAGAATCCAGTGTTATGTTGCACATATTCAACAACATACACACTCTGACTGACCAGTAGAGCGATCACCTGAAGCGGTCACTTTAATCATGCCCTAGATAAACAGAGGAGACACGGAGCCGGGGGACGATGAGGCTAAAACAGCTGAGGCAAACTGCTTTTCAGTTGGTGTGGATGAGAAAACCTCCAAACACCACATAGGGGGGAAGATAAAGCTCAGGTCAACAGACACAGGGATGTATCAGGACGTGGGGATCATGCTTAATAGAATCTGTGTGAACGTTAAGAGACGTGTAACTAAATGTCCTGCCTTCATCACCATGATATAGTAGATTAACCCAAATGAGGGCATTAGTGAGGCTGGGGTACTTGTCTCCACACAACATAAGGGCTGTTTATTAAGCACTAATTTCATTTATCTATTTATGCTGCATATATGTAATGTGTTTAGTGGTCTCAGACTTTATTTAGAGTAGATACAGTCAGTCAGGACGGTTAAGGTGATTTATGTTGGTCTACCTAGTCTCTGATGGAAAACACTGACAATCCTCTACACAGACCTCCTCTCTGCACAATGCACATGGTACATTTTAAATTAAACAAACCCTTTAAAGCATAAAGAGTTTATCACAGTTTCAGGACAGTCAGTTTCTGGAATCTAATCTAATCTGGAACAAACAACATGTTATATTTCTCTGTATTAGGTGTGTAATGTTGTACTACATAAAACCAAAAAATGTGATGATATCATAAAATCTTGAAGTAAAATCTAAACAACTGGCTCCCACACAAAGTTTGAGCTCAGCAGCAAAGTAGCTGTGATCCCAAACAAGCTGTGTTCACATACTGTACAGTGCGTGGTAGTGGATTCTTTAGTCCTTCTAACCGCTGGAGTGGTTTTTGCAATTGGGGGGAAAAGTGGTCGTTTGCAGTGAGAACAGAGACCAACTGTGTGTAAAACAACTCAGACAATCTGATCTCAAAGCTGACCAGTTACCACAAGTCTCTCCACTTTTTTCCTCCTCCTCCAGCACAGTCACAGAGTCTCATAACACAAATGTTCACTTGTGCATTATCAACTCGGGTGGACGTGTCTTTACTCCATCTCTGCTTTTTAGGAATGTGGATCTGCAGTAGTACGCCTGCTTTCATGTCTCCTCCAACGACCTCTTTGTGTTCATGCCACATCTAATTATTGTATAGAAATTGCTTCCAACCAAACAGATCTGAGAGCTGTCATCTAAACTCTTCTCCGTCTTTATCTATTCAATGTAGCTAAACATCTAGTTGTAAACCAGGATGATTTATTTCTCCTGGTGTGATGAATTTACATCTTTTTACATCAAAATCGATGAGGATAAGACATTTTAGTCTTATGTAATTCTAAATATGGACAACACTTAAAGACATTGGCATACCAGTGATACTATGACCAAATAACATAATTAAAACAATTACAGGTAAAAGTTTCAGACCTATTCCTCTGGCAGTGAGGAGGAGGAGATAAAAAAAGCAGGTTGCCAGGAGGAGTAAAGTGTGTCTGTGAGATTTCTCTGTATCTGATCAGTTGAGCCAGAGCAACGGTGAAAACAGTGGGTTAAGTGTCTCACTCTCTGCGTCTTTTCGGTCGAGAGCGTCCTCAGGCAGCTTCTTCAGGTAGTCTTTGAGCAGCAGCTCGTAGCGAGGAATCCGTTGGACCGGCTCCAGCATGTGGTGCTGCAACGTCAGGTTCCCACACACATCCTGTTTCTGTTGTTTCAGACACAAAAACAAAAGATTTTAGATGATTAAAGGCTGATTAACACAAAATCCCTCCCCAGCTCATGCAGCTAAGTATGGGAAAACACAAAAAATTATCAATCAGTTAAGTAGCAGTCAACACTCACCTGTATGTTTTGCACGACGCTCTTGAACTGCGAAGACCGCTGTGTCCAGGTGTTGACGAGGTCCATGGATCGGTCAAAGTTCTTCACATATTCTCCGTACATCTTCATGAACGGAGCCAGTTTCTGGAGGATGTCCCCGATACGAGGGTTGGAGTCCCTGCAGCGACACACAGCAACAAGCATGTTACCGTTTTTTATTTTGTTTCATGAGAAGAAGCAGAGGCATTAAGAGCTCATCAACCTTGCAACTTTGAAAACCGGCTTCATATCGCACTTGTTCTTGTTTTAATGTAATCTGGAGTCCTAGTCCTGTTGCTTTTATCTTGCATGCATTTTATGTGTTGTTGTGTGCTCTTAATTATTGCAACTTTCCTACGCTGCTTCCCTTGGAAAAGAGGTCATTGTATCTCAACGGGACCGATCTGGTTAAATAAAGGCTAATATGTAAAATAAAATAAAATAGTTTAAATTTCTATTACACTCAATCAAGCTTTCTCTGTAAATCAAGTCACATTATCAGTGTGGGTGCAAAGTATAGATGCAAATACAACGGATCTGAAGCTTTGGAGGAAAACCCAAATCCATCTCCTCGCAGTTTCCTGCTTAAGAAAATGAGGTTTGTAATTAAAGGGCTCTTCCACCTCATTCAGTCGCATCTTTTCTTCCGATTTCCCACAAACACAGATTTACATTCAACATCCAACACCGGTTGTTTATGAGACACAAGTAGAGGCTTAGAAAATGAGACTAATCCCACAAACTATTATTTTCGGGGGATTTCACAAATGAGTCCTCCGTCTGAACTTTCCTTCCCCAGGTGCATTTTGCTGACTTGTCGTGTAGATGTAACACTTTTCAAGTATTTCTTTCTGTGCCAATGAAATCTTAATGAGTTCCAGAAAATATTGTGACAGGTGATTTCCCCAAAACACGGCTCTCTAGAGGAGTCATTATCAACAAAGGGTGGCTAATGTTGGCACAGTCACACACGTCGGAGGTTAATGTCCTACTCACTGCAGGAAAAGACAGAAAATGACCTCAATCTGCAACTCTGACACACTGACAACACTGACAGCATTGAGAAACCTGACAATGAAACCCCCTGCTGCCGCCCAGCTGTCCGAGAGTTTCAGCCAACGCCAACGGCCTTAACTGACCACGACTGAGCCAAAGCATCTCTAGAATAACATCACACACACACACACACAGACACACACTGGTGCCTCGGGAAAGCCGCTGAACAGCCGGGGTGTTTATCCTCCTCACCATTCTCCAGTAATGCGTATCTTGAGCTCGGGGAGCAGGAACTTGTCGTGGAAGCAGTAGATAGAGGAGATGTTGGAGAAGATCCCTGTAATGACGTCCTGAGGGATTCCAGCCTCTGTGAGCTTAGTGCAAAATACCTGCAGAGCAAGAGAGAGAAGAAAGACACAACTTTTGTATACAAGAACTGGAGCAACTATTTCTATTTCCAAACACCCTAAATCTGTGCTCCGAGTCATGGAGCAGATATGTAAACAGACACAGACATAATCTCCATGTTGTTGTTTATTCACACAAACATTAATGTCGTCCAGCTTGGGCTTCTTAAGTGTGACCAGAAGCTGAAACCTTAACCACTCCTGTTCCTCTGGGACACACCTGGATAAACTATCAAATATAAACCAAACAAATGTGTTACTTTAAGGTCAGCTTTGTTTCTAAAGCAGCTACTGACAATTGTTGATGAGAAACACTAAAAATTATTTCATGACCCGAGGCAAAACAACGACAATGATGATTATTTTCACTGACAATTATTTCCTCAATTCAATTTTTCCTTTATGAAATGTCATAAAATGATTAAAAAAGGTGCAACACAATTACCAAATATGACATTTTACAACCTCTTCTCATAACTTTCAACGGTACATCATAAAAAATGATCACATTAGATAAGATGGAGCCAGAAAATGCTTCATAAAAGTCAGCTTTATGAGTCATGGTTGGTGAAAAGCTGAATTCATGGTAACTACAGTAAGCAGTTGTTACGATATCCTCTGTGGCTCGGTTTGACTTTTTGTCAAGCGTGAGAAAATTACCCTGATGGTAAAACTGTTGAGTTGTGAATCTCAAAAAAAGGTTTGTGGGTTAAACAGATAGGAGGAGGTATCTGAAAGCTAAAAAAAAAAAAAAAAAAGCTACTGTGTGTTGCATTAAAACAAATGTAGCATCCATTTCTGGTTGGGGTCCAAGTCAGGATGTCTTCCCCCCCCACCAACGACCTCCGTCACCTTACGCTTCCCTCCCAGTCACAACAACGGATGGGCACTATTGTTTCCATGGTGTGAAAGTGGTGCGTCAAAAACAGGAAGTTAACAGTGACGGTCCTCTGCCCTCAGTAGCGACTAAACCATATCTGCTCTGTGATAGGGCAGAGGCGGATCTCCTCCACCACATGAGCCGAGCAAAGAGGAAGAAGAGTCAAACCACCGGGAGTCGAGTCTCATCACAAACACAGAGTCTCAACACAAACAGGCTGAAACAAAGATGATGACCCAGTTACGAAAACCAGGATAAGACTCTTGACTCATGACTCTTATGTGAGATTAGGGGAATTTTAGAGGAGGTGGCTTATGAACTTAGACCAGAAACAGTCGATTGATTATTGAAAATTCACTTCACTTCTATATCCTGTTCTTCTTTGTTTCCATTGAATGTGTTTGGGTTTTTTGACCACAGGTGAGATCAAACAAAGGCAAGGCAAGGCAATTTTATTTGTATAGCCTGTTTTTACAAACAATTTGTCTCAAAGGGCTTTACATGGCATCATAACAACATCCTCTGCCCTTAGACCCTCACATCGACTGAGGAAAAACTCTATGGAAAACCCTTTTAACAAAGCTTTAATAAATAAATAAGCTTAAATCAAAGCTCTGCGTAATCTTAAAGCTGCACCAGTTTGCCAAACTGAAGTGTGTGGATGTCACAATCACAAAATAATCTGGCATCATTTTAACCGTGGGAATAATAAAAAATATATATTTTACAGTATAGGATTTAGTTTTTATCAAGTATTATTCATTAAGAATAACACTGTAAGGATCCCCATTAGCTGTGCCCTAAAGCACTGCTAGTCTTACTGGGGTCCATAGCATAGAGTGCCGAAGAGGAAGCAGGAAGTAACGCCGCCATGGGTCCTTAATTCGGAAAAACTCTCCATGCAAGTGAACGGGAGTCAAAGTTTTATTTCGTGATCCGATTGAATTGTGCCATGAGAAAAACCGACCTGTAGTCTTTCTGGTTACGGATTCTTCAGAATTTTATTTTACAATAGTTTTACAACAAACTGCTGATTTCTCGGCATGAAACGTGATGTTTTAAACAGATAGAGCTCATATTTTTTTCTCATGGCACAATTCAAACGGATCACGAAATAAAACTTGGACTCCCGTTCACTCACCGTTTTTCTGAATTAAGGACCCATGGCGCCGTTACTTCCTACTTCCGCATCGGCACTCTATTGTTTGCATAATTCACATTTTAATTAATCTGTGTGTATTTTATGTGTTAAAACAAAACGACTTCTCCTCCTCCTCCTCCTCCTCTGGATGACTAAAGCTGGGCAGCATCACCAGGCCCATCACGCTGTCTAATTATAAACCCAGCTAGGAGTCAGGAAACACACATCTTTAATCCACAGGATTTATACACAGATAGTTGTAGAGCAGTCAGTGTGAGGCCATGACACTGCAACACACACACACAAACTGCAACATAGGCCTACACGAAGCATGTGTTTCTTTAAAAAGACACACACAGTTGATGCGTATGCTCACATTCATGCTGCCTGCACATCTATAAATATAAACCACACACACACACACACACACACAAACACAAACACATCTACACACACACATTTTCTCACATGATCATGCTTACACTGCTCTGAGTAATCCAGTCAACAGAGGAAGGGTTGTTGTCCAGTGGATCACAGTGCTGGTTTTAATCCAGCTCAGCCCTGATCTCAATCACCACTGACTCTCAGGCGGCTGAAATTTGGGCCAAACACATCCACATCCACATCCACATCCACACACACACACAAATCATACAACACAAAGCCACAGATGAGAGAAGAGGTCGGGAAAAGCGCTACCTGGTCGAGGAGGTTGAGTCTTTTGACGTAGGCCTCTTCGGTTTGGAGAAGCTCTTTGGCGATGTTCAGGAGCTTCTGAGCCTCTGAGCACTGAGGGGAACAAACAAACAACAAGGATTATGTCTGAGGCAGCAAACAAAGAGCAGATAAACACTTAACTCCCAATGTATTTCTGGGGAAACTTTCGGTTTCTTTGGTATTTGAGAAGTTTTCAGAATGTTTTTCAAAATAAAAGCACGCTCCACTGTCATGGAAGTTCAAACAAGCTCCACATCATTATTCAACACAGTCGATTAAAAAATAGAGCACAATGCAAAGCTGTCTTCCCCGTTTCAACTTTAATCTGCCTGTATCATTGTGTTTTTAAAATGAAATCATTAAGGATGTTTTTTTGCTATGCCATAAATTGAGTATTTACTGTAACAGACACAGACTGCATTAAAACACATATCACTGGCTTGTTTTTAGGGCTGATGCTTTTCTTCAGCCGTGTGGCCTATGTGTTGTGTCCCAGTTACAGCGGCTGTCCTACATCCATGTACCTTCAGTAAAGCACTGCACCACTTGCTGTGACATTTGCTTCCTTATTAACTCAATGACTTCGGTACAGCTGAGGTCACGGTGTGCCTTCAAGCTGGGAAAATGAGGTTCACATTAAACTGATGACTGAAAAATATTGTTCTATCTTCACCGACTCTCTGGGGGATTCAGTGCAGCAGTTCCTTCTAGTCTGAACAGCAACATCTGCAATTCTTAAAAATACATTATCATTATTTAATTCAGTATACCGGTAGCTATTATTCACTGTTTATACTTTTTAAACTATATTTACTTATTCTAGGCTTTATGTTGAACACATAGTCTATTTATATTGGGCTGAAACAAAAGCATTTGGGGATTTATGACACAGATAAGCTGCAAATCGGCACATTAGAAAAGCTTCACCCACAGAGTGACTGACATCTTTTGAAATAACAGTTCAAAAGAAGCGGGTTTTTTCTTTCATCTGTCAATCTGTCAACTAATCAACTTGTTGTTTCATCTCTACATTCATTTTTTTTTGCATCTATCTATTGTTTTCTAGGCAATCAAAAATTGTTTAAATGGAAGAATCAATAAAGTAAAAACCGGGTGATCCCATACAATCAATCAAAATGACTTGAATATCAACATGGGATTAATTATTGAAACGTTTGTTTTCTTACACAGATAAAAGTCATTATACTGTAGGTTGGTATGTGACACAGAAAACCCAAATAGCCCTAGCTTATCCATATCTCTCTTAGCTTTCAGGCCATTTGTTCCTACTGAAGATGTAGATGTTAATAAGGATTCACAAATATATTTTATCTTTAAAAAAAGGCTCTTTGTATTTTTTTTTTGCCACTTTTACTCAAACAACACAATGGTGCATGTTGGGATTCACTCAAAATAAACTCCAGTCCCCATATTCACATTATTAAAGGAACACATCAACCAATGCAGTGGTGAAATAACCTGTATCAGGCTTTGACAACACAGGGATGATTAATTTATTGGTGTTGACTATTCGGAAAACTCTGAACTATTAGCAGACGTATTATGGTTTCGGTAACATCTGCAGCGTACACAGCCGATGTTCACAAAGCTCTATTTTAGTCAATGGTTGAGGTCAGCAGTGGTAACCTATGAAACCTCACCAATGTACGTTTTAATCCCATCTAGCGAAACCGGTGAGCTGCGTCTTTTCTCTCATTATGACTTGACAATGACAAAAAGATTGTGCGAAGTAGAAATATGCTGTTGCTGACCAAAGTTCACGTCAGTGACACAGAAGACACATCATAGCCGCGAAACACTGCGGCTTTTGCAACAAAGTAGGTTTCACAACAGCTGTCTCCCACATAAACACACACTTGCACTCGTATACACACACACAGCACGGATGGGAGTATGCTGTATAAAATCTTAGGTTACCGGCTAATACCATACAAACAAAAGTGAAACTCCAAAATGTTCATATCTTGCAAAAAGGAAGGTTCAAAAACTTGTCTTTTTCTTTCAGTCTCTTATCATCTCGCAATGTGCATCACCGAAAAACCCACATCCTCTGTCATATAACCATCAACATGTCGGCTGTAGCGTCAGAGACATTTTGTGAAGTCATAAGCACAGCCATGCACACACACATAACACCACACACACCCTTCCTGTGCACAGCAGGGTTGGGATCAGGAAGCACTGGAGAGCAGAGATACCTTTCCCCAAAAGACCCAGGGTGTGGGCGGTCAGCAGCAGAGGCCGCCTGTTTTTTGTGTATTCATCTCACATTCGGTTGAGTTCAGGGTGTGTGTTATGCGGCAACTTGGAAAAAGATGTTGCTATTTAGGTCTACATCACTGAAACTCTGCTGCACTGTCTGAACATCTACGGTTTGTCTGAGCTTTTGTCTTTTCTCATTTGACACCGTTTCATCTTCCTGTCATCATCACCCTCAGAGTCTCTTCCTCTCTGGTGTGCCAGGATATTTTAAGCTTTTTACCCTGATAATCGGAAACTATTGGTTTTCAATACATGAAGCACTGGTGCAGTACTGTATATATAGGCCACCACCAGGAAGAGTATGTTCTCTCTTTGAGGTATCCGTGTTGTTTACAATCAATAGTCAAACTGAAGGACAAGAGGAAACTGAGACTTCTGTTGGGAGACTCTTTCATCCAGCGGCCCTCATAAGCTCCTGTTACAGCTTTTGGGCAGGTATTCATCCTTTTATGTAACAGCAGAGCTGCTTTTAGAGGCGGGTCGGCCACCGGTGAGCAGCAAACCGAGGCTGTAGCAGTGTCTAACGTTTCATGCATAAGTATTCTTTGAAATTCTTCACTCAGGCCCGGGATAATAATAGATACAAGCCACTTTTTCCGCAACATGAAAGACAGTCTGGCTGACTGTCTGAGATGAAGCTTTTAAAGCTCAAATCAAACATGCCGTTAAAGGTTCCTGAAAATTATGATGCAATATGAAATATAGATTAAAAAGTGAAGGTGAGGGGATTGAGGGAACTGGGAGACACTAATGACCACCTTGGAGGTAAAGGGTGGGTTATTCAGACTTTAAATTATGGTCGTTCAGGTTTATGGTTATGACTTGATGAGGCTTAAGCATGCGAGGTACTCACTTTGAACGCCTCTGAGGATGGATCCGTCAGATAGCCAGTCTGTGTGTCTGTCAGAGAGTGCATCTCCCCACTGCTCCCCTCATCCAAGTCACTGTCCTCATCCTGCGTTGAGTCTCGCTTGTTGCCCAGGGTAACACAGTAGGACACACTCTCCGTTTCAGTGACACTGTCGTAATGGTCCTCCTCGTCGATGGCGTCCTCGTTGGGGAACACTTCCCCCTCTGCGGTGCACGACGGGCTGTCGATGCCACTGTCCCGGTTGGGAATCTTCCCGTTCTGCTCCGAGGAGTCCGGATTGTGCAGGAGCTCGTGGGAGGAGCCTTCCTCCCGCTCCACATCGCCAAGGCAACTGATGCCGTGTGTGATGTCATCCTCCGCATGCAAATCGTCCAGCGCGGCGTCATCCGAGCCGTCGATGCGCATGGCGGCCAGACAGGGAAGGTCAGAGACCTCGTCAGTCCGTTCGGAGGAGCCGAGTGCAAGTTTGTCCACAGGGGAGGAGTCTCCTGCAACTTTGGCTGCTGTGGTGTCCTGGCCACAGGAGGAGCTGATGTCCGACGCAGAGTCCATTCTCAGACACAGGTGCAGCTGGGACCGTGGGAGCACCCCCAGGATGGGGACCCTGGGAAAACAAAAGACACAGTCACACCTTCTCTCTTAAAAAAGAAAAGAAACGAAGAATCTGTGTTTCTGTTGTGTTTGCCACTGGAAATACAATGATAATATAGAAGGTTTTTTAAAAGGTTTCTCAGGTTTTATCCTTAAGCGATAACATTCAAGCAGATAACATGAGAAACGGTAGCTAGTAGCAGTAGATTGTGCAGGTGCACATGAGGGAGTTGGTATAGCTATATGATGTAGTGCCTGTTCTCTTCCCTGTTCTGTGAGATTACTATTTTGGTATCTGTTTGTATGTTTTGCTATATTGTTTTCCCCTTGCATGTATATATTTATGGATTCTTAATCGTACAAATGGTGTATTATGTCTGGTGTTATACGTATGTCTGTGTCTACTGTATGATTGTGTCTATGTGTTGTGACTGTATTAGCTGTTCTTGTTTAGTTTATTCCTTGATGGACTTGGAAGAATATAATAGACAATTTTGACTTAATGTTTGGACTCCAGGAAGAATAGCTACTGTATGCTAATGTGCTGGTGCTAATGGAGATCCAATAAATGAAATGAAATTACACACATATACAGTAAGTCGACAAAATTAAACTTCTCTTTGAACACCACCACACACGTTAACACAGCAAACAACGTATCTGACAAACCAAAGCAAGGCAAGATTTGTGATAACAGATTTTTCCAGATGACGCCTTACTTTGAATTCTCAAACCTCTCGATGAGCAGCCCGACCTTCTGGGCCTCTCTCTGCGGCTGTGCTCCCGGGCCAGGAGGCGTTAGAGTGGGCTTTGGTTTCGGTGGAGGAGGGGGCGCTGGCAGAGGCCTGCAGGGCGCTGGGGGGATCCTCTTGGGTTTCTTGTCTTGCCCAAGGGCGAGCAGGTGCGCAGGTTTAGGGGGCACTACAGATGCAGAAGTCCAGGCGAGGCGAGAAGAGCAGAGCGAGAGAGACGCATGAGGACTCCAGACATTCACAAAAACAAAATCAGGTGACACGTATAAATCCCAGTGAGAAAACCTCCATGGCTGGGTCCATGAGCTAAGCCTGCTTGTTTCCTCGTAAATCCTCAAGACAAAACTCCAAACAGAAAAGAAAAACACAGTTTAAAAGAGAGACAATATAGCAGCCGTGCCGAGCGAGACCAGCTCTGAGCCTCAGACATCGGCCAACTTCCTGATTTGAGAACAGGATGCTGAGATCTGTGTGTAAAAAGTCACCACAGTTACAGTTAAAAGAAAGCACAGACAGAAAAAAAAGGACAGAGCTTCCCTTCAAAATGCACAGAGCATTCATGCGTGCCTGCACACACTGGGCAATTTGACTGTCGAGCCGGTTGCATTTGCATTTTTGGAAACCTAAATGTCTGAACCAGGAAATGTGATGAGATGTTACACTTGTTAATTCGAGCACTTCCTCTGTGTCTGTGTGTCACTGTCAGATAACACGGAGAAGAGGCTGCAGAGACTACTACACTACTACAGTGTCGTGATAAACCAGGGAGAAAGGACAGGACGGTTTCCATTGTTTAATTTCTAAATTTGGTCTGTTTTCTAAACTTACTTACATCTGTCATTTGATGGATATAAATGGTGAAAATACTGTACAGGATACCTCTTAATTAATCATTCATAATAAATTCAGAATTATAGCCTACTAGTGAGGTAGAAAGAGCTACTGTACAGAAAAGAGGAACAATTATAATCAACAATGATCATTTAGTGTTTTAAAATACAAAAGAATATTGAATCAGCCATATATGAAATGATAAAAGACATTCAGTAAAGACATGGTTTATATAGTACAATGGATTGAGTGAAAAATTGATTATCAGTCACAACGGCTTTCATCAACCAATCACCTTGTTTCTGTCACAGTGTTAGAAATGAAAGCAGGAGCTGAACAAGTGACTTTTATAAACTAGCAGCAAAGGAATGTGCAAACAGCACAAGGTGCCTTTGTATAATCGTGTAGTTACATGCTTCAACATTTTGTGACCACAGGTTTTTTTTTCTTTTTTCTTTTTTCCAGAAACCTTCAGAGGGCGTTACCGAACCTGAGTTTTGACCAGAGGGAACTTTTTAGTTCCAATTTTAGTTCCTGTCCCCCAAAATTTCCTGCTCCCGAGTTATTACTTCCCTGCCAGAGAGCTGCTCTCTCAGGATAAACTGTGAGTGGAATAAAACGTTGTGGAGAGGAAGTTCATCCTGTCAGGTGGGAAATACTGTACATACTAAAACGCACCACCAGTGTTGTTAAAAATAAGCTCAGTAGAAAAAGTCACGATATGATGAGTTCCCTTGTCCTTTTACTATTACTGGTAGTTCATTCTGATTAAAGTATTTCTTACATTCAGTGACTAAATTACTTTCTTCTATTTTCATTATTAAAATCCTTTGAAATTTTGTTGGTAATTCATTTTGATAGCGCCTTTATTCCAGAGATAATTCATCCCGAGAGCCGATACAGAACATAATTAGGGGTCACTGTTTTATTAACATGACAATTATGGAAATCACATTATGGACAAAACAATAATGAGGAAAATAATTGGAAGATAAATTGATCCTGCAAAAAATCTTTAGTTGCAGCCCTGTTTATGTGTTGCACCAATGAATGTTCTCCTCCATCACAATCAAAACGAAATGAGGAAACAGTTTAAACACTTTCCAACATCCTTTTTTTTGGTGAACCATTTGTTTGTATTAAAATATTAATCAAATTAACATCACAGACAAGCCCTGGTGATATTTAGTGATGTTTAGATGATCTGGATCTGGATCATTCTGGAAACATCTCTCAAAAAAAAAAAAAACTTTGAATGGTAATGAGCCTTTTAAATATTGAGGCCAAGTCTAAAGTGAAATGTCTTGGTATGTTTCTCAGTAATTCCCTAAACGTAACACATGTTTTTTTTATATTTAGCGTTCTTCAAATCAAATGATGCCCAAAACACAAACACTTGGGAGCCGCTGCTCCGCTTTACAGCAGCCGCTCCTGCAGAGGCGACCTACTGAGCCGTGTGAGTGACAGAGTGAGGCCAGACAGCTGACACACACCATGTGTTGTCAGAGCAGAATAAACGACAGCTCAATGGCAAGGGGGCTGATCCGGCTGCACCTTTCAATTATAATGATGGCCCCCTGTGTCAGAAGTGGCCTTGAAGGGGCCAAAGTCTGTCGCCGTGTTTTTTTTTTTTTTTTACCTTGAGGTTTCTGTGCGGTTGGCGGTCTGGGTGAGGTGGAGGGCTGGGGCCGGGGTTTGATGGCAGGCCTGTCGTGACATGGTTTGGGGATGGGACCTTTCTTTGCCAGTCGTGGAGAGCACGGGTAGTCCACTGATCCACACTGGTACTGCAGAGGAGAGGAGGCAGGGAGGTCTGGAGAGACAACAAGAAAGACAATATCAGCTACTGATCGATCTTTCTAGACACGCATGCACGACGAGTATACGGCGTAAATCCCGGTACAGCATTGCGGTGGTGTGCAGCACTGTAGGTGACGTGAGTGACCTTGAGTTGAGGACGGTGCCCTCAGACAGAGAGCGGGGGGACCGGAGAGGAGAGGAGAGGAGAGGAGAGGAGAAGAGAAGCTCTGCAGCATCGATCCTGACTCCAGCCCTGAGGCAGCAGACACAGAGCTGCACAGGCTCTGGTATTGGTTTCTCTCACGCTCTCTGATAGGCCTGTATCGGACTGACTACATCTAATCTTCTCTGGACACTGCCTGTAAATAGGTTGCTTGTGTGTGTGTGTGTGTGTGTGTGTGTGTGTGTGTGTGTGTGAGAGAGAGAGAGAGAGAGAGAGAGAGAGAGAGAGAGAGAGAGAGAGAGAGAGAGAGAGAGAGAGAGAGAGAGAGAGAGAGAGAGAGAGAGAGAGAGAGAGAGAGAGAGAGAGAGAGAGAGAGAGAGAGAGAGAAAGCAGCCTAATAATAAAGAGTGTGAACGCTGCATCACAGATAAGTTTCCACTGCCCTGTGATGGACAATACAGAGTTGGGTCGATCAGTCTGATTGGTCTTTGGAAGATAGCGGACTGCATTTCACTGCATTTGTTTTTGTTGATTTACACGTTAAAATACCCTATTTATATAGAAAGGCACTTTGATTTAAAGGACAAGGCTGTAATTTAGCTGTTTAGGCTGTTGAACAGTGTCGAACAGCTTACCCATCTGAATAAGTTGTTATTCCTCTGCAACCACCTTCAAAGCCAATCTTAAAACTTTTATGTTTTCCCAGGCCTTTAAGTGTCCTTAATGGTCTGAGGTGTCAGCTCCCCATGTGTGTCTTTTTGTCTTAATTTTCCTGGCTGTGTCGGCCACGGTTATTTTGTACAGCGCTTTGTCTGTAATTTATGATCACTGAACTGTACAGCACTTTGGTCAACCTCGGTTGTTTTTAAATGTGCACTGCTTTATAAATAAATTGATTTGATTTGATTTGATTTAGGTTTTGTCAAGGATATTTATAAAATGACCCACACAAACCAAAAGTGGTAAACTCGTTAACTCCTGCCAAAGATGTAAATTACAAGTATCTTCGTTTATTAATCAGGAAGGATGAAATTTAAAGTTGATGTGTAGTGTAAACAACAAGCGTTACTCAAGCTGTGTTTCTCCGGAACCATTTTCTGCTGCAGATTTGCAAAAGCAAGCTAATGAGCAACATTACAGTAATGATGATGAAACGCATCTATCTGTGTGGTTCACTGGTGTGTTTCTAATAGCACCTGAACAACAATTTAGCTTTATGGTAACAAGCTAATGACTAAATCCACAGTTGTGGTTAGTGCTTGTTTTGGTCTTTCAATGGGATTTGCTGACAAAAAGAAAAATCAAAAAGATCACTAGACTCATTGTTTTATGTTGTTTTATGTCCCACATGTTGTTGTTGTTTTAACTTCTCTTGTGACAAACAGAGCTCAGAATATTTCTCTGTTACAGGAAGTGTTGAAAAAAAAAGTGGTGACAAAACAGAATGATCTGCTGGTTATGCACAACAATGCATTGCCCTTTTTTAATATATTGAAAAGAGAGAGTGATAACTGGAGACAGACACAGCCCTGCTGACCCTCAGCGGCAACACACAGGATGGAAGTTATAATGTGAGCCTGTGTGGTCATTTGTGGATACATGAATTTTTGAATTTCAAAAATTCATTTTGTGATACAATCACAGTATTTTTTTTTGTGTGTGAACTGAATGTGCTCCGACCACTTTCTGTGTTTTTGGCATTGTTATCTGATGAGTGATGTCTCCCTGCACATTATGACAACAACTAAGCATAAATACAGCCACACGTCTCCGCTCCTCTGCGCTCAGGGATTTGATCTACAGTTGGAAATTGCACCGAGCCCCCACAAGAGCCCTGGCACATCTAATGTGGTGTTTTTGAGCAGTGCTTGAGGCGGTGGAAGGAGAGAATTCAGTCTGTAATGAGTCCTGTTACACTGTCTGCCCCATGTGGCACGCTGCAGGCTTTCCCACCATCTCTGCACCAAAAAGGGAATAAGAGCAGGCAGAGGGAAAAGATGAGGCTCACAAACATCTACCACAACTCCAGAGAATACAGAGGATGAAAATGTAAAACTGTGTTTTCTTCAAAATCCATGTTTTGCGGGTAAGTAGGTTTTATATTCTTATTACATATATTATGTGACTGCCCTTAATTTGGTCCCTAGCAACAGAAATATTGTGAATGCCTTGCTGTGGTTTCTGTTATTACCGTCCCTAAACCAGCGATGACTCGTGGGTCATGAGTCAGAGCAGGAAAAACCTTGACCTATGATCAAATGGACAAGCACGTCCTTCAGCTAGAGAGCACTGCCTGGTGAGGAACTCTTTGACCTAAGACTGGCTGGGGTCGCTCCTGGGAAAAACAAACAGCAGTGAAAAGACGACGGACACATAGGGGCCGCCGGTACCTATGGTAACTGAGCGCAGCCATGGTTACCTGAGAGGAAAACCTGGGCCCCCGTATGAAACTCCCAACTACCAAACAGGAACTTGACGACACAGCAGTGTGCGAGAAGAGCTGACACACACAGTCTCTCTTAATTACAACCACACAAAGCAAAAAATAAAAAAATGACACCACACATCAACTTTCAACCGGCACACAGGGAACACACACACACACACACAGTCAGACTCAGTACACAAACAAGTAAATAACTTATTATATCTTTATATTATATTATATCATATCCCGGTGACAAGATGTCACAAGAGTTCAGTAAGTTTACAACAAATCAGAATAGAAAAAAAAACAAATACACTGAGAAGGGAGCTGGTTAGTAAACGTTACCTTGCCTCCAACTCTTCAGTTTCACATATCCAAAGTCCAAAGAACAAGTAAGTGGAAAATCTCTCACTCACACAGTTAATATCAAAACAAATCCTGCCCTCCCAGTGCGCGTGTGCAACCGAGACTAGTCTTTATGACAAAGACACACACACTCACTCATTCACACACACACGCACACACACCCTCCAAAGTCCTTCAAAGCTCGGTCCTGCATCATAACCCACACCCACACCCAGACACACATACACACTCATATTCACCTATCCTTTCTCAGGTGCATTCGAGGAGCTGCACCTTGTCTGTTCACTTGCCAAACCTGATCCAGCTAACTCCTCGCGGGGCCAAAGTGACGCGACAGTGTGTGTGTGTGTGTGTGTGTGTCACTGTGGAGGCCGACCAGTTGTTACAGCTGGCCAGCAGCTTCGCCCTTATCACAGATGCTGTCATTTAATGAAATTTAATGAAATTTAATGAAAAATATCTGATACAGGATATAAATCCTTTACATCAGACTCAAATAAATAACAACATACAAAAATTAAACACAAATATACCAACTCATACATAATCACTAAAATACATATAACAAAATAATCCCCAACAATCTCAAGAAAACTACAAGAGAAAAACAAAAACAAGAAAGAGAAAAAAAACAAACACAAAACATAATAATTCATACCCTTGCCCTGTAATTATATAAAAAGTCCTTGTTTGACCAACATTGATCGAGTCTATTTTTAAAAGAGTTCACTGATGGAGCCTGTACTACGTCCTCAGGAAGCTCGTTCCAAACTCTTACAGCTCTCAGTGCAAAAAAATATTTTCTTTTGTCACAACGACACCTTTTTGGTAGGAGTTTTAAGGAGTTCCCTCTTAGCTCATAACTATTATTCCAGAAACTAACAACCGGCTCCACTGTGGGATCATATATTTTATGTACAAGTTTATACACCTCAATCATGTCACCTCTATACCTCCTATAGACAAGAGTTGGCAGTTTTAAGTGCCTTAATCTTAATCTTTCTTCATATGATTGCTTCGAAGCTGACATAACCACAACAGTGTTTAAAACGACGGGTCAGCCAGCTAATTGGTTTGGACTCTGAAGTGATCTGGAGTGATGGGATTAATATTGTAACTGTAATTTTAAGAGGGTTTTTGTGAAAGTGCACAAGAGACGACTAATCTGAGCTCATGAATTTCATTTGCTTCCTGCCGGTTACTACGGGATAGGGCTGTCACTTTTTATTCGACATTCGAATATTCGTTCGAATGTGGGGGGAAAGTTCGTATTCGAGCATTAATGACCTGCTCGATATGCAGGCTGCAGCAAAGATACTCTACTTACCGTCTTTGGCTGCAGTGCCCGGTGCCTGCATAGCGCCGCGGAACGTCCACCGGACGCGGAAGGGCCGCGAACAGCCGAGAAGCGGAGCCAGTTTACTTTCTGTGCCCATATTAACCGCTGGTGTGGTGTCGCGCCGTGCACCTCCGCGGCCGGCTCGCGCCGTGCAGCGTCTGGTCTATTTTGTGTGAGAGCCGCGAGCAATCGCGTCAGAGCCAGTCTCTGATCGCGTCAAGCTGGGCAGGAAGTCAAACATGAAACAACGAGAGTATCCGGTCAATTTTCAAAAAAAAACACCGCGACTGTGTGTGCTGCGGCGGCGCGTGGGGGGGGGGGGGGGGGGGGGGGGGTTGGGGGGTTAATATTCGAATATATCCGAACGAATTACGGGTCATTCAATAATCGTTCGAATGTCATTTTTCTAAAAACTGACAGCCCTACTACGGGATGGATGAATAGGACAATTAGACAGGAATTACAAATATTATCACCACCACCACCGCCGCACCCGTCTGCTGCCCTGACAACCTTTCTCTGCAGACGCTAGCCAGAATTACTCATTACACCTCCTTCAATTAGGAAAAACCAAATCACAAATCACTTAATTGTCATCTTACCTGTTCGTGATGTAACTTGCTTTTAGGAAGTGAACGGAACAAACAGCAGAAAGCAAGGTAAAATTTGGTTGTAACCTGAAAAACTGCATTACAAGCTATTATAAACACAGTGAAGTGGACAGCTGTGTGTGTACTTAACTTGCAGAAATATCCAGATACCTTCAGGTATGTGACAGGGACATATTCGAAACTTATACTCTCTCCTAAAGAACACGAGGCCTTGTCAAGTATCTGGCGACACAGTCAGAGGAGAAAAACCTAAGGAATCTGTGTTATGTCATAAAAGCAGTGTATAGTATATATCTGTGTGTCTGAGCTCGAGTGCTTTCACCTTTTTTTTTTTTGCTTTTAGATTTTCTCTGAGCTGCGATAATGTAAACGCTTGGAGCTCTGTTTATAAAATACTTTCTGAAACTCAGTCAAATTATGAAGCTTGACATGTTTTAACTTGCAAGGATGAGTACTAGGGCTTATACTTTGATACTTGTGTTGATATCACACCTGAGTTTTGGTTGCACACTTTTGCACCTTTCTACTGTATGAGGAAGCAGGATTCCTATGAATCCAGGATGCAAGGAACCGTATAGTTACACATCTGTAACTTTCGTTTTAGCCATGCAGGTGGTGCAGCTGTAGTGATGACTGAAATATGTCAACATCTACTGGATGAACTCATACAAAATTTTTTTTTTTACATTTGCAACATGCATGGTTGGCAGATCAGTCCGGTGTTTTTAGTAACTTGTCTAAACAACTATTCAATCTCTAACTGCCATGAAATTAGATATAAATACGCAAGTCCCCTCAGGATGAATGTTCCTCTGGGGAGTTTTCCATCTAACATCTCATAATTGGGCAACAAAATAATTGTCAAATAATAATGACATTCTCATCAACCATAGCTGGTCTATTAATTTAGTGCTAATTAGAACATGTTAACATGCTAACACGCTAAATGAAGACATGAACACACTAAAGAGTGCAGCTGCTACACCTCAGCATACGGTTAGCAGCATATTGATAGCATTCATGATGGCACTGCTGTGCCTAGCTGTAAGCATGGCTGTGTGGGACTCTTTTTAATTTCACAAAAATCAAACTTCTCCAATGTTAAATTGAAAAAACAAAACAAAAAACAGTGGTACAACAACCTAACCTACTTAAAATTTGATATGTTCAGTACTCACTCACACTTAAAATAGGTCAGAATATCTATTTTGTTAATCAATAGCTTTTAAAATAAATAGCCTACAGCATTTTGCAATTTAAAAATCAAATCATGGGAAATATCTAATATTGCATTCCAGTTTAATACAAACTGAACTTCAAAGTCTACAAAGCAATTAATGGTTTACTTCCCCACTATATTCTAGACCAATCAGAGCCCTCAGGTGGTTACTAGATCTAGTTCTTGTCCTGTTCTCTGCTAGATGTCCTCTGAAAACTGTCCTACAGCTTCTGTCCTTTACCTTGCCTTGCCTGAAAAGTAAATAATCCTAACAAAATAACTTATTTCATCCCCAAACAGTCCCAAAATTTGCATCATAATTTCATTAACTTTGATGGCAGACTCCCTAATACGAGACAGCAGCTGTTATTTTACCTCATTTTTGGAACAAATGTTCTTCGCTCTTCCTTCCTTTTACTCAAACACCCATGAGGGATACAAACCAAAAAACACACACTCACACAAAACTGCACAGACCTAGCTGGCTGTCAGTCACTGTCAGCCCTGAGGCGACCCCCTCAGAGTCATTTATTACCCATCATCCCTTGAGTACAGTGCTCTCGCCCCGCTGCTGTCTGGGAGACAGATCATTCAGATTCAGCAGAGTCTTCCCAGCCAGGCAGCCAGTCAATCAGGTCTCCTCCGTGCACACCAACCCCTGGTGAGTCTGAGCTGACATCCCTGCTCCTATCACATCAACCAACCCCCCCCCCAAGTTCCCCACCAAGACAGAGCTGAAAAACCCAGTGACACTTTTTCTGAGTATGGCACCTCATTATTCCCATATCACCATCAAATTTCCCAGTTTCTCTGTCTGCGTTAGATTCACCCTGCTCCTCTCTTTCTGCCTGAGTCCAATGTATTTGTTTTTGCTCTCTCTCTCTCAACCCAGATGTATAGCTACCGTATTGATCTGGTTCTAGCAGTCTGTTAGTGGAGCAGTCTCTCATCTAATGACTCCTATATTTCTAATGGACATCGAGCCACTTAACTTCTAAACTCTCACAGCCGGGCGCACACATACTGTGCATGCCTCAGTGCTCGATCCGTCCAGATAAAGAAAACAGAGCAAAAAACGGGGAGACAGCGAAAAGACAACAGCAGCTAGGAGAGAGAGTGGTGGAGATAACAGCGAGGTCGACTGTCACTATTAGTTTTAGCAAAACATGTCAACCTCCACACATCCTCCTGTCCTCTCACCTCACCCTGTCTCTACCCTCCCCGTGCAGCAGGAGACAGTAATGAGTGATCTGACCTTGATCTGCTTCCCAGTGATTATAACCCCAACAGTTAAAAACCATAGAGACAGCAATCCACTGAGAACCACAAAGACTTTAATGCACATTTTTCAAGCACTGTGAGGTGTCAGACTTATACAGTATGTGAACATTAACGCATGATGTGTCTGTGAATGAAACCTGACAGAGCCGGGATAAGGATTAATAAGACAGAAGTTGTGCGCTTACTGTAGCCCTGGTGTAGCAACAACATATGACTCTATGGATCATGCAAAGCATTCAGTTGATGAGAGGAGACATCACGTTGGAGATGTGGATGTTTTGATTATTTTCTCCACGTTATCAAAACTGATCAATACAGAAATCCATCATGACAGACTGAATTCAGGTTAAAGGCAGCAGCCGAGATCAGTGAAAAACAAATCCACAAACTTTTAACAACCATCAGTCCTGTCCTTTACTTTGTCTCACATATCATGGATGACATAAATATCATGTAAATCTTCAGTTGAGAAGCTACAAAAGGATTTTAGAAGCTACAAAAAGGAAACATTTCACATTTATGCTTCACAAATAAATGCAACTACTGTTTGCTTGTCAGAATAGTTGCCAATTAATTTTCTATTGATCCATTTTTTGATCAGTAGACCTATTGTTGCAGAAATAAAGACATGAAAGAGCGGGTTGAGCATCATTTTAACAGGATCTATCTGGCATACACACTGAGAAAGTTAATAAAAGCTGAGAGAGGAAATGATGGTGTCAGTACAACAACAGCTGCTCCAGGATCTACAGTAGCACATAGATCCTCAATCTCTGACAATCAGCAGATTTCCCGCAAGGCTCCAACTAACTGTTCACCACAGGGTAGGGTATATTACTATTACAGACACACGCACACACACACACACACACACACAATCACAAGGACAGAAGGATCAACAGCTATATGCAATCACAGTGAGTAGCATCTGGCCCCAGATTACAAATCTATATTCATCTATTTCTCGTCATACTCCGTTATCATAACCTGTCACGTTCTCTTTGTCAATCTCTCCATTAGCCTGTTGTGTTGTTTGAGAATTAGTGGCGCCTCAAGTTTCACTGGTATCATGGCTTCCCAGGGGCGGGGGCTCGGGGTAAGTCATCTTGTTAGGTTTGTCCTCTCCTCCTAAATCAGGCCAGTGGGCACAGCAGGCACACTGACATGTCTCCCACACTAAGTGGGAGGATTTCACCAGCTCCCACAGATTAGGACCATGCGATTTTGGACGCAGAATAAGACGGGCAGAGACTGAGAGGTTGTTAAAGAGGATGAGGGAGGGGGGCAGCAGATGGCTGGAAAGTGTGGATGAAAGTCATAGCCTACTGTAGTGGAAGCAGAAAACTGACAGAGAGTTGCACATGAGTGGCAAGAATAGGGGGGTAATGAGAAAAAGTATTATAGGCTGAGTGGGTGGGTTTAAATATAGGAAGCAGGATATGTGCCAGCAGTAAGAATGTGATAAACGTGTAAAATGTAGGCGGAGCTGTAAATGCAGTGAGGAAAAAAATAGACCCATCTCCTCTCAGTTCCTGTAATAATAATACGCTGTAACTGTCAACAAGTGGGGAACGGTGAACATTAAAAGACTGACATCGTCCTAATGGAGCCCAAACTTTAAGTAAATCAAGTCACTCTCCCCAAGAAAACGAAGAAGAGGCTATTGCTATGGCAACAACGCTGATCTATTTTGCTAATATAGTAGGTAGGTCATGATGAACGATAAAGAACTACTTTTCTTTCAGCAGCCGCAGAGCGCAGACATTTGTTGGGAGGTATAAATGTCAAATGAATTAAGGCAGGAATAAATCAGACGCAGCATCCAGAGGCAGGCAGGACCGGCAGAAAGCTGAGAATGAGAGACGACACACACACAGTCACTGACCTTTTTTCCTACAGCATGAGTCAAAGCCTCGCAATCCGGCCCCGAACTATACAGATACAGACAAGTCATGGGCAGACACGCTCGGTTTACAGTAAGTAGTACAATGATGTGAGGACGTAGCAAGTGGATGATTAAAATTTATCATCAAAACACGTGACTCGCTGCGAGTGCCCTTTGCAGTTCTGGCGCCTTGCCTGCACAATTCACACACAACCCCCCGCCCCCCCCCCACACACGCCCCCACACACACGCACACACACAACCACCACGTTGGCTATAACAGGACTTTTATGAGGCAAAGTGCAGAGAAGTAAGTCTCCATTTGTCTGGATCCAGTGCAGTAGCCTACAGTAGCCCAGAGCATTTACGGTAAAGGAAGCAGCCGCAGATTGGCAATTAGGGCAACACACACACACACAGGATAACAAGGGGGTTTACAAACCTGCCTGTGGAGATGACTACCCGACTGTCCCAGAAACTACTGAAGCCTACTGTAGCTGCTCTCAATGGCGGCTTTCACTATAATGTGTGTGTGTGTGTGTGTGTGTGTGTGTGTAACCCAACTGGCAGTTTTGCACAACAATCAGGGCAAAGTTGAACAGGAGCCCCATCTTTTCCTGTCAGTCCATTTTGTTACTAAAAAACACGAACACACCTTATGTAGCAAAGGGAATTTCTAACTGCTGGTGCTGGAAAAATACTCCAGCTCTTTCCATTGCCACAGTGGGGGATGGGGATGGGGATGGTGGTGGGGATGGGGATGAGGGTGGGGGTGGGGGTTAGGTCTCAACAAACACAGGTCTGCTTCATGAGTCATCAGCACCCAAAGCCTGAAATAGCATTTTCAAAACAAATTTCAATCACGCTCCTGTCCAAAGAAAGCCACATTGTAATGAGGATTATGTGGTTTAATCTTCTGGGTCCAGCCTCGATCACTCTTTGTGCTGAGGAACGGCCTCTGACGTGTGAATGTATTGATTATCTTTTTTTTTTTTTTTTACCATGTATTGATCGGTGGGATTAACCAATCATTATGGTGGACAATACCAGCCAAAAACCAGTCATCTGGTTGACATGCATGATTGATTTATTGGTGACCGACTGATGACTTAGACATTTTTGCACGTCGTCCGTCAAATGCAGTGTGGGAGCTAAGATCTGAGACCAGCCCCCGCATGCACATCAGTTAACATATACACATGCATATATTATTCTGGGCGCTTAACTTTATAGAAAGCCATGTGCAGAACAGACCGCACAATTACTCTGACACTTAACTCATGTCAACATCGCTGCCGTTACACTGTGATCTGCTAACTCTTTTACAGCGAGCTGCAAACTGCTCCACTGCGACCGCAGAAAAACATTCAAGTGAGCTACCAAAAACACTGCGGACCAAATCACTCCCTTTCCCAAATAAAACCAAACCCACAGCAAGAGAACATGTCACAGGCAACCAAAACACACCTCTACTGGCCACAGAATTACACCTTTGGAAAACCCAGTCTCTGCCCCAAGTAGAAACAACAGAGGGAAGTGGTGAACGCAGAGCACGTCCAGTCAGTGACTTCAGCTTTTCCAGTTTACATATAGACGTGTTTGTTGGAAAAGAGGTATTTATTAATTAGCAGGAGGTGACGTTCCCAGCAGGGATGTGTATATTTATACTGTGCATGTGTCTCTCCGGAAACAACGGATGATTATTTTTAATTAGATGTGGAAAATTGTTTTGTTTACACAAGTTTCCCATTAAAGTTAATTAATCCATTTGTGACAAAATGAACAGGAGTTTTTGAATAGAAATTTAACTGGCTTATTACTGACTGACTTCTTATCTTAGTCAAACATGATAATGCACTGAATAGCTTTGTCTTTTGGACTGTTGTGTTAGACAAAACAAGACTTCTGTGGACGTCACCATGAGAAAACTAAACATCATAAAAAAACAGTTCCTGATCCGAAAGGTACTGTGTTTTGTTTAGGAGGTAAAAACAATGAAAAAGCAGCTAAAACTAAAGATTAGCTTTCCGAGGCTTGAGCATGAGGATGTTTTGCATTTTTGCTTGATAAAGGACTGAAGTGATTGACTAATGACTATCAGAACTGTTCTCAATTAATTTTCCGTGCTGATACACAATGGACTACCAAGCCGTACACACAGAGGAAGAGGTATGATATAGAAATGTACATGCAAATTTCCTTTTGATCCGTCGGGTGATATCATTGTTCTGTTTGTAAAAGAGGAAGTTATACCAAGAGAAAGTAGTTCATTGTTTTTGTATTAGTAGCGAGAAATATGTCCTTTTAGATATAGATTGGAGTTTTTTCTTAATGAAAGTCACTTTTGCTTTCTGGACATCTATTCATTAGGAAATGTATTTAATGACAATTTTGTAACTATTTCAGCACATCCTCCTTATGCAACTTCCCACCACATGCAGTCGGTTCTTATGAACCTTATGCAAAGTTGTGACGCATGAGGCTCCACTGTGTTTGAGGCGTGCGGTGCTACTAGGTGAGGTGTGTGCATGTGCCCATCACGCCGCCCTGCATCTGTTCCAGGCAGGATGGATGTCAGCATGTGGATGGGGAGTGTCAGTGAGGCTGCTGACAGTCAAAGGGTCCCAGAGCGGGACAGCCCTGCCCTGCACAGGTCAACAACGTGTCGCCCGGTCCAGTCCAATGCAGTGCGATCCGTTCGGTCCAATCCAGAAAGGGTGTGGAGACGTAAAAAGGGGCCTGGCTGGTGAAAAAAGAAGGGTTGAGGGCGAGGAAGAGGAAGGGGGGGTAACGCACAGTCTCCTCCCCTGTCACTGCTCCACTGCGCTGATACACACTGGATTCCTACCAACATACACACACAGAGACAAAAAGGTCACTGTGCACTCAACACCGACGCGTCTTCTTTGACGTCAGGATCATTTTTCGAAAATGTCACTTGGCTCCTGAATGGCAGCGTCAGCAGTGGGATGTCTCTCTCCAGCGAAGGAGCATGTGAGGCGAGCAGCTCCTGTCAAGTCTGTCTAAACTTATGAACCGAGTGTTTAACACACACACAGTCCACTGGTGGGTGGACTGCAGTGTCTTAGATGAGTCACTCAAAATTGAAAACTGAGAATACTTTGAAATGCCAGCGAGGGAAAAAGGTCCAAATTAACGTTCTGCTCAGGGAGACTTCTGAATGGAAACCTAAATCACCGAAACCTTTTCAATCTGAGGTTTGTGGAGGGATGAATTAGCTAAGACATGAGAGCAGGAGGCCAAGACATACTGAGAACCACGAGCGCGCACACACACACAAATCACTGTACAAGGAGAGGCCTGTTATAGAAGCCAGGTGTACACTAGACAGACTAATAAAGGCTCCTATTTCCTCTCTAATGGTTCCAGTATTTCCCCTTACAGCACTGCAGTGGCCACAGCCCTGTTAGTGTACCCACACAGGAGACAACGGGTCGGCCTCGCATACACTAGTATCACTGTCTGAGCCTGAAATATAGATGCCGCTGACCCACTGCTGGATGTAAATATATTTCAGAGGAGCTACAGTTATGTGTTTGTAAGGAGATTAAATCAAACAGTTCATCGTGATTGTGCTATAATCCAGCCTCTCACCCTCTCAGCTGATATTAGTTGACAGATTTTCTCCTCCTCCAGAATATAATCTGCCATCGTGACAATCTATTATGTACTTAGATAAATTATACATAAAGGTGCAAGCAGCTGCTAAGGAGTTAAGAAACAAATCAAGAACCAGCTGATAATTGATGAATCATTAATGAGTGGCTCCTGCAAAAAAAAAAAAAACTCCAGTAGATAATGATGAATGACCAGAACAGACAGGGAGACGGTCAGCTAATGAATCACCAGTAATGATAAGCCTCTGTGACACAGAGTTAACAGCCACTTTCTTCATGAGTCAGTCCTCTGCTGCTTCTCTTGTTCACATAGTGTCCATCGCACCGAGGAGAGATAAAGCACTCGCTCATTACCTCGACCACATGACCCATCTGGAAATGATCGGGTTTATGGCAGGTGTCATTTCATTTCCTTTGACTTCATTAAAACAAGACAACAGGAGAGTAAGGTGAAAGCAGCATGCTCTATAAATGTGCTATTTAAATACGTTTATAATAATAATTGTTGCTATTATTGGTATTGTTGTTGTTTTTTTGTACTGTCAACCCATATCTCCGGTCTGTCACATCAAAACCACATGGCTCTTTCAAAACCAGATACTTCTGCTTTATACGGAAATGTCAAAATAGACACTCAATTATGCACAAGAACTCACATGCACCACATACAGTATAGAGACCATCTACGCAGGGTGTTGTATTGCCCTTCATATGGCCGCTGAATTTCTATCGAATGAGCTGCAGAGAACCACAGGAGCTCCATCATCTGTCACCTGCAATACCTGCAACAGCTTGTCTCTGAAGGGGGTCCGAGGAGTCTGAAGGGGGACGAGGCGAGGATTGATCAAAGGGTGTCCAATTAGAGGGACTGCCGTTATTGCCACGACATGGTGTCAACGTCAGGGGGGCAATGAAGGATGTATAGAAACAGCCCAGGGCAAAGAGAGCTGCTTCTATACATCCCTGGTGTGATCAGACACAACATCTTATAGATTGTCTAAAGGGCTGCTACGCCTCTGTTAACCTGATATCACCAACACATAAATGCTACAAGACAATCACAATGTTCTTTTCTTCCCCGTTTCCACATTACCAGATTTTTTTGTTGCCAGGAAACATCAGTCAACCTTTGTGAACTTACAAAAGTGGGGAGATGACTGAGAGCAGCTTACTGTCCTGAAATTTACCATTTATGGTATTTCCCCAGTTACTGCAAGCAGCACCATGTGTGCACAGGTACTAACTTTCCACTTTACGACGAAACATTAAAGCCCCCCCCCCCCAATGTGAACACGGCAGGGAAGGATTTTCCAGTCAAATATCCCTAAAGCAAAGTATATTAAAAAAACAAACACACAAAATAGTAGCTCACATTCACACATGCACACACTGACATAAAAAGAGATGCGCTCATGTACTGTACATGCACTCGTACTACTACTACTACTATACCCCGAAGCAGAAATTCATTAAATATCTTGTTACTGGCCACTGGCAGCCACCCCTCACTCTCCCAAAAGCAGTAGGACGCAACTACAAAGACACTTTCAGCATTAAAACTGAAACCTTGGAGCTTTTGAAGTGAGCAGCACTTCTTTTTTTTTTTTAAACAGGAGACAACAATTAGATGCAAACGGGCTCCTGGAGGTCAGATGTAAGTACCTACTCTGACTGAGTTTGTCAAGAGGGGGTGGTTGTTTGTGAAACGTGTTTTTTCAGCGTGTGATTTTTCTATTTCTCCTCCTGTGTGATGCCAAAGGCTCGTACAAAGACAACACACATGCTTGAGTGGAGACAAGAGAGCTGCTAACACTTTCCGACTGACTGCCCAGACCAAATGGACAAGCAAAGGACACACGCACATCAAGCATATGCAGTGCACGCAAAGGACAAGGCATACAGTAGATACAGGACGACAAAACGCTTCTTGTTCTTTTCACTGTCTGACCTGAAGAATGAAAAAGAAAGTTCAAGCTGAAAGTGTAACATAGAGACAGACAGGAAGTGCGCTCTGGGCTCTATTTATGTAGCTGCGACATCAGCCTGGTTAGATGGTAAACGGGTGTTTGCTTATCCATCATCATCATCTGATCACTTGGCTTTTTCTTTTTTTGCTTTTGATTCCTATAATTATGGTTCCAGCGCCACAGGAAATGGCATCGACAGCTTTAAGTGGATGAAGACCCCAGGTGCCCCCTGGTTGAGAGGAAGTCGCGGGTATAATTACCAGGGTGATGGAGTACAGTAATCAGGATGACTGTTAAACATGGTATCTGCATGTGTGTGTGTGTGTGTGTGTGTGTGTGTTTCTCTGTTTGTGTGTGGCTTGGTCAGTGTCACCGCAACTTCTCCAGCGTCTCTGACCAATATGGAGCATTTCCTTCCTCTTGAAACAGCCGAGGAATGAAGAGAAAAACCACAAGTCTGACTTTAATGAGTTTATACAAAATCCACACGAGGTGAATAAAAAGAAAGGAAGGACTCAAGTTTTCGAGGAAGTTTAAAGATGCAGGAATACAGATGTAATCATCCAAACTAATGGCTGCCCCCACATAACAGACCCGCCCCTGTATTAAATAGTTGTGGACACTGTGGGCTAAAGGCATCCTTTCCTTTTGGCCTTCTCTAAACCTAAACCTGTCCAGACGTAGGAAAAAAGGGTGAAACATGACTCACTAGTTTTTCCACTGCCCAGGGGTGCTAGGATTTTGCCTTTCACATGAGGTTACTGTGTGAGTCTTTGTGTGTTGGCCTTGGGAGCAGGCGGTTCCTACATGGCTGCCTTACCATAAATACCATCTAACTGGATTCGTAATGTGACTGACAGCTCACGGCAAACTGTTTTTGTTGAGACTGTATCACAGAGGTGCTGATTCAGTCCATTTCCAGGATCCACCATTCTTCTCTGCTGATTTTGCCGTTCGCCTTCAGCAAATGAAATGAAACTTTTGTAGCTGTTGTATAGCAAAGTTGTAGCATCAATAATTTGGACGCTGGCAAAGAAAAGGTGTGTTTTGATGTTCGCCCTGCTGCTGCTGCTGCTATTTGGTTGTGCAGCTTTATTTTCTATCCGCTGTGGTTTGCTTCCTTCAGAGAACCTTTTTCATGTGGTGTTTCTGTGATTGTGTCCATCCAGTGTCTATGTAAAATGACCCCCACTTCAAAGAGGGCCAGATTAGGAAATCCAGCACTAACAGAGACATGGATATTCGGAGGTCATACTTTAATTACACTTTGAATAAATCCACCTAATAAACATGATTACGTTGATACATGAGAAGCCTGCTTCTGCACAAATACTACACCAATCTAAGAGGATCAGATCGCCGTGTCGCCAGCGAAGCCTGCGATGACCCAGGAAATGTAAGCAGCTGTAGCTACACAGCTGTACAACACCAGTGTACCGGACGACGGTGTATGTCAGACAGACCCTGTAGCTGCCTGGCTCAGCACCAGCCCCATTGATCTGGGTCAAAAGGTCGTTGATTAGACTGAGCCTCCCAGTCTCTAGGCAATGCCACAGTGTCTGCCACACACTCGGCTCCACTCGGCCTCGGCTCACACAGCTGCTGCTGCTGCCGGTCGTCATGGAAACACTCAGACTCCCCGCTCCTTAAGACAACTCCCTAGTCAGCTAAATTATAGTGTGCCAAAAAAAAAACAACCCTAAGAGACCGAATACAAACAGTAACAACATACCGGCGGTGAGTAACGGACCGAGCGCACCAGTGCTGGATGTTGCAGTGAGATAAGCCTTGAATCATCTCCGAAATCACTGTCATGCTGCCACGTAATGACATCACCGAGATAGTAGCGGTCATCACTGTGTCGGTTTTATTCACTACAGTGAGCAGGCATCGACTGGAAGTTGTAAAATTGTCAGAGCACGAGCAGTCTGCAGAGCGGCCTTATCGGAAAAGACATCACAAGGGCAATGAACCCAAAAAAACACTGGCACTGCTGCTCTCCCCTCACTAGCCTACGTTACTCAACCACACATCACTTGTTCAAGGAGCCAGAGGGGCTCGGCTCTCAAACCTAATTACACACTGTGGTATAAGATGAAAGAGAAAACCAAACAAACTAGAACCGAAACACAACATACGCTGTCCCACTCAGATATTCCCTGAAAAAACACTGCAGGGAATCCAAGAAGCAAGGCAGCGGAAAATTGCTCCCAATGTACGTTCTCAATAAAACATTCAGACTGCCATGTATATTTCAGGGGGCAGTGAGAATTAGCCCACATTCAGCAGACAGCAGCGAGCCCACACACCCAAACATAACCCAGACAGAGGTTTGGTGTAGAGGAAAACATGCAGCTTATCATTTGCAGCAGCAGCAGCAGCAGCAGCAGCACCTGCTACACACACTCACACACACTAAAACACATACAATCAAAGCTCAAGTGTGCATGTGTGTTCATCACCACAGGAATAGCTATCCTATATATAAATCTACAGCACCACAGAGATGCAAGATGAAAACGCCATTGGTAACTCACCAGCTATAAACTCAGTTTGCCATCTGCCTTTGATGTTTCCTCTCTTTTCACTCAATCTGTGGCTCTTTTCGTCTCTTGCTGTGTGCGGCACAAACAGGAGTAGAAATACAAATTCAAACAAAAAGAGAAAAGGAAAAAGAAAAAGAAAAGAAAAGAAAAGGAGCAGGATCCGGTCTAGTCCAGCACCGAGGAGCCACGAGGAGGAGGCTGACTGAGGAGCCTGGATGTTTTACGAGTGCTATCACTCAGACAGGGAGCAACATGAGTCTGCTACTGCTGCTGCTACTACTCCTGTTCCCTCATCGACTCTCTCCAACCACCACGCTGCCTCTCTCCCTCCCTCCCTCCCTCCCTCCCTCTCTCTCTCTCCTCCTAGTCGTTCCCTCCCCTCCTCCTCCTCCTACTACTCCTCCTCTTCCTCCTCCCCTTCACCCTCTCTACACTGTCCCTGCCCCAAAATAAAAAAAAACCAAACTGCTCCTCCTGTTCTCTGCACTCTCCCTATCCCTGATCCCCACACCATTCAGAGCAGCGGACTAAACAATGCCTCCGCCGCCGCCGCTCTGAAAGGAACCCGGGAGCAGTTCTCAGCCGGCAATAATGCCTCCCAACTGTCACCATGGAAACTAATGACGGCCCAGGCTGGCAGCAGGAGGAGGGAGGGAGGGAGGGAGGTAGGGCGGTGTAGGGGGGGTAGATGGAGAGGGAGGGAAGAGTTAAGTGAGAGAGAGGGAGAGATGAGTGGAGGAGGGAGAGAGGAAAAGAAGTGGCTGCATGAAAGATGGGGGAAGTGTGTGTGTGTGTGTGTGTGTGTGTGTGTGAGTATGAGTGGGTGTGCCGGCACAGTTGTTGCATGCATGTGTGTGTATGTGTGTGTAAGAGTGGATATGAGTGACCTGGAGAGGAGGGAAGAAGGTTTAAGAGGAATTTTTTTCCAGGTATTCATTGTGCACAAATACATAAATGGAGAGGTAATCTTTCTGTTGCCTGAAAGTAATTATTTCCGTTATCAATTAATTAGTTAGTCCACAGAATGTCACAAAGTCGTGAAAAACACTCATAGTTTCTCTTCGAATACTGATTCTGCCAAGCAAACAGTCACAATAATCCAAAATAACATTGTATTCACAATGATAATAAATGCAATACTCAGATTTAACAACATGTCGACTGTTTTTGTGTTCTTAAATGACTCTATTGATCAATCTATTACTCTACTAACAGTTCCAGTAGATATTTTCTGAAAATGTTTTGTATTTCTTGTATTTGTGAGCTGGAATCAACAAATCTTTGGCTCTTTTGCTCAACCATTGACTGAAACACTTCAAATATCAAAACTGACTGATCATTTCAACCATACCTGTTCCCTAAAAATAATTTGTAATTTTTGATGTGTAAATAATGCATGTTGCTGTTTCCCTTGGGGAGGCACTTTACCACTAATCTCTGGGGAGTACATCCGTGTCTCTGCGCGACTTCCCCCCACAGACATGAGGGGGGATCACAAAAGCTGCCAGGGTGACGCGCCCAAGCTGCTCCAGCCCCTCTTCATATGCACATATAATTACAACCAACCCCCCTCTCCATATCTCTCTGCCCCCCCCCCCCCCCCCCCTCCTTCACCCTCCCCAACCTACCACTTCTTCCCACTCAATAGTTTGGGGTGACACCGGCCTGAAAGACGGGGTGACATTACCCGACGCCGGCTCTGAACCCTCAGACGAATGCCACCGATAACCATGGAAACACTGCTGGAATATCCCTGGTTTCCAAAACGATAACAGGGCTTTAAAGCTGTGTGTGTGTGTGTGTGTGAGGAGAGAGGAGCGGAAGAGAGGGAGAATGTAAAGAGGGGGATGGGTGGTTGTGTTCGATTTAGATTCAGGAAATGCAGGAAGCCTTAAAAAATTGGGAGGCGAGTTGAGAACGGGTTTTAAAATGACAAGGCCTTTATCGATCCTCCTGTTGAAACAGCAACCACACAGCTGCCGTACGTCCTCCTGGATGAACCCGCTCACCTGCAGCTGCTTATTGCCAGGGCCGTCTCCGGCTGAACTGATTGAAATTCGCCACACAGTGAATTATGCATCACAGTGGACTGGGGTGGGGTGGTGGTGTGGTGGGGTGGGGGGGCAGGTGCTGCTCTCCACCGCAATAAAGCTGGCTGCTCAAACCCATAGCAGACCTGCTGAGGTGAAATATTCTCCAACAAGGGGGGGAAGACAAGATAGGGAATGGGTGAATCGGTGCTGCAGCCGCCCTGAGGGACACGTCGTCCGAGTGAAGGGAGAAAGAAAAAACCCATTTCGAATCAGAGCAGAGCTTCGCCTTTGTGGGTTATCTAATGAGGCATGGTGCTCGTGCCCCCTCTTTACACCAAAGAGAGGAATGTGAGCTGTGGTTTAGGGAGGAATGTCGAACCTCTCGCCATCTTGTTGCCTCCTTTTTGGTTTTCACTGCTCAAAGTATAGACTTCATGCTCTGAGGTTGGCAGAGGGGGGCGACTACTGTATAGGAGGAGGACTGTGATTTACGTGTCATAAGCTTCCAGAGACAGAGATGGATTCACAGAGAGGATAGAGGAGGAAATGAGACAAGCTGGCACAGTTCTTCTTGCCCTTCTGTCACCCCTTTACCACTCTCACTAATTACAACAATGATCTCTTTTTCCATCCCACCACAAAGACGAAACTCTGTGCGATTATTCGCCGTCTCTGTCGCTACGTAAACCCGCTGGAATATTGAGAACTGACACTAGTCTAAATCTTCTCTGCTCCACTGACCTGAGGAGGGCATCTGTCACACATCTGCTCCGTGGGTTCGCCAACCACACGCGCTCCCCTACCATCCCTCTGTTACTCACACAGGGATGGAAAACACCACTCATCGCCTTGGTTTTATTATTAAAAAAGGATGTGTATATTTTTTTCCCTTGTTTAACATCAAAATTGAACGCAGGCGTTTAAACCGTGAAAAGGCGCTTGTTTCTTTCACCCATTTCATTGAAAAAAAATTAAGGTCAGCCAGTGAGAGACATGGCAGAGAGACATGTCTACGTTTGCCCTTCTGTCGATGGATTACACTCTCCAGAAACTGAAGCATATGATGCCACGGTTCATCGCCCCCTCCTCACCTCCACCCCCACGCCCCCCCCAGCCTGGTCTGCAACAAATACTGAGACGTAGCTACACACAACAGTCCCGTCAACAATATGCAAAACTGCACATCAGCACTGTTTGAACGTCTGCCAGACTTCTGTCAACTGGCTTTCAAAGGACTGTATTGAAGACACACACAAACACACACACACACACACACACACACACACACACACACACACACACACACACACACACACACACACACACACACACACACACACACACACACACACACACACACACACACACACACACACACACACACACACACACACACACACACACACACACACACACACACACACACACACACACACACTTTCCCTCTCTTTATCTAGTCCCGGTCTACTGCAGACACACTGAGGACTTAGCCCAGTTAGAGTCAGAGGGGACTTGGTACAGAAATCTGCATATAGGCCTATATATATATATATATATATAAATAAGTGTCTTTTAAATAGCTCAGATCAATAAGAGGCTTGATGCCATGGCACACTTGGTTTAGCTGCCTCGGCATCGCACCCTGCGGATGAAAGCCGGAAGGAGGACACTGGGCTGTTGTCATGGTGACAATTCACATTCCACAGCATGTTGACCCGACTCCAGGATTTTTTTTTTCTCCAAAAAAAGACAACACAGACACGCACGCACACGAATAAATCTACACTCTCTAGCTCGGACTAACACACACACACACACACAGAATGAATAACTATAATGTTCACACGTCATTGAAGGTCCCGGAGAGCCAGCAAGACACAACATCCAGACAAACATCAACAGAGGAGAGAGGTCGAGGAAGGACACGGTCGACTCGACGCAGGCGGCGTCTTCCTCCTCCGTTACTGACACACATTCATGTAGACTCACTAAGCCCGCGGATCAGCTTTCACTGAGGGGAATTGCACTCACAAAGATTCAATACAGGGGATCAATTAGAGCTTTCAGAAGGAAATGAGGCCTGATGATAGTTATGAATGAAGACAGGTGGTCTTATGTGTCAGATTTAATTGGCGCGCATCTGTCGTCATCGAATAAAAGTGTCTTCAACAGTCTGGCTGCTCAAATATTGACCCTGAAGGTCTCTCCTCTACCTTAACTCCTCAAACACTCAGCAGCTAAAAAATCAAAGAGATGTTTTAAATTACTCTTAACAAGCACACAGCCATCCCTCCCCTCTGTTAGGAGTCAAAGCCTCTCTTAAAAGAAGGAGTCATTAATATTTCACCCAGAGGAGAATCTTTTAATTCATTATTAATATTTAAACCTATCTGCTGCGGTACAGAGGTCTTATCTGAATTACAAAGAGGCTGGAGCCAGGCATAATCCCACTATCTATGTTACTCCCAGATAGAAATGTGATGCGCTAGAACTGCTGTTCCACTTTGTTAGAGCAGTGACAACTGGTGGTGGGGAGATCTGGAGAATGCATTTCTATACTGGTCCCATGCTGCCTGTGGGTGCCTGGGCCTGGGGCTCAGGAAAGATGGTGGGTGCATAACATAAAGTGGAAAGAAAAAATAAGAAAGGAAGCAGTTGGGGAGGAAAAACAAGAAAGTATATCCCTTAGAATAAAAATCATACATACATGAGTTAAAAATATTACCATGAAAGGACGAAACACTATCTAACCATCTATCATCTGGACTCATCTTATGAATAATTGTGAAAAAAATCTTACTCTTATGGTGTTGAACTGGCTGCCAAAATCTGTACTGACTGATGTTGATCAATTTTAAGACATTACTTCAGACAAAGAGCGTCGATACTGCGGGTGCTGCCGGTGTTTATTGTGGCATGAAGGTTAAAACTTCTTTGGTTTTATTCATTACTAAACTCACAGGGGAGCTGCTTTGCTGATGTGGCTCAGTTCAAAACATAACTCTCCATGGAATAATTAGAATATAATTACAGGAGTCTTCTTCGTGTGATCCAATTTTCACGATGCTGCATCTATGAAACCAGAGGGGCAGGTTTTTTTAAATTAACCAGCAGTCAGCAATCTATTAATGATCTCCACGAGCTCTTCTGCAGCCGCTCAGAAAAGACGAGCTGTCGGTGAAGCAGACAGCGGAGCAGTATTAGAAATAACAGACAATAAAATACAGTGGGCTTGTTATTGGAGTTGGGTTCCTGTCTGGAGGTCAGATGATTGTGTTCTGTGTAAACCACAGATTGGCTGGACAATGCAAAAAATAATAAACCACTCACATTTCCATACAATGTCTTTTCTTTTGTTGCTCTCAAAGACCATTTTTCCCCTGCAGCTCTCTTGTGCTTGACCAGCTTTGAAGTGCAACACTGTGTATGTGTGGGGAACATCATTAAGTGGTGTTGAAAACAGTGTGATTTGGTTTCAAATGTGATGCCGTTTATTTCCACAGCGTTTCATCACTGCAACGCTTTGTTTGTCCTTGAGTATGGGCTTGAAAGGTGCGATGCAAGTGAGCATCCCCGTGACGGTTTGTATAACTATTAAAGGTGTGACCGTGCACGGATAAGTGAAGTGTGTGAGCATAGGTGCGCGAGCGCGTGTCCACCCACCACCACGGTGCTTTTGGTCATCTGACGAGCTGCGAGGCGAGCTCATCTCTCCCTACAGCGCCCAGATGGCCTATGATTATGCACGGCTCAGTAGAGATTACTGTGCAGCAGAGATAGAGAGAGAAACAGAGTAAAAATAAATGGTTCAAATGAGGAAAAAGGTTGGCACAAAAAAATGAAATGAGAACACGAGGTACGTGGGGTCAAAGAAAAACAGAGAGAGAGAGGGCGATGGTGGTGGTGGTGATGATGATGATGATGATGCGGGGGCGGCCTGCTTCACCCAGCTTAGCATCAACAGAAGGCAAACATGCACCGAGACCCCACCATCACCTCCATCTGCACAAAAACATAAAACCTTTCAACTTTCAACATTATTTCCACAGTTCTGTTTAGTTCTGAGCTTTGCGGCAGAATACCTGCGACCAAAATTAGACGCTCAGACTTCATGTGTCGGCCACATGTAAGAGCAAAAGGTGTGCAAGGTGAGGACGAGGAAGCAGGTGATGGATGACAAAGGTCTGTGCATCTTTGTGTATGTGTGTGTGTGTGTGTGTGTGTGATGGGGAATACACACGAGGACATTTGTCACCAGCAGTGATCTGACATGATTGATCACACGACGGCAAGTAAAGTACACCCAAAAGAGCAGCGTGAAAAATGACCAACGCTTCACTGAACCAACACCGTTTAACTCTGGACGCTTCCAATGGGAGAGTGTCCTCCAGAGGGAAAACTGAAGGATCTGTTCAACAGTGATATCTGTGTGAATGGTTCAGGTCTGCCTCTAACAAAATTCAGTATTGCAGCTTTTTACACTGTTACACAGCTGCAGGCGCATGCATGCGATGTAAAGACAAAAAAAATGCGAACCCACAAAGGCAGAATGCAAAACATCCAGAGCTTCCACTTGTGAATGAGTGAGCGCACACTGACAGCTCACTGACTGAAACAAGATCCACTTCACTCCAGTCATATTTCTTCCACTGAACACGATACAACGATGATGCAATCCTCCACCGACTGTCATTCAGAGGAGCAGGCCCACAAGCTACTTACTGTAATAGGGTTGAATCTTGTTGTGGTTATGAGTGCTTTACCTATAAGTGTATTGCTGGCACACTCTCCCCAGCTGTCAAGTAGATTAGAGGAAGGATGACTGGCATCTAGCTGTTTTGTTTTTGTTTATCACTTATTGACTGCAAGTGGAGCGCAGCAGCAGTCCTGCTACAGAAGGCCGGCGTACTGTAGCATCCGTGTATGTGTGTGTCCTAACTTAATGAGACTCATCATTCAGCTTTGACAAGCAGTGAAGTGATAGATGGCAGTTTAAGAGCCCACAGTACATGCACTTCATATTTAAAGGATGTTTTTGGAAGAAATTAATTACAATGACTTAGCTGCAGGCGTTTAAAGCAGCACACACAGAACTGGCTTTTCGGGGAATCAGCTGACACACACACACACATAGACGCACACATGCATGGATTACATGCAGATGCCAAGCAGCCTGAGGCAGTCGGTTGTTTTATTACATTTTGACCTTTCAGGATCGATGTAAATCTAATGAAAGGGCTTGTTAGTGAATTAGGGCCTCAATAAAAAAAAAATGCTGAAAGCCTGAAATAACTGAGGAAGATAATCCACAACGGGGCCACAGGAACAGGATCCATCTGTGTGGATGTACCTCTCATCTCCTCATTAGGCGCAGGGTGTTACGACTGTCCTGTGATGAGAGCTGTGGCTGGTGCAAGGCATGCTGGGACTGGAGCGGGCAGGAGGCGCAGTGCAGTGGCCATAGGAGCTCACAGGTTCAAATCACGGGATGACAGTTTAAAACAAAGGCAGGATCTTGGCGACACACCGTGACACGAGGAAGGAGGGAGGGAGGGAGGGAGGGAGGGAGGGGGATCCTCCACTTCTGGTGAAAATGCAAGTCATTGCAAAAAAGGCATGCAGCCATTAAAGCCGTAAAGTCAGAGTCCAGATCTCGACGTCGCCATAAAACAGTGCTATCTTGTTTCACAAAGTCATTACAGAGTCAGTGTAGTATAGCATGATAAATCACTGACGGGTGGGGTGGTGCAGCAGACTATAATAGGAAAAAGGGAGAGGAGACGGTGGCGAGTTGTTGGCCTGCTGCTGTCAGGGTGACCTTCAGTGTGAGGCACCTTGATGTCACCCAGAATGAGAGCAGCAGAGAGAGAGAGGGAGAGCTGGAGGGGGAGAGAGAGAGAAAGAGAGAGAGCAGAAAGTGGTGGTGATGGCCTGAGTGCACAAAACTCATCACAAATACATCACTGTTCAGACAGGAGCACACTGAAAACATATTCATGACAGATAATAGGCCCAAAAAACAAAGCAGTCTAGTCTACTATGATCTCTCATCACTCCATCAATTTTAAGTACATCAACCAAAAGAGTTTTTGTCTGTTTTTCAGTCATTTTATCCTGGCCCAAAGACTTGTGTATAGAAAAACATCAAAAACTAAGAGTCAAGTCAGATAAATGTTTGTGGGGTTTTTTCTATACTTCCCCGTCTTGAAATCATCTCATGACACCTCATTTGTTGTGGGAGTTACAACAGCAAGACTGGGATCCACTGTTATAAAGTGCACTCCTACTGCAGGAAGTCATTAGTGATTATAGCTGCACTTCAAACTAAAGAGAAAGTGATGTGATAATCTCCTGTCTCTTGTATTTAAAAACTGCTGTGAGGTTCTTTGCAGGCGCAACGTAACAGTGCCATCTAGTGGTACAGCGGCTGCTGTACACTCAGCTTTGAATTGACAATAACAAAATACAGTAGAGTTTTTTGTTGCTGTTGTTACCGGGAGGGGGGGGACTAGTGGGAAATAAAATCATCATCTGACATTATGAATGATCTTTGAATGATAAGAAGAAAAACCTGGTTGTAAGAGCTGGTTCGCCTGTTTTAATTTGAAGCTGCTGAGTCAGCGTTTGAAGAATGACAGCAATAAAAGAGCTGAGATGTACAAGAAGAAGATGATTCAAAGCTCATGAGGGAGGATAAATCTACATTACTGACAAATCACACCACAGAGCTTTTCCACTGACAGCAGCATCTTTCTCATATAGCTGTATACTATCACACAAACAAACACACAAACACACACACTCACTCAGAGCACTTGGGACTGTTGAATGGTGAATGCCTGCACCCAAACCAGAAAAGGCTGCACACAATACAACTTTCACTATGTGGCAGTGCCTTATAGTGAACTAAATGAGCGCCCTGTTCAAACAGTCGTGCCATTTAAAGACGAGCTGATCTGTGTCAGGCTAAGACTGGTAGAGTGAAGGAGAATAGAGCAAGGAAAAGTTAGTTTCCTGTTAACTGACAGTGGCTGAGGCTGTGTGTGTGTGTGTGTGTGTTTGTCTGTGTGTCCCATTAAATGTTAAGAAGGTCGTAATATGCAAGTGTTGGATATTAGCAGGAAAACCTGGCGCCCCGCGTGATTTATTCCGTTACAATAATACACAGACTTAAAGGAAGGAAGAGGAAAGAGAGACAATGGTTAATGACAACAGAAGGGCAGAGCGGGAGGGGGCGGAGGGCAGAGGGGGGAGGGGGTTGGAGGGTGGAGGGGGCACCCAGGGGAGAGAGCGTGGAGAATGCAACACAGGCCGCCTTTGTTGGCTGCAATCAGCCAGACTAGGAAGACATTTACAACATGGTTTATGGCTGCATCAGGTGAGTGAATGTGAATGGCGGAGTGTGTGTGGTGATTAGGAGAGAGGGGGGAGGGGCTGGGGGGGGGGTTGGGGGTAGTGGGCTAAACTTAGCTGAAAGGACATAAAGTCCTCGACGAGTAATCATGACTTTACCAATCAGAATGAAACACTTCATTAACACCCTGAGGAAAATTGTTTTGTTACAGCGATCTATTCCAAATTAAGACAATTAAAATAAATAAATAAATAGACCCCGATCTTCAAAATATAAAAATATGCCATTTTATATGCCAATATTGTAAACATGCTTCATATTTGAAAGTCAAACCATGTCCAGTTGCATTACTCTTGACCATTTTCTATGTCATATGAGATTTTCAGATTGATTTCCTTTCCTGCAGGCAGCTGCTGTGGTTTGAGAATCAGCTTCCTGAAATCTGAGCATGGTGATCGATCATCATTTCATTGTCAGAGAGTTACATTGCGGCCCGCAAGCACATTGGCTGCTTTAACAAACAGCATCCGTGTAACTGCAAGAACATACCAAACTCACACACTCCTTTAAACAATGTCCATGTTTGGCCTTTTAACTCTGCACCTCGGAGCAGCCGAGTGTCCTTGACAGCACAGCCGCAAAAACAATCCCTGCACATAACCAGCAGAATCCCACATGAAAAATGTAACCTTGATAAAATATAAGAGGCTGAAGATTCTTATACCACGGAGGGAATACAGTATGTATACTGTATATATGGATTTTTAAGGCTTGAATCAATAATTCCTTCTTTTTTTTTTAAATCAAACAATAATCAGCATATTAATAGATGTATTATATAAACAAGATTGAAGAGGATCCCTTAAAGGATAAGACTGGTGATATTGTCAAGAAATCACATGCAACAAAGACCAAAGGCAACAGTGTTTTCCTTCATCTCTCAGTCCTTTTTGATTTTCACTGCCTGTTAGAGGAGCTCAGCCTAAACACAGTTCATTCCTACCGAAAGACTTAAATATTTATGAAGAGGTTGTGAATGTATGCGTCCAGCTGTGCACTGGAGATTTCTGAAAATGTTACCTGAACAAAAGAACAGTGTATATTAGACACATATTCATAAAGAAATTGTTGTTTTCTGTGCGTTTTCCGTGAGATCTGGTGGCTCTAAGAAGAATACTGAACATTTATCACATATTTGGCTACTATGACAATGTGCATGGAGCAAGATATTTAACAAACTTGTCAACACTGTTTCCAAATGATCTCATCATGTCCCAGTTTCTCGTTCCCTGTCGACCGTTCAGATGTATCAGTCGCGCTCTGGTCGTAAAACTATTTTTCAAGCTTCACTCACAGGAATCTGTGTTGCCATTAAAGCTGTGAACCAGACTGCAGATGCTCAACTGTCTAACCTAGAGGTGACCTCCTCCACCTGGCTCCATCTCCCTCATTCTCTCCTCCTCCTCTTCCTCCTCTTCTTCCTCCTGCCTCACCCCAGTGTGTACAGGAAGCCCTGCTTCTAGAGAGCCTGCTCCTCTGATGATCAGAGAGGAAAAACACAATGCCTTCAGTGTGCTAGAAAGGAGCTCAACTCATAAAATGCACACACACACAGACACACACGCGCACACACACACACACAAAGGGGGGAGAGAAATAGAATGGAACATGCTTTTACTATTAAGGCTCTGTTTTTTTCTTTCCATATGACTTTCCCAGGAAAATCCCCCTCATCAGAGTAGGTCCAGTCCAGACAGACAGACAGCAGACTGGAGAAGAAGGCACAGATACAGATACAGACACAGACACAGACACAGACACAGAGGCCTGTGGAGGAATTGACCTTCTCAGCCTGTGTTTGAGTCACAAACAAAGACTTTTAGGGTGTTAAAAGATAACTGAACTGGGTTCCCTCTCGGTTCTGTTTGTCAGATCTCAGCGGTTGCCCTCAGATTGTTTGTTTTCTTCCATTTTTAGGCAGGCCATGGAGAGTCAGTCAGTGACCCTCGATGAAAACTCCCACTCTCAGAAGCTTAAAAAGCAGCGTAATCTAGCATCTGGTTTACACGCAGCTCCCATCTATCTGGACGACCTAGGATGAGATTCATTTAGTCTCTGGGGTAACGCTCAATATTTGACATGGCTGTCCCTTTATTGGGTGACACCAAGTAATTCTGTCCATTTCTAGAAGGCCTCAACAGTTGGTACCATTTAGGAAATCTAGGTCACTTCCGCCTTCTGTGTGTGTATGTGCATGAGTGAGTGTGTGCGTGTGTGTCAGCCAAACCCTACTATAAGCCAAGAGACCTCCAGTATAAACATATTGTGCAGGAAGGAGTGCTGCTCTGAACAGAAACATCCTAATACCAAACAGCATTTGACTCAACGCTGCTGCTCTCCCCGACTGTCACACTCCAGCTCACACTTACTAATCTGTGAAAACCCATGAGTGTCACTGTGATCTTCTGATGCGGCTCATTTTGTATTTACTGAATACTCATTTTAATGTTGACATATACAATCTGATAGCACTTCCTCGTTGCAAACTCCAGCTCGGCTCTACTGAAAGAACGTGACTGTTGTGTCACAGACTTCTGTGTAAGATGAGTCAGGGAATTTAGAGCTCAACTTCTGGCTGTAGATAGTATCCCCTCAATGCAGTGCAGTTACTCTACCAGCATCACATGCTACTACGGCGATGACACCCAAAGTTACCTTGACACCATTTTTGAACAATGACAAACAATACAGGGAACACCAAACAGAGGAACATCCCTATTTTGACCACAGGTTGGTTTTGCAGGTTGCCAACTATGCGCACAATAACAATGACTCAGCAGTGACAGTTCAGTCCGATTAGCAGTCCTTTCATGTCACCTTCTGGTATGGCCTGAACCTAAGTGGAGGTTTAGGAGAAAAAATACCTTCCGCTTTTGCCTGAAGGAAATCTAAAAAGCTAGAGTCAAGTCAAGTTCAGTTTAAACTGAACAGCCACCATGCCGTAAGAAGGAGCTATAAGATCACTGCCTCCTTTGTTGCATGACAGGGATTCAAACACTACAGAAATATGAAAATGCTGTAATATAGCAATTATTCTACAAACTTTGATCATCAATATCAATCAAAAAAAGTTGATCTTTGGGAATTTGTGGGACCAAAGGTGTCACATTTTTGAATTATTATGGCTCCCAAGTAAGTGGTCGGGGTCCTTGAAGGGACCACAAAATAAATCTAAGATTAAAAGGGATACCAAAACAAAAACAAAACAAGTGCTACAAAGTCTTTCTTTTTGACTTTTCATGTTTACTTCCACTGTTTCCACTTTCAATCCTGCAACGACACAATCAAAGAATTTATAATAAACACAATTTGTCCACACTAAACAATAAAAAAAACATAACAAAAGATACTATTTCACCTTTGGCATCACAACTGACAAGGAATGGGAACCGCCCCAAGTTCCTAAGAACCTGCAGCCTTAGAGCTACTTCCTATTAAAGGCAACAATTAGGTGTGGTCACAACCTGGCTGTGATAACACTTACAATACTCTTCCTAATAGGAGGAGGCAATTAAAAAATACAATATTATTTACATTTGTGACAACAATTCAAATAAGTCAAAACACACCTCTCAAAGCAGCGTTCCTGCAAATGACTCAAGAACCAGTTAAACAGGAGCGTCAATCACAGTATCAACAGTGTATTCACTCTGGACACAGACACAAGAGCAACATCTAAAACAAACTAGTTTCGATTAACACCCTGGGTTCAACCAGCCGTCTGTAAACGTGTCGTGTGTGTGTGTGCCTCACTCAGACTTGCAAACATAATTAACTCCTGTTTTATCAAGTGCAGGCATGAGGTCATTTAACAAAACCACTGTGACAACTTGACGTGACATTTGCAGGAAGCTGCATGGGTAAAGACTTGAAGATGGGACTCTACCAGGCAACAGTGCAGAAAAAAAAACACTTTAACTGAAAATGACTCGTCAGAAAAAGGGGTCACATCAGAGATCTCCTTCAACACACGCACACACACACAAGCTGCAACGCCGTCTTCGCTGAAGTCTTTGCAACAGCAGGACCCACACATGACCACCATTAGGAAAATCAATGTGACACTCAGGCAGGACAGGAAAGAGCCTGAAGCTTCTGAATGGCTCTGAAACTGAGTCATGCTGTCTCTTTCTCCCTCCCTTCTCTTTCTTTCCCTTACACACACACACACATAAACAGAAAGAGACGGAGACATGGAGGAGTAAAGTATTCAGGGGATGTTAGAGATTGGTGCTTACGGGAACACACACCGACTTGGTGGATGACTGGTCTGTTGGTCACCTTGAGAATGTCAAATCAAAACAACCCATGTGTAGAGCAGCGGATCTTTTAGCTCCAGTGCTGTGACTCCTATCACTGCGTTAAGTGGCAGCAGCCAACTGGCATTAGCCCAAGTACTGATACTGATGTTATACTGATGCATCAGAGGAGCTGATATTATCAAATGAGCTGAACACAGGCCGAGCTGTTTTTGACAGCTGAAGATTTTGTCATATTTAGATTTTATCTGTACATGTGCTTGGTTCTTCTGTGCAGCATCTTTGGCTAAACTCCAGATGTTATGGATGAGCATAGGTTTTGATTCTTGACTTTGTCATAGACAAAAAATTAAGTTATCATCAGGTTTATCTTTAATTTTTTTTAAAGTTTTGTTTATTGTGGGGTGCTTTGTACTGTAGTCGAGTGTTAGAGCACATCCCATATAGTCCAAAGCGGTGATCGCCAGTTATTCTCCTGGCTGAGACAATCTTCACTGCATGTCTCTCTCCCTGCCTTTCTATCTCTCTTTACTGTCCTATCTAATAAAAGACTATATATATACTGTATACACACATACATATACATATACATATACTTGTTTATTGTGTTTTGTCTCTTTTGTGACAAAAGAATTACGCCAAAAGACGAGTGAATGGAGGTGGAGAGAGTCTGTTATCATAACTGTAGATATAACTACAGATACATACACGACGACTAACATCTGCCATCTCAATATTATCATAAATGACTGTGTGTGTGTTATTGACACAATATCAATAATTCATTGTTAAATATCAGTGTTAGTTAGGCTACATGGAACCTAAAAACGGCTGCAGGGATTAAACGTCAGCCAGGAACCATGTCTCTTCCATCAGTCATCACATTAACATCTTATCTGGGACAGCTCAGTATCAGAGGATGCAAACCATCTCACTCATTCATTCCTGTCCAGTGAGTTGGAAACAACTTTCTCCAACACATCATGGCATCCACGTGACTGAGCTGCTAATCACCTGCTATCTCTCTCTTTCTCCACTCTAACACTGTGTTATAGTGTTATAGAGCCTGTGATACATTGATCATTTTGACACCTCCATCCTCCTGACTTAATGCATAAGTGAATAACAGACCGGCGGTGCTTTCACTGACAGCAGATGAACCACAGTTTTGATCATGAGACTAACAGCTGGGATATTTGAGCTCCAAAATAAAAAAAAGTGGGAACAAAGGGGAGCTGGGCAGATAATATTCTCACCATCCTCCTCCCTAACTCCCGTGCTCTATGTTTATCTAACACGGAGGGGAGATGTTTACACTGGCTTGGTTAAACACAGACAGCTCCAATAGCTTTTTGTTAATAATAAATAACCTAAACAGCCAGCCAGGACATCCACGCTGGTGCGTTCCTCTGCCAAAACGTCGTGGACCACCATTGTCCTGCATCTGCGGAGGAGACACACTCACCCACATCTGAGCGAGATGTGATGGAAGCATTAGGGGAGTGTAGAAAACTTTATGGAGTCGGAAAACCAGTCTGAGGCTTGAGGTGGAATTCAAACTGAGCGGCATGCTATCTATCCGACCGCAGTTTATTTGTGATGTGGTTTATTTTAATAGATTCTCCAATGATTTGATGCGAGCAGCCTACAACCCCTTTGACCCTCCCATCGTAAACACAAAAATAAGCACTGGTGAGTGCATGGGACGGTTGGATTCCCATGTGGATGTAGAGCTGAGGGAACATAAGGGGAAAAACTTTTACATGCATTTAATCTGATGGCAGTTGCAGTGACCGCTAAAGAGTCGTGTGTCGGGGAGAGGGGGTTCAATGCAGATGGGGAGAAGAGGGGGCAGAGATTGATTTGGGACAGTGTGGGAGAGAAAGAGAGAACTGTAAAAGAGAGGGAGGGAGGGAGGGAGGGAGCGGGAGCAAGGCCTTGGGAATGAATGTGTGTGGGGGAGAGAAACGATACACCGCTGGACTGCCGGAAAAAGAAAGTCAGCCAGGAGGACAGCAGATCGATTCCTCCCCAGAGTCTCACAACAAACACACTCTTTTTCTCTCTGCATAGCTCACCTCTGCTGCAGCCTGATATCGTCCCATCAGCACTTCATCTCTATCACTCTCTCTCTCTCATAACCCCCCCTCCCTCCCTCCCCTCCCTCACTCCCCTCTTTGTCTGCATGCTAGCACTTTATTCTGTGGCCTTTCTGTGAAAAGGTCTTGAGATTTAGCTGAAACTCATACGGACGCCGGTTCTCACACTAACTCACTTATAAGCGTTGAGTTGATAGGAATATTAAGCCAAATGGCCCAGATCTGTCATCTCAGCAGCACTTTGCTAAAACACAACGCATGACACATGAACAATGACCTGGACACGGCAAATAATGAACGAAAAGAAAGACAAGCAAGCAAAAGCACCAAAGTGGCCGTCCCTGTGTGACCGCGGTGAAATGCAAATCGAGAAGTAGTTTATCTCACAATCGAAAATATCTATCTATGTAATGCAGAGAGGAAACCACACACACACACTGACAAACACACACACACACGTACACAAACAAACAGTCTACCTCAAACAACAATAAGTCTCCCCAGCAGCTGTCCTCCCAGACAAACTGGCAGATACTTTCAACATAGCTTTAATCTCATGAGCTCTGCATCAGACAGACTCTCCTCCACTCAAATCACATTCCACACAGGGACACTGTAGCGCACACACACACACACACACACACACACACACACACACACACACACACACACACACACACACACACACACACACACACACACACACACACACACACACACACACACACACACACAGGATGAATGACTCTTCATCATCCTAATGATTGTCATCTGAACTAACATCCTCATTGTGGGTCAAATTAGATTTCCAGTTAAATACAGATAGTAGCTATATCTGTCTGTGTGTGTGTGTGTGTGTGTATTGGTGTGAGTGTATATGTGTGTATTAGTGTGTGCATGTGTGAGTGTGTGTGTGTGTGTGTGTGTGTGTGTGTGTGAGGTCACAGCTCCTTTACTCAGGGTTTGGCACGGCTTTGCTCCTATTCTTGCCGTGTCAGCTCCAGCTTCCCAATGGAGCATTTACGCAGCCCTCAGAGTGTCTGTGTGGAGCTCAGACAACTCCTCACGTTGTTTTGGAGTTGATGCAGGGCCGCAGCTGCCCCGCTGACAGCTGGCAAAAGCATTTCGGAATTCAAACCCTGTGCGCAATGCAAAGCTGCTGTAGCCGTTTGGAAACAACTTGGAGAAAAACCGCAGAAACTGTATGTTTTTAAAAACAGAAACACAGAAAGGGAAATCCGCATTTACAGTAATCACCAAGGACGGTTCACTTACCCGTAGCCGAAACCCCCTGCATCTTGCACAAACTTCTTCTTCCCCGGTTCTTTCTCTCTGCTGATCCCGTCCTTTTCTCTCCGAGGAACTGGCAACAACAGTGGCTCCTGCGTACGGCGGACTACACACACACACACACACACACTCGGAGGAGCGCCTCTTCACTTCACAGCCCCCCTTTCCTGTTCGCCGAAAAACACACACACACCAAAGGACACTTCATGGCTTCCTCGGAGGACGCGAGAGGTTTTTTACACGGGTCATTTTGTGTGTGTGTGCAGCAGTGTGGTGGTCCTCCGTGCAGTCCTCTCTCCTCCCTCTCCAAAAACAGAACTCTCTGCTTTGAGCCGCTGGGTGGAAAAAAAAAAAGAAAAAGAAAAAGCGCGTACTCGCCACGCGATGCGCGCCCACGACTATTCCATTCATTGAGTGTAAAGGCAAAAATGAAAGATTATCATAGAAAAAAAAAGACAAATTTCTCCTTAAACTTGCCACTCCACTTCAAAGCAGCTGCCACAGTCTATACAACCCACTCTAGTTTTTTTTTTTTATCCCGTGTCTCCTGCTGCTGTAGTTTTGCATCTTTAATGTTACATAGCCTACACTCAGCCATGCTGTGCCCGCTAGCACAGAGGCATGACTTGGGTTATCACGTGAAGTCATGAAAAGGATGAGGGATATTTCAAGAGATGGCTCTGCTTAGGAAAAAAAAAAAAACTCCACAGCTGCCTATTAGTGTGGAAAAAGAAGAAGGAGCCTGGAAGACAAATACATAACTGGGGATGCGTTTCCATGTCAGTGCGCAGGCTTTCTCCTGATCCTTTCATTGATTATAAGCAGAGTTTGCAGGGAGCTGAGTGGAGGCTGTCAGCTGCCTCTGTGAATCATTGTAGAGACTAAGTTGGAGAACACAAATGTTTGAATTTGCAAATCGTTATAGTCATAATGCAAATTGTTACAGTCATAATGTGTAATTTCTGCTGCTTGTGTAGGCTATGTTTTACCAAAGTCTGGGTAATGAGGAATATTAAACTTCACTGCTAGAGAAAAGTAACACTGTACACTCTCTCAGATAGCTTTAATATATTTTCCTTCCATGCTACTACATTACTGCGGTGCATTTTGTACTTTTGACCTCACCTATGGCAGCTCAGTTTACTATTTGCTTCTCAGTTACACATTTACATAAATTAATGTGATAATCTCATAGTGCAGTGCATTGTTAAAGGTAAAACAAGTAATTCTCAGCCCCTTTTGTCTACTAAACAGCAGTGTTTTGTTGAGGCCTTTCGTCACCTCTCGTGTCTGTGATTTGTTTGTTTTTCAGCCAGAAAAGTGATTTAACCTCCAAAGATCTTGGATGGTTTTATGTATCTAACAGTTTCAGATTGAAAAGTCCCAAAATGAAAACATAGATTTGTGAAGTTGAGTTTAGTTTCCTTTAATAATCAACATCAAAATAATGTAATGTAAAACAATCTCTGTGCAGAATTAGTAATTGTACTCTTGAGACTTAAATATATTTTGCTGATAATGATGTGAGCTCTGATTTGTTTGTGGATTTCACATTTTTGTTGTGTGAAAGATCTGAGTGTGTCTTCCATCACTGGCGCTCTGTCTGTCAATAATGTTTTTTCCTCTGACTATTTCCAGCCAACCTTCAGGAGCACGACTGTGTGGTCGCTAACCCCTTCGTACCCCTCTCTGTGTCTCTGTGTCTGTCCGGCCCCTCCATCTTTTTGAAAACCCGTGTCGACTCAGCTACGCGTCATTAAGCCCTTTTGTGGCGCGGAGCTGTTGCTGCACGCTTTTCATCTGCCTCAGATCAACACACACAACAGCAGGGTCTCTAATGATAACGCCTCCCCGTCTGGCTGCCTGCCAGGCAGAGGGCCACTATGCTGACCTGTACTCCTCTCTAATAAGCTGTATGTATACAGTATATGTATATGAGCTCCTCTATACCAGCTGTCCCACTGCACTCTAATCACTTAATTTGCAGAACATGACTCCCATTTTGCAGATCCAAGCAAATGCAAGAAGAGAAAAACACACCCTCCCTTTTTTTCTCTTTTTTTACTTTAAACCATTTTCCACTTTGCTTTAGAGAATAATTCTGAACATGTCAGTGCAAAGAGACTGAAAGGCCAAGTGTTTTGTGTGGATGACTGAACTCGTGTTTTAAATAGACCAGGGGCCCGTTGCCCCTGCTAGTGCCTCCGAGTGCATGGAGCTGCTTGTCAGCCTGTCTGGGGCATGCTGGTCCACAAAAAAGGCAGAACACTAAACAGCCCTCTGGGATACATCCTCTCCTTCGCTTCCCTGGGGCTCCTTCCTCCACTCATAAGAGCCGAGTTGAGCAGAGCAGAGCAGAGCAGAGCGAAACAACAGCATCTCCAGAGAGCGAGGGAGGAGAAAGAGAGAGGGGAGGGAGATAAAGGAAGAGGGGGAAAGGTGAGAGACAGAGGGGGCTTGTATGGAAAGAAGACAGTTAGGATTAACTGAGTTGGCAGATGAGCAGCCCGGCTGATGGATTGGTGTGAACGTCGACACAGATAAGTGTGAGATGAGCTACCTAGAGCTTTTTTTTTTTTTACACTTATCTGGACCCATGATGGTGTAAAAGCCCCAATCATAAGACTAATCACACTCCTGTGCAGGGTGCCAGGCTTTACTCCTTCACTCTTTCTACAGGTGTAAATTAAAGCCTCATACTGATTGAATCAACACTTTTGTCTGTTGTTTGACACAGACGTTGCCTTGGTAACCCGTCGCTGCAGGACCACACCAACCGTTTTTTTGTGAAGATAATACCGACAGATCAATGAGTCACAGCATGGAGGGAGGACACTCACACCCCTCGCGTCCAGTGTCAGGCCTGAGGAATGCTTTAATGCATCATGAGGCTGAGCTCACTCTCCACAGGCCATAAATTTGTTAACATCCTCAAGAGGTATTATTTCTGCTCCGGTGGGGTTGTTCTGAAACGTGTCCGAGGCCGATCCATGTGAGCCATGTGTGGGTGTTGTTGATGATTGGTGCTGCTCGTCCACACCAGCTGACCGCATGCTCCTTCAGGCTCCTTCAGGCTCCACATGGATTTATCACATGACAGCGCTGGCTGAAACAACACATAAAGAAGACTCTTTGTACATGCACAACACTTTCTGCCCTCTCTCTCTTTAACTCCAATACTCGACCTCAAGGTAACTTGTGTGAACTCATGGCGTTGTCAATAGCTGTAGTACAGGGACCTCAAGTGGTGCATCTTAGTAGTACATCAACTGAGAGGTGAAACAGCTGCCTTCCCTCCTTCCCTCCCACCAGGCCATAATAACAGCACCTGTATATTAATAGAGCAGCAGCACTGATGCCATGGAATGAGACCCACTGACCCATATTTCCTCTGCCAGCCATGCAGGCCCTGGGTGGGGAGGATATATGAGGAGAGTGGCACCAACAAAGGCTCCTCTGTTGCTCAAGTGATGTCATCGGTTGTCTGTGAACTGACCTCTTCCTGCTGGCTTTCATTAATACGCTGATATTCAAATTCGAGCAGGGTAGCATATGTTAGATGGTCGCAACTGGTTTAAGCTGCACTAAATCACAGCACAGTGGGGGTGACATCATCATTATTGCAGCGATTTTACACATACAGTTCAATATATTAATCTCTTGAGAAGTACAATAGTGTTTGATGGGTCTCTGTAGGAAAATATTATAAACTGTATTAGAGATATAGTTGAGATAGCTTCTCCTGCGCTGCTTTGTTTTGTTGGTTCGTTTGCTTGTTAGTTGTTGTCTTATGTCTTATTGTAAGTTTGTTTTTTATATTGTAAGAATGCCGGGTAGCTTAATTTGGTATGTAGGACAGGCATTAATATAAGCATTATGCTTCTGCCTGTGCCTTTTCAGTCACTATTTTGTCGATAATGTTAGTGCCGATAATGTTTGCTATTGTGTGATGTGACTGAATAAAGAATTTCAAATCAAATCGAATCAATTTTGACAATTCTTTACAAAATTGAATAAAATATAAAAGAATAACTCTAAATTGCTGGAATAACCCTTTAGCTGAACTACATTTGAAAAGGTCTAAATTTGTGTCATTTTGCTGTTAAAGTTCACATTGCTTCTTTAGAGGCAGAGGAAATCTCGAAGACCCATCCTTATGAATAAAATATATTCGCACACTTTGTTTTTTGAGGATGCCAGCAAACTTTTATGAATATGAATATAAGTATGAGTTGTATTGTTTTGAGAAAGGCCAACAGCATTTTTTTTTTTTTTTTAAAGGAATAACCAAGAGAAAATCAGTGTGATATTAATTGGGCAGAGTGCCGGCCTCCAGAGCCTGGACAGGAAGTGGTGGGTGTACCAAAGGTCAACAGAAACTGGCTCTGAGTGTGTGGGCGTATATATCCAGAAGGCAGGGAGTGGGGAGGAAAGGAAAAGAAACGGGAAATGGAGAAAAGCCGAAGGAAGGGGGAGAGAGGGAGCGAGGGAGGGAGGAGCGAGGAATAAGCGAGAGAGCAGAGGAAAGACAGGGAGAGAAAGAAGGGTTGGAGGAGGAAGAGGAGGAGGAGGAGGAGGAAGAGGAGGAGAAGGGGTGTTTTTGTGCATTGTGTGAAATGTGATCATGTCCTGGAGCTGCTCAGACAGCTGGGAAGTTCCCCTGCCCCTGGCTTCCAGCTGGGAACGCTCTGAGGAGACACCGGGGCTGCACACCATTTACTGCCCCGGTTAACCCTTCATGTGCTGCTGCTGAGGAGGAGGAGGAGGAGGAGGAGGAGCGATAAATAACAACACTGAAACGACTTGGAACTTAAGTCACATTTATTGATTTTAACCAGTATGACTACCTTTACACAGACATACCACCTCTCTACTGGAAAACAAACAAAACACTTTTTCATAGGATTAGTTCAGCAGTAATACATCAGACTTTTAACTTTTGTCTTTTCTTTTTTTTTTTAATCCCTGTTTTTTTTTTTAAAAACACCCTGACAAGTTTACATGTTTGTTTTTCAATTCTGTGTAAAGGTCCCATGACTGAGAAACATGCATATGACATTTAGCTGTAATCAATATGCCACTAATCATAATGCACATTATTGATAAGAATACAGTACTGCATGACAATTCAAATAAATACCAACATACAGGTGAAGTCGTTATTTCATATAAAGATATCAAACTCTCATTATGGATCAATACTGAAACACAATATGACAATATAAAGTTTGCACAGCTAATTTTATTATCACAATGCTATCGCTTCCAGCAAACAGAAAACTTTTTCTTTTTTTTAAATGTAAAACGGTATCTGAATTGCACTTTATTTATTTTTTTAGCTTCTCGTCCGTATTGGTAACTTTGACGCCTCAACAAACAAGCATTGGCTTATAATGGCACTATTCAAGCTTGTTGATGCTCATTTTGTTTTCTGTTTCCTGAAAACATAATGCTCAAAGATGAAGTAAAAAAAAAAGAATAATAATAATAAAAAAACAAACAAACCTCAAATTGGACAAAAAAAAGAAAAGATAAAATGCGCTCTCTGCACATTTTTTCAACAATACTATTGATATCACATTACCTTCACCAAACAAAGCTAGAGATACGTAGATGTTTTCCAATAGTACACTGATCAACCCCAACACATTACAGATGCTTGGAGCATTTTGTTCAATAATAGGAGGCCAAAGGGATTTCTTTTGGTTCCCCAAAGTTTGTTAAAATAAAATAAAAAAACAACTTTTTCTTAATACCCCTGAATTTATTGAGTGGATCACTGGCCCGCAGAATTCAATGCAATTTCAGTTTCATTGAGCTAATTTCAAAACTATCTCACTCATGCAGAAAGGGCGGACATTCCCCTTTGCACTTATTGCTGCTCACAGTCATTTTGAACCCAAAGTCCTCACCTATAAAAAAAAAAAAAAGAATGAAACCATAAAACACTAATCTAAGATTCTCCCTTGAAACGATGAAAGGCACTACTGGTCAGAAACGAAGAACTGAACAAACCCAAAAGAAATTTAAAACAAAGCCAAAACCCAGGCGCTCGCATGGAGAGCCATGGCCCCGAATTTTCACACCTTTTTCTCAGTGGCGGCTTGTCTTCTTTCCGAGTCTCGATTCTTTTCAACCCTTAAAAATGTTGTACCAAAGATTTGGCACGATAAACGAAGAGAGAATTAAACAATTCCAATTTGGAATTTAATTGTCGCACTTTGCAGAGAATTCTGAAAGTCAGTGATCCCGTTTCAGAAGAACGCCCTCGGTAAGAAGCTAGGAAAAGCATCATATCACGTCACTCACAAATTTTTCCCAAAACACAACTTACCTATTTGAGTCAGAGCGTTGTCAAGTTTCATTGTGTTATTTTGAACTATTCCTAGGAATAATAAATACATGAAAAAACCCCAGAATTTGATCACCCTGGATTTTTTGTATAGAACATGGCAGTAGAACAAACATAAAAGAAAAGAAAAAAAACAACAACAGCATAACATATGATGTAACAAAACAATTTAAGAATGATTATTTGATGGATAAAATCTTGAGGAGAAAGTCGCAATAGTAGGTCTGTGGTTTGTGAAGCCCTTAATGGAGTAAATAGTTAGGTGATTCAGGAGGACATATAATCCTATAGTCTTATAACCTATACTGAATAACTCACAAACCATAGTGCTACCACGCTTTCCTATAGGTTAATAATAGTCTGTTATAGTCCTATATAATGAAAGTGCACAGATTAAGAAAACAATAAACTAAAATGACAACAAAAGTTTGTTGATTGACATTGAGAAGAAAAAACCCCCATCTCCCCTGGCTTTTCATTGGCAGGGACGTGACAGCCAATAACAAACATTGGTTCAGAATGTCGATCAGCTCCATTGAACTTGTGAGAAATTGGCTTCCAGCAGCAGCAGCACGCAAAAAGGACACCTACTATAGAGTAATGTGCATCGCTTTTTTAGTGTTCAGAAGGAAAAAGGAAGGACAATTGATTTCTGTGTTTTCATTTTGCATGTTTTTCTCTTATGTTTTGCCGTTGAGTCTATTTTATTTTTTTTGTCTTCAAGTCCAAACAGCCTACAGTGCTACAGTGCTAACTCTTTTTCGGCGAACTCAATCAGCTGCGAGAATGGACCTTGTGTCGGTACGTCATCAATCCGCGCAGAGCTACTGTAATTTACTGCAAAATGGAAGAGACAAACAAATGATCAGCGTTAGCATTATTGGTCAATTTTTTTTTTTTAAAGAGCGACTGTGTTAACATAGTCAACAGCTGAGGCCACACACAGACAGAAAAGGTAAAACGGCGGCTTGTCGTTAGTCAAAGCAACAGCAGCCGATGTTAGGGGCAGCTGATGTCACGTTTCTGTCACATCAACGTCATGTATCTAAAAGGGAGCTGATGTGAAAGCACATTCACCACCATTTATCTTGCGCGTGCAGTTAGGAAGCCAATGACTCACAGGTACCATGATCTTTCATTCAGAGTTGAAGCCGCATCCCACCGCCCAGGTCAGAGGAGAGGGGGGTCTCTCTCATTATGCCATGCGAGTTAATGAAAATGGGTTAAGGGTTTTTGACATGCAGGCTTACAAAAAAAAAATAATCAGAAACTCGATGCATCGTGTGTAGTAAAACTTAAAGGTGGAGTGGGAGGAGCCTGCAAGCAGAGGTAGGAGGAGCTTATTTTATTTCGGTGGCATGCTGTTACCACACCAGCTAAGCCAGACATTGATTTCAAACTAGACGGAGCAAAGTGGGAATTCACCTATCTAAAGGAGAAGGGATTCTACGTAGTAACGATCACATCCTGGGGTCTACCTACTGCTCAGTGATCTCACTGAGCCTGTACAAGGGGAAGAGTTAGGGCCCAACTAATTTGAATCAATGTCCTCTGGTTGATTGAGCAACTTGTATTCTGTTTTTATTTCCTTTTGTTTTTAAAAATTCTTCCTCCAAAGTTTACCAAGTGTTTCCCCCCTCAGGAAACCCCATGGACTCATTTTCTCCACAGTCAGCTCTTAGTGCGACATCTGGCTTTGCTCACCAGCATGTCTAGCTTTCTTATCTTGTCTCTCTAAAGCTGGTTTTTACAACAAGAGTAGTTCTCCCTCCTCTACTCCTCAAACCTTTTCTCTGTCAGCGCAAACTGATAGAAACTGAATATATCGCACTTGTAAGTTAAGTGAATCTCAAACGTAAGAGTGATTGACCTCTCGGGAGGTTTGCATTTTCTTTTCTTTCTTTTTTTTCTTCTCTTTTTCCCCTTAACGTGTACGATAGCCTTGTCTCCATGCTGTGTGCTGAGGCTTACGGATGCACATTCAAGCAGGGTTGACTGCTGATGTTTTTCTGCTTTTAGAACAAATAAATGAGCTCCCCCTCATTATATCTGAGAGGAAGCAATACTGTGGTAGGATCCTGCAAGATTATAACCTGAACATGATCATATTAAGAATATAGAGCATAATATATAGCTTAGTAGTAGTAGAAAACTCAGAATTTGTGAAATCTTGCAGGATTTCCTCACATCAACCCTGCTTTTAGCATCATAAAGCTAACGTGTCTATGATCCACAAGCAATACATGGATTTATTAAACACAAGCCCCACTTATATTTTTTCCTATTTGCGTAACGCTATAGCTTGGCGAGGGGTTAAAGCTATTGTGGATACTAAAAACAGTACGTCGCTTCGTCCTCACACATCATACAACAAAGAAAAAGAATTGAGCGACCCTCCATTTGTTTCAAAGGTTCAAAACGTAATAAAACACACATGAGGGCCTCTTTCACTTCAACGCTGATGTACACACAGGCAGGGAAAAGAAAAAGATAATTGTTACAACAACATATGTTGAGGACGTTACCTGAAGAAAATTATTCAGAGAGCAATTTTCCCCACAATTCCTCATTCTAGTTAAAGGGTGAGTGGCGATGGTGGGGGAGCAAGCTGCTGACAATCTACAAGAGAGAAGGTCGTTATGGCGACCGAGCGACAAGACACAGATTAGAGACATGAGGAAAGGGTTCAGTTTTTTTTTCCCCTTCTAGCCACAGAACCAGACAGAAATTATCTGAGCCATCTCTCACAAATTGAGGCGGGAGACAGAAGATGGGAGGAAGAAGGGGGGAGAAGAGGAGAGAACAGAGTTAGCTCAAGATGAGACACAAGGACAGGGCTTTACATCAACAGATAGATAAATATATCAAGTGTTTGAGTCGACAGGCACTTTTGCCAAGCGGTCGGTTGGTTTGATTTGCAGATTTATTGTCCGGATGTTGGTGCCTTTGTTTCTTTTTTTTTTGATTTGTGCTCTTCTAGGATTTTCTCCATATTTAAAAAAATCATCTTTGATCAAAACTATATTGTATCTCTGTTCACAGTAATCATTATGTCCATTTTTTTTTAAACAGAAGCAGGAACCTGAGGCACCTATGCTGAAGTGCACTTAATTTGGGTATGGAGATCGATTTGTCCGACTTTCTTTCTCTTTTATAATATGGCTCTGATATAATCCATCGCAACGTAATGGGTCACACATGGAATAGATAGCCCTCCTGTATCTCACCAGACACCAAATAACAAACCCTTTTTTTATATAATGTAGAGCCCTGTGTGGTAAGTTTGTCTTGTATTGTACCAGACATCCGACAACAGAAAAAACAGTTAAAAAGCTCATAAGCGTTTTTAGCTGCAAAGCCATGCGATTCTACTGACCCTATTGTATTGGTGTGCTAGCATCACAGCTTCAAAATCATCCAGAAATTAACACCTGTGGTCACAGGTGCTCCTTTTCTGCCCGAACAAATCCACCAGAAAACCCACTTGAGCGTCTTTGAATTTCTGTGAAGAATCACACAGTGCTCCCCTTGCGAGAAAGCAGGGGGAGATTGCATATTTTAGTTCCTTTTTTCTTCTTGTAAACATTTAAGAGTGACCTGACTAGACAGTGGGGCTGCTGGACACAGGTCAGTCCTGGGGGGACCAGGACGCAGAGGCAATGGGAGAGAAGACGGGGCTTTTTTCTTTGTTTCAAAGGAGCACCGATGCCAACAGACGAGCCGTAGAGCAGAGGATGTCATACGTAGTTACAAGAGCGTCAGATTGACATCCTCTTCACATGTCCCCACCCCCCACAATGTGTTACTGTTACACTCAGGGGGGCCAGAACAAACAAGCACAGAAGCTGCCACCTTTTACATCATACGTACAGCACCATGACAGCGGAAAGAATAGACACTCCATAATATCCACAAACCCCCCCCCAATATAACCGGGGCCTTATAACCCACATGCCGTATATGTCTACTACAGTCCAAACGTCTAGTGCACACTGTACATACATCTGCATTCCCCTAAGCGTTTACACTAGCACACACAAGCAGCCGGTTAGTAACACAGCAGTCCCTAGAGGAGCGCAGGCTGGCCGGGGAGCTAAGCGAGCGAGTGGGGCTCTTAAACACTAAGGCAGGGAGGGTTTGGCCCCCGGGGGCCCCCTCCCCTCTGTACACAGCAGTCCCTTGCAAAACTTCTCAGCCGCTTCAGTCGCAGTAGATCTTGTACTTCTCGCTGCAAAAGACCACCGGGCCTCCCATGATGCCGTTGGGCATGGCATTGTTGAGCTCTGGGCGGCCGGAGCCAGAGCAGGTGAGACTCTGACTTACGTGGGGGTTGTTGGCGGTGCCGGCGGCGGCCGCCTTGCTGCGGGCCCTGGCCCGGCCGGGGGCGCCTCCCCGCCGGGTCTGCTCGTGGTCGAACTCCAGGTCCTCCAGGCGCTGCGTCAGGGCCAGTTTCTGCTGGATGGCCATGCGCAGCAGAGAGTTGAGTGTCTTCTTCTCATCCTCTGCCGCGGCGAGCTGCCTCTGCATCTCGTCCAGCTGGGTCACGTACTCGTCACAACTGTAAGACACACAGAGAAAGTTGTAGTCAGATGTGTACATATTCACTTAAACCTGCCTCTGAGGAAAATCAGCAAGATGTTTTTACACCAACAGGAAATTCCAGTGTCAATCCACCAGGGGGCGCTGCATCTTCAAATAAGACAAAACACTATGACTCAATGGAGGAAAAAAATTGTTGCCTTTTTTCTTCAAATATTTGCATTAAAGCGACTGTAAAACAATGATCATCAAATATTTACTCCATGTGTATATTTGAGACTATTACAGCAGCACTTATGAAGACAAAAACCTATGAAATTAAAGCACTCTCTTCACGACCTTTCCCCTGATTGCATGGTGTTCTTGCCACCAGCAGGCGGAGCCGTTGAACCACTTGGTGCAGACTTCTTGATTCCACTGAGGAGCTTTTGCATTATTAACTTGAGCTTTCGTCAGCCATCTCACGGCCTTCCAGCAAAGTTCACACACTAAAATGTTTGTCATTTCAACATCAAAATGTCGCTTTGAGTGATAAAGTCTCTCTCTGTTGCCACCGGTTCAGAGCATCTGCCTTTGCCCCTTTTCATTTCTATAGACTGTCAAAAATGATATGCAAATCCATGCTTTGGGGATTTATATCACTGCTGCTACAGGTAAGATATCTCAGTGAGCTCTCATCTCAGTGTAGCTTACAGCTTCTCTGAATGGTGAGAGCAGTGTATGTGTGGTGGAAGTTAAGAATAGATCACACACACACACACACATACAAAGATGGACGCATTAACCTCAGGGTGGCTGAGATCCTTTCTGCGTCACCTGTGGAAGCGACTGAGGAGAGGAGAGGGGAGGAGGGGGAAAAAAGGAGGAATGTATCGCTGTGAGCCGTAGCTGGTGACATCTGGTCTCCACTTTTCCAGACGATGTGAGACTCTATCACGTCCGTGTGCGTCTCTTCTGGATGTGTGAAAGGGCGCACAATATGAAGTCTGTCTGCTTCTTCATTTTACCGGGTGCTGCAGTGCGGCATTATCACCTGCCTCCCTGTGCCCTTGTGCGTGTGTGCGTGTGTGTGTGAGTGAATGAGTCTGTGTGTGTGTGTGTCTAAGACTGGACAGGTATAAAACTAGGTCACCAAATGGGGATTTTCAGGTGGAGGGTGGGTTTATATCTCCATCCTCCATCTGCTGTCACGCTCACCTTTCATTTTCATGCTTTTCTCCTGCACGGGCCTTTTTCTGTTTTTTGCCTTTTCATTCCCCTGCTCTCTCATTCATCTCTCTCTCTCTTTCAATCACATCCTGTCTCTCATCCAGCTCTTATCTTGCCTCTCAAGCTTTTTTTTTTTCTCCCTGCGTTGCTGTCTGCATTTATCTGCCTGCGTCTGTCACTTTCTCTCCCACCTCCATCTTGCTCATCCCTATTTTCTGTGTTGCTGACAAAGTGACATTCTTCCATAATGATTGACACGCCTCTATAAAGGCAGGGGATGGATGTATCGGTAAGCTTCGTCCTTATGCCGCAACAGAGCAAAAAATAATATTCACAAATAATTAGCCTAACCCTGCTCTCTTTTATCTAGAAGGTATTAAAGAATTTACTTTATTAGAAAACGCCCCAAACTGCGGTGACAGTCTGCAAACTCATGTATTCAATCGTTTGAAAGCCTTCAAGTGTCGCTTTTCCAGTAAACACGTGGGATCTGTTAATGTTTAATGTTTAGTCAGCGGTTAGTGACTGTTTGAACCGCTGCATTGTAAAAACAAACAACCCTAGAATATGTTTATTGTATTGTTGAGTAATAAAGTCACGTTTTGTGTATATAAGAAAATGTATCTGTTAACATAATTAGATTAATTGGCCTTTTTTTCTCTCCAAAGAAATAAGCTTGTTTTGAATAGTTTCTATATTCCAGTGTCATGATAGTTGCTCGGGCAGATAAGGACACTTATTGTTGGAAAACTACTCCAACAAGACAAATTACATTAGGCACTAATGTATTAAAATCCACTTCTTGTTTTAATATAAATAAATAAAAATAATCTATATCGTCCTGGAGGCAGAATCTGGGATCGAAAACACGATGAGCTGCAGATGTTTTTGTTGTGTGTGGCTCTGCACGTGGTTGTGCGCCATGTGAACTCTGACCACCTCACAAACATAAACCATACCCTCCCCTTTTGTGAATGCGGTTTGATTCCCAGTGGGCCACACACCCAGACAATAGGGATCAGTGCTGCTTCATTAAACCCAGTATGAGATGGGGTCTCATACTGGTGTGTGTGTGTGTGTGTGTGTGTGTGTGTGTGTTGGGGGGGTTGACCTGAAAGGAGGGGGACTGGTGCGCCTTCAGACGGCTCAACCACTCCTGCATGGGGGGTGAGAGGGTGTGCATTTTTTTCCCGGGAAAAAAAAGCAAAACAAGAGAAGTCTATTCTGGAGACTGGGGGGATACAATAGGAGTCTTTTTTTTTGGCGTGCTGATGGGGAGTGGTGGCACAATGGCTGAGGGGGGGGCCGGGGGGAGGCGGCGGATTCTGGGCGTTTTGAAGATGAACAGTCTTCATATTCACTTTAACAACCATGCACTTTATCTGCATCTCGCTGTGTTGATTTACTGTAGCCAATAGCTTTAATGGCTGCAGAAGGAATCCACAGCTACTGCTACATTCAGGTAGACATGGCTCATAATCAATATTTCCTTCATAGCACACACACACACACACACACACACACACACACACAACCTCCTCCACTGTGGTCTTGTCTGGAGCTTGATTGGTCATGGTGGGATGGATATTAGAGAGAAGGCAAGGAGGAGGAGGAGGACGAAAGAGCAGAATGGAAAGAAACAATGATAAAGACTAAATAAAACGAAGGAGAAGAAGAGAACAGCTGGATGACTGAGGGAGTATGTATGTAGCCTATGTGTGAGGAGAAAACGTGACTCCAGCTAATGGTTTGACTGTTAATCAAAATGAGCTGGAGCTGGGAGCATGTCGAGGCATGTCTGAGGAATGTTAGAGGCAGGATCTTACTGTTAACATGACACCAGAGACTGCAGCTGGACACACACACACGAGAAGCACATACACACACTAGCAAAACAGCGAAATTCTCACAGACTCAGAAATCTCAAGTAACCCTCATGTGTAATGCTGCAGCACAGACACAGGCTGCAGAATCACACCACACATTGTTTCAATCCCACACTCTTCCTCTTTGTCTACGACCACACAATTGTATCTGAGGACTTTTCCACATCTTAGAAAGAAATCCACCTTTATAAACTTTGTCCGAGTGGCGATTACCATGAGAGACTGTCAAATTAGGGCTCCTGTAGTGGGGGGCTTTAACTTGAAAGCCTGCCCCCTTCCTCTCTTTCTTTTCCAGATGACTAGAGAACCGGGTGTTTGGCGATGGCGAGGAAGGACGGAAGAAGGGGGGGACGGGTGGAGGGGGACACAAAAGCAGGAGGGAGTGTGGGAAACTTCTTCCCCCAGCCTCTCAAAGAGTTCCCTGACCCAACTCTGCACCGTATAGGACAGAATTTACATACCAATGCATGAATCCCACATAAACACACTGAATCTAACTCATGCATGGGCTCCAGAAGAACAGTGACGGACTTCTGGGGTCGGAGCCGCAAGAACTTCATCATCATCATCGTCATCAGGGGAGGTGTTTTTTGTGCACAGGGGGAACAAAACACAGACCATAAACAACAAGCTCTAATGTGTTGTCAATATCTTAAGCTTCTATCCAGCAAAAAGAGGCTTAAAGAAACAGACACTTCACCATGGATCTGCTTCTTCCTCATAGCCTATATGTCACACTTTCACTGCACTGCTATCCACAAGTTTCCGAACGTCATCTGTGGTCAAAACCGTAAGCCGGTTTTGCATTTCCGGTGGAATTGTACGTTTACGTTTCCATGGTTTTCAGTCGCCAAACCAGAGATGTGGTGTAAACGCATGAATCTAACATGGATGTCAATTTGTCTGATATCCATTGTTAAAAGCCGGTGTGATGATCCATGCGTTTTACAGATTTTCATTGAAAAAAAAAAAAATCCATGCATTTAATGTACCGCGACTACCGAAACCATGGAAATGTAAACATAAAATTCCACCGGAAGAGCAAAATCGGCTTACGTTTTTGACGTTCGGAAAAGGGTGGATAACACAGACAAGTGAGACAACTCAGAGGGCCCTCAAAGGACAAAAAGATAAAATAATTAGTGGGAGTGAGATCTGGTTCTGGTTGGCTGTAGGTGCCTTTGGTCCAAATAGTTTAGCATTACACCTCCATCCTCTCACCATCTGGCTCTGCAGTGCGCCAAAAAGCCACAAGACAGCGGGACAGAGGAGTTTTTCCTCCTGTGGCTAATTGATCAGCCGCTGCTGCAGGTAGATGGGATTACCTCAGCAAACACTCTTCACTTTAGGTATTGAATTACCGTAGGTAGGGGTGAGCTGAGGGGTGCTGAGCTGCCCACACATTCCCCAGCAGCCTCTGTAACCTTCATACCATAAGATACAGTCTCCATCCACCTCCCCCTTCTCCTCCTCCTCCACCACCACCACCGCCTCTCCTCCCGCTGCACAGCTTGAGCTCTGCTGTGGATTGCGGAGGCGTCTTAAATGCAGAAGAGGAAAGACTGTCTCAGCATCTCAGCGTAGCCATCTGGACCGGTGCTGATATTTACACGTCAAGTGGGCACCGACATGCGAAAAGAAAAAATTTAACTGAGAGGAAAATCAACTCAGAAAGTGAGCTCTTGGTCCTGCATTTTTAAATAAAAATAAATAAATAAATAAATAAAAATCACACCTAAAGCCCTAACACATGCCTGTAGAGATATAGAATCTCTCATATCTCTACCTTTTCTTAGTATTCACACACATGCACACATAAACAAACACACAGGCTGTGCACGAGCACTTAGTCTACTCTGTGTTTAGGGGTGAATGTGTAATCCAGACCAAACTGAGGTGGGATTATGCGCAGAACCTTTGACCGGCTTCTCTCTGGAATCAGAAAAGATTAGTGTGTGTGTGTGTGTGTCAGCCCATCTGATACACACACACACACACACACACATTACACTTAAACACACTGGTCAAAAACACTACTTAAGTGACATATTTAAATGATACCCAGATTAGATACCTTCTGTTCTCCAGAGTCAGAGTCAATGCTGCTAGAATCCCTTAATGGCCGCGATTCTCAAAAAAACACAAACAACATCCTCCATAACATGAGCTAAATATGGATTAGATTGTGACGGTGATCTTTGTCTTACCTGGTTTTATTGTTTATGGTTTATCGTGTGTGGTGCATGTGTAATAATAGCACAAAGTCTGCTGTGTTAGCACTTCCTCTTCAAGATAATCTAAAGCAGCAGCGTACGAGGCACGGCTGGGAGTCATGGCACACCAGCAACAACAAAGACAAAGGCTTATGAAGCAATGTCTTCTGGAAAACACTGGAATGGGTTAACACTTTGTAAGGTTTGACAGATGTTTGTGTGAGTGAGAAGACGTTTCTTTGGTCGGTGGTTGTGTGTGTGTGTCCCCTTACCGTGTGGCGAACATGGCTCGGAGAGAGGAGAAGGTGGCAGCGTCTTCCTTCAGGGCTTTGAGCTCGTTCCTCAGTTTCATCATGGTCTCGGTCACCATGGCCTTTTCGTTCTCGTACTTGCTCTTCAGGTTGGTCAGAGCCACTTCAGCTGTCTGTGGGTGGACGAAAGGAACAAAAGAGGGGTCAGAGCAGCTGGAAGACGTCGGGGGGGGGTGTTTCCTGTCCCGACCGGTGTAGCTCTGTTAATATGAACCTTATGAGCTGTTCCTTCAGTCATTAAGGTGGCCATGTGGCCTGTTATTGTTAGTTACTGTTAGGTGTGTGGTTTATGAGGGGCTTTCATGTTTGTTTTCTGATATAACCACACACATACTTTAAAGGGCTACCAGAGCAACTGCACACACACTGTCACTCTGGTTATGGTTCGGTGTGTTTTTGGAAGGCTGCTGTTCTTCAATCCTGAACACACAGATAACTCTGGGCAGCTGGCACCATAAGACTGCTGTCTCCACCAGTGTTGTCGCTGATCTTGTCTGCGACGCATTTGCTGCAACAGCTGAATAGACCTGAAATAGCCGACACTTTCTGTCTTTCAAGGGAAACTGACAAATGTTTGGTAGTGCAACTTACTATCACTGATGGAAGTAACAATAAGCAAGTTCCCTCACTTTAATGTGTATAGTTGTCTTTTTAAGATTGTTAATATGTTGATGCATAAACTGAAACTATAAGAGAGAGCTTAATGTGTGTAAATGTGCTAAACCTTTTATATTTAGTGGAATATACAAGGACATGTTCTCAGGAAAGTGACAATGGATGCTCATTAGGGATCAGGAGGACTGTCCGTGTCCTTCGTTGACGCTTGTTGCTCACCTGTATGTATAAATGGTTGCATAAACAGGAAAAGGACTATGGTAAATAACAATTTTGTATTTTTGTAGTTGATTCTGATGGAAAATGCCTTTTCCAAAAAAAAAGAAAAAAAGAAAGTGTGGTAGTGACACCAAGCTAGTAGAAAGGACAAAGACGCAACAACAACAGACCTGTTTGTTGGCCTTGAGGACGGTCCTCAGGGTGGCGATCTGCTCCCTCTTGGTGCTGAGCAGGGACTTCAGTTTGAGGATCTCCTCCATGCAGGCTTCCTTGTCCTTGTCGGCCACGGTGCCGAGCTCCAGGGACGCCACCCTCTGGCGCGACAGCTCGGTGGTGCGGTCCACGGCCAGCTGCAGGTGCTTGATCTGGTCTCTGATGATGGCGACCAGGTTGTAGATGTTCATGGGCTCGCGGCGGTGGTCGGACACGGGGGAAGGCAGGGAGGAGACGGGCGAGGGGGCTCCGTCGCTCAGGTCGCTCCTGCCGGGCTCGGGGAAGAGACCCTTGGTGAGGAGGATGGGAGAGCGGCGGCCGCGGCCCTCGGGGCTGCTCCGGCCGCCCTTGCCCTCCTTGTAGAAGTCGAGCATGACGCGGTTGGGCGTCTCGTTGTTGCACATGCAGACGTGGTTGTAGAGGGTGGCCAGCTCTTCGCTGAAGGTGACTAACTCGTCCTGGGCCACGCTCAGGCTGCCCTGGGACTCGCCGGCCACGTCGCTCAGCTGAAGACACGGGAAAATGCACCATTTAGTTTTTGTCTTACAGTTTTTAAAACAGATGAACATTGCTGAGAGTGATATCTCACCTTGCGCAGCTCCTTCTCCATCTTAGCCTTCTCTTGTCTCTCCACGTTACTCGTCCTCTCCAAACTGGCCAGCTTCTCTCCCAGTGTGGCGACGGTGCTCTCCAGACGGACGCGCTCCTCATCGTAGCGTGACTGACAGGCTTGGTATTCTGTCTTCAGAGTCTTCAGTTCCTCCTTCAGCTCTCCCGCCTCGGACACGGCAACCTGGCGAGACGAGATCGATCGCAAATTAACCCCAAATTACCTGTCAATCTAAAGCTTAAAGGGATAGTTCAACATTTTGGCAAATTAGCCCACTGCCACAATCCCTATAGTCTTAGCAGTAGGTTTGTTACCTTTAATTGTCAGTGCAAGCTATTTTTAGAACGGTGGAGCAGAGCCGTGAGCTGCTCAGAGCTACGCTATGGAGGCTAATGGGATTTCTTGGTTTCCCTCATCAAGCTCATCAAATACACAATCCAACAACTCTAAAACGCTCTCGTGGACAAGTTGTGTGACCTGCACATTCACCGCGCTATGAGATAATAACAGAACGTTACGAGACAGAGTTGTTTTCGAGGTAAATTCATGCAAAACCGCTGATGCGCACTCCCTTCAGGGGCAGTTTTTATAATCACCTTGTACTTGCACTCCAGGATCTCCGGTCCGTTGATGTCCACCTCGTAGTAGTCTCCGTCTTCGTGGCTGTCGCGCTCTTTCTCGTTGTCCAGGGCGGACTGCCGCTCCTTGCTGGCCTGGAGCTTGCGGATGGCGCTGAGGTTCTCCGTGAGGCGGTTGACCTTCTCCTGATGCTCCGACAGAGCGCCGTTGGCCTGCTCCAGCTGCTTCTGGGAGTCCTGCAGGTTGGACAGCAGGTTGACCTTCTCGCGCTCCATCTAGATGAGGACGCACAAAGAGGGGAGGACATACCAGGTCATCATATTTTGCGAGTAATTTCACACTTTATTTTTCGGTCACTTGATAGTGTGAGGGCTCAACAACAGATCACATTAAATCAGTGGATTATCTGTCATGTGGTAACTCTACCCACTATCAGCCTTGTGCTGCCAAGGTATGTGAGGCTTATTGCCCAGTAGCCCAGCATCGGTGTCAGGACGACCTTGACAAGTTGCTGGACTCAGATCAGCTCAGCGCTGGCAGAGACAGCAGGTGGGTCATGTTACACACACATTTGTGCTGATATAAGCACTGAGCTATTTTAGAAGATGATCTGTAAATAACATAAAAGCATCATGGTCATGCTCATCTGCAGGCAGTTTTTATTACTGCATAATAAATACTAATGAAGCCATGGCGGCCGCGTGCTAATCGACATGGCCCTGTCATGTCCAAGAGTGGGCTGCTGCTGCTGCATTTGTTTACATCACACATCATTTGTCAAATACAGCCGACACTTTTCACATATTTAGAAGGTTTGAGGATTACTTTGTGTCACTGTGACGCCCACCCTCCTCCTGCACCATCCGTTATCAGATGTTGCCTTTAGACTGTCAGGGACTAATAGGGCGATATCTGAGGAGCGGAAGTCTGAGATTGATCACTGAGAGCCAAATCAATAGAATGATATAATAAGGCAAGAGATGAACAGAGTATGGCTGGATGAGCAGAGGAAGCTTTTTGTGTCCTATGCTCTAAATCCTGCCGGGAATCTTTGGAATGACTTGGCGCAGGCAGCATGACTCGCTGCTGGCTCATATCAAACATGGGGGCTTCGTCACGGGCCACAAGCTTCACCACTACAACGATCAGACCCAGAACCAGAACGGTTCCCATAGCGGGGCAACACAGAGGTAACGTCAAGTTCACGCATTAATCCTGCTACAGAGTTTATGTTTGATAAAGGGAGACCAAAAGAGAAAAAAAGAAAATCTTAAATCCCTCAGTCCTCTAAACAATCGTTATCCACAGGTTCCCGGTACTTTCTGGTAACCATGGTGCACCATCAGACATGGCCCAGGACTCGTGGGGTGATGAGCAAGCAGATGGCAGGTCCTTCGGTGCCACCACCTGCTGATTGGCCGCCCCGTCGAGGCCTGCGGGGCGTGTGTGTGCGTCCTCCCTGGATTAACTTTGCTATAAGGGGATTTAGATCTCTGCAGAGGCCCGGGCCAGAATCTAGACTGAACGCACACACTGCACTGACTCACTGACTCACTCCTTCAGATACACCTTCAACTTTCCCACAAGCATAGTCCTGCAATTTTGAGTTATTCAGCGTTAACTCCTGTCAGTCTGGTTCGGTTTAAGGACAGAACAGTATTGATAAATCTGATTGACATGAGAAATTAATTTTAAAAAATCTCATAAATCTGTTTATGTCAATAAAAATCTACAGGAGGAGTTTAAATGCTTCATTTGTTTTGATTGTCACTCGCCTGTTATCGATCCTACAAGTAAAGTGCAGGCGATAACTGCTGACACTAGTCATTTACGTCACAGTCTATAAGAGCAATCTGCTCCTCAATTCATCGATTCTGTCTTGCCCGTGGACATTGAGTGGTTATTTACTGAAAGTGGATGTTTTCGGTTTCCCATGGCGATTGAGCTCAACAAACCTGCATCAGCTGCTGTTTGAGCTTCTGGATCTCTGAGATGTTGAGTTCGCTCAGCAGGTCGTCCACCAGGCTGGGCGCGGGACGGAACAGCTCGTCCTTCTTGGGCGTGGACATGCGGTTGTCGTCGGCGATGGCGTTGGCCAGTTTGGTGAAGCCGTTCTCGTACCCGTGGAGAGCCTCGTCGTTGTTCGGCTCGGTGGCGGCATCGTCGCTGAACTTGAGGCCGTCCAGAGAGATGCTGAGAGGGCTGTTGGGAGAACAAAGGGAACGAGGTGTCATCTAGTGTTTGTTACAGATGGTGCTGAATTTTATTTTATTTTATTTATTTATTTAAAAAGGACAATGTACATTAATAACATCAGTTCTTTTCTCTTTTTAAGGAAAAGAAAAGAGGAAGCCCAACGTAAATGTACCGGGATTAGCAAGTACGTAGCTAATTTTCACCCGCAGTCCTCTGGCAGTTTACATAGAAAAGATTTCATAACAATTAGACAAGACACAGGTATAACAGGACAGACACAGAATCAGACACAATATTGACAGATGAAATAAGACAGACAGTACAATAAGAACTCGACAGAGCAAAACACAGGGATCAGAGGTACTGTACAAAGAAGTTCTAACAAACATTCAAAACAGGCAACAAGAACAAGAACCTGACATACAAAACAAAACACAGAGACAGAGAGGTAGAATAAAGTGCTATAGTGGCCATGCAGCTGGCGAGCGGCTTGTTTGTGTTTTTCTGTTCACCTGTGGTACAGAGTGTCTCCGATGTTCATGTAGTGGGAGAGCTCTTTCCTCAGGGAAGCCTTCAGCTCGCGCTCAGTCTTGATGGTCTCCAGGGCCTCTCCGAGCTGACGCTCTGCGATCTCTTTCAGGCGGATGGCGTCCTCCAGCTGGCTGTTCAGGAACTGAGTGTCCTCCTCCAGGCGACGGATCTCGTGCTTCAAACCCTCAAACTCCACCTGAGCAGAGGACGACAAACAGCCACTTTAACAAGAGAAATAACATTAGGTAGTTGCTGCTCCAGTGAAAATGGATGGCAAATCAACTGGATCAAAAAGACATTATAATTCAAGAATATATCTATTTTATGTCCTTTTCTAATTAGTAAGCTGATTGAATTTTGGGAATCCCTTTAATGGCTGTCTAAGGAGCCTCTTTTGTTTGTCCCACGCCTCTCATGAATAAACAAAGCGAAACAATAAAGACATATGGAGAGAATTAACAGCTCAGGCACCAAATGGAAAAAAACCTACATGGAAATCTGCTCTGACGTATGTTTGCAGATGTGTTTTCCCCCTTTCAGTCATTTGAATAAACCCAGGAAATGTGTTTTGTACCTATAAATATTAACATCTCTGGTCTGAAGAGTGATGGGTTAGTTGTAAAAGAGTTTGTAAAAACTTCTACAGTATATGAGACAGCAGCGCTGTCTACAGGCTCTGTGAGAAAACAACAGAAGCTGCTTATTTATCTCTTCGCTGTGTTAGGGGATGTTTTTTATTATCGTAATTGAATCTGAGCTCATGCTTCTTTTGGCAGTCTAACCCTGTAGGCCTACTGAGATACTGTGAGATAGTGTACAGTACATGTGTGTTTTAAAAAGTACTTGAATGAGATGCCTGAAGCTATGAGTTTAATTAAGCCTCAGTGAAGAGGCTGCATGATGATGACCAGCAGCCGAGGCTCATTTCTCAAGAAGGGGGGTGTTTTGCACTTGTTCATCTTCTACCCATCTTTTGTCTTTGTTTTTGTACTCAAAACCTCGGCATACTCAGGGTTTACACGATTCAAACTTTGCTCTCGTCTCACCTGGCTCTGTTTGAGCACCAAGACCTGCTTCTGCAGCGAGATGTTCTCCTCCTCCAGCTCGGTGTAGTCCTGCAGCAGACGAGCCTCCCTGAACTTGTACTCCTTGATGTCATCCCGCAGCTGATTCCTCTGGAGCTCCACCATCTGGCTGTTCTGTGGCGCCGAGAGAGAGGGTAGACGGGACAGAGGGAGGAAGAGGAAGAGCTGTCAGTTACCACTATTACAATCTCGTTTGACTGAGTGTGAGGGAGACGGCGATTGATTGGATATCCTTGCTTCGCCGTAACCGTTTGTGTCACGTTGGCTCTTTAACTTGCTAAATCTTGAGAGATAAGAAAGGGCTCCCATCTGGACAAACCGGCCCCTGTGTGCGTTCTGGGTGTGTGGGCCTGTTGGTGTGTCTGAGAGGGAGGTGCCAGGTGTCTCTCCGGGCATCGGGCCCACCAGCGCCTGCCTGCCTGCCTGCCTGCCAGCTCTGATGGCACCAGAGAGACTTGAAGCCTGCTTATCTCTCTCCTGCTGCCAGGTCAACGGCCGGGAAGCTCTGTAACAGTCTCATTTTCTAAAGAGGAGTTAGATTAGGTTTGATTCTCTGTAAAGGAGGATCCAAGGACCAATCAGAGGAAATGAGGGTTGTAGAATTCAGAAGATGGAAATTCAAACCAGAAATCAGATTTTTTTTTTTTTTCCATTGTCAGTTGATGTGGGCTTATATTTCTAGTGTGTTCACTGAGTAGCCATCACTAGTGTTTGTGTTTGAATCATGTCAATCGCAACTGTATAGATATATATTTTTATATTTCAATGAATCATGTTAAATCACAGCTACATAGATTATATATATATATTTTACAATTTAAAGAATCATGCCCAACCCTGTAACTATGTACCTGTTTTGTTATCTACTGGTCCTCCGTCTTTATAGACTTTTTATGTTAATTGTTGTATTGTTTTGGGGACTACGGATGTAATTTAGCACATGTGCTAAATCCTGTGTATTTACTGTGGGTACTCTAGCACTCACTGTTCATTAATATGCATTGTCCCGACTAAATAAACAAATAAAGTACAGTAAAGTAAAGGTCCTCTTGCTGAGCAGGAGGTGTCATTAATTATATAAAGGTGAGGGCAGTAAGAGAAGTGCCCTTCCCCCACTTGTAGATACTGACACAAAGCCAGACGGATCCAATCAGCCCGGCTGAGCCGCCTCTGTCCTGACTTCCTGATCTATTGCTCTGCTCAGCCCTCCAATGTCTCTCTTCTCTTGAGGTGTGTCCTTTCTCCCCAGCCCCCGCTCACTGGCACATCCCAACACATAAGAGTCCCACAGGACCTTTGTGTGTGTGTGATGGGGGGACATCTCAGCCAGCGGCTCTGAGAGAAACAGTGGATAAAAGCTCTAAAGTAAGAAGATACTCGCTGACGGAGGGTGGGCCTCTCACTGTCTTTGAACTGAATCAACCAACATACGTGTGTGTGTGTGTGTGTGAATGTAATATGAGAAAGAGGTGGCAAAAGCATGTGAAATAGATCTGTGTCCGGCAGTGTGTGAGCTGACCTCTAATGTGCATGGGTGCAAGTGCGCGTGTAACTTTTTTAGAGTGTGTTTGTGTAGAGGTCAGCAGTATGGTTTGGATTTGCATGGGTGTTTGTAGCTGTGTGTGTGTTTGTGTGATGTGCGTCTCTCTCTGTGAGAAGAGCTGGCAGAGATAACATAATACCAGAGGGACAATTAGCCTTGCAATCCCTGGCCAGGTGGCCCCTTCCTCTCCTGCTGTCGCCGCGTGGCCGCATCACAATCCCTGCTCTCCGATCGTTGCAGCGACAACAGGAAGTCAATCTGGAGAGGCTTTCACCGCGCAGGCCTTTTCATATCAGCACGGCCTTGAGACTGAATGAACATTAGTATTATTCCTCATTGAAGTAGAGTAGGTAATAAACTGGTGGTGACAGGTATGCTAATGGATAGAAGGTTGGGCCTTCTTCTGTGATGTAAGGTTGAATTTATTTCATAATTTAGCATGGCTTTATAAAATTACAATAATGAACAATAATAAACGCTCAAAATCTTTAACTAATATGACTCAGGAGACTACAACGCATCTGTATTTGTTACGTTCTCTGTAATTGGTATTTACTCACATATTTTGGGCTCATTGAGAGAGGAACGCTCTGACAAATACTACGCTGCTAAATCCCCACTGATGAAGCGCACATGCTGCTCGTTTGCTCTGTGAAATTATTAATCACTTTATGCAGAGCTGGGTGGAGGCTGACGTTTGAAGGTACATTAATATTCATCAGCGTATTGCGCATGTCTAATGAGCGGGGGCGGGATGTTGGTGCATTACTGAATAATGCATGAGCTTACAGACACACAGATCAGTCGTATAGCGCTAAGCCTGCGTACAGCGGTCCTGACTTCAGAGGGGGAACTGAATTAAAGCGAGAGAAAAAAAAGAAAATCTGGAATCAGTCAAAACATTAACAGATTCGGTTACTCTGGCTGTCAGCTTTGGAGAATCGAACAGCACAGACAGAATTATTTCATAGAGATTTTGAACATTATCCCAACAGTAATCTGTGGTGTTACGGAGCTGTAGCATCTGGTCGTCCTGGTCTCTTACTACTGTGTGTCAGGGTTACTGGGCCTCAGCTGGAGGGTCAGAGCTGTTTGGTACCGATGAATACAGGCCAACACTGAAACTGATTAAGATCCTCCTCCAATCTGATTACAATGCGTACCAGGGTTTTGACCTTTAACCTCATTTCCACATCCTTTGCTAGCACTGAACCCCCTCAGAGACTGTGGAGGGGGGGTGGAGTTAGGGTTACGCCACACTGCTGCCTGACAGGAGTTGATTTGAGTGAATTCACCAGGGGTTGTAGTGGCCATGTGTGTTTTTATTATCAAGTGTGAATAACATTTAATCAGGCATAGAGCACGTGCTTCTCCTGGGAATTTAAAATTGTGATAATGTGTGTGTGTGTGTGTGTGTGTGGCTGGTCAGACAGTGGAGTGTGATAGCCTAAAGGCCGTCCGAGCCGCCACCAACAGAGAGGTAGTTGGTGAGAAGCCTTTCATGGCCACACGACTGTGTGTAGTAAGTGATTACCCCCTGCCTGCTGTCACTACAGGTGACGTCTGGACAGCTGCTTGAACCCACCCACACAGCACACACACACACACACACAGACACAGACACACACAGATAAATGTGTCACTTCCATACAAAGTGGGTGGTAGTGAAAACACCAGACTGTACTGCCTTTCTGTAAACTTGCAAGGTTGGTACCGGTACGATATAAGCTGGAAGATGTTTGAGAGCATAGTGAGGACTAGTGTGTGTGTATCAAAAAACAAAACAAACAGCAGTGGTTTCCTGCTTTAATGAAGTCCCTCTTGGTGAAAACAAATTGCCATGAGAGCACATTTCTATGGGTCAAAGCTTCTTCCAATTGTGCGAGCTCTCATTTTCAACTCAACTAAAGCTTTCTTCCCACTAGTAAACTGCTTTTGACAGCACAGTGAGGCTGAGCCTGCTAAAATCCCACCAAAGCTCTGAGTGAATTTCTCAATGTGTTTGAGCCGCTGTAACCTCCATCGCTTAGTAAAACCATGGTGGCAAAGTTTCAGGCTTAACAAACAGTGTAGATTAGGAATGTTTTAATGCTTTATTAAAGGCTCTGCTGCTCCATAACTCCCACAGAATCCAGCTCGCATTTTTATAAAATCCATATTTGCTTTGCCTCTTCCTGTTTTGTTCCCTAGAAAGAGCTGTGCAGACATCCATATCTGTATCCTTCTGTATTATTGATATGTATACACACCGTGTTACCTCCCTCTATACTCTCATTCCCCTGACCTCCATTTCCCCCTCCATCCCGCTCACTTTGCACTTCACTAAAATGCACATGCACAAGGTTTTTTTTTTATCCTGCATAGTGCAAAGTGCTGGAAGATGGCAGGACACCAAGTATACACCAGCTCAATACTGTTTTTTTTCTCCCTATCTCAGCTTCTCTGTCTGATATCACTGACCTCCATTTTGCCATTTCACCAACTGCACCACTGGGCTCATTTTTCCAACCCCCACCTCCCCTGTGTCAGCGTGATGACTGCTTTTAGAGGACATGTATCCGTCACAGTTGATTTCCTTTCTTCATGCTGAGCTTCAGTTCCATCATGTCTACTTATCAGATGAGAAAAAAAGTGTGCAGAGTATCTGCTGGAAGATGTATACTGATGCCGAACCCCAGAGAGAACCTTTTGGACTTCAGTGAGCTGATTAGAGGAAAAAAAAAAAAAAAAAAAACTTTCAATGGAGCACGTCAAGGTCGCGTCAGCCCAAGTTAAATCTAACTCTACAAAGCCAGGAGCGTCTGAGGATGACCTTCAGGAGAGATGCCAAGTGAATCACAGATGCAGAGCAGCTCAAACCCCCCCTCAGTGTGGCTTTAGACAGAGCAAAGGAATAATGACGCTCAGGGGCCTATTGCTGCTGTCAGAGCTGAGAAAGTAGGTGAAAGCAGATCTGCTTTTATCCTCCTCTTGTCTGCGAGCGACTGTCATCCTATTCAGCGTCCTACCCAGACTCCATTAGAGAGAGAAAACACCATCACGCTTTACAGTGAGACAATTAAAAATAGAAAAAAAAAAAAAAAAACGTGGCTTGTGACTGCGTGGCTGCTCGTACTTTGCCCAGTGTGTGGCGGCTGAAAGGAAAAGCCCACCGGGTGAAAGCGTGTCGCCATGCACTTAACAGTGAATTAGTGATTTCGAGGTCACTTTGATGGAAGTGGAGAAATGTGCACGTGAGCATGTTTAAAACTATTAGTTCAAGTCAATGTGCAGGGCACTATTTGCGTGTGTGTGTCCTTGATTTATCAGGATTCATTGATCGGGCATGGAAAACCTCTTTGGTGTTGTGAGTGAGCCTGGGGTTTAAATCAAACAGGACACATTTTCAGAGCTCAGTTAAAGCTGATAGAAAAAGACAAACATCATTAGGAATTAATGGAAAATCTTCCAACTGTCTTAAGGCTTAAAAGTAGCAATAAATCTGTAAGACACACACACACATGAGGAGATGGCGAGCAGGGTGTGTTGGGTGCTACGAGCAGATAACATCTGGAAGTAGATACCTCAGATAACATCTGGTGGGTTTAGAGGAGGTTATGGGTCATGTGCGACAGCAGTAGCGATAAAACTGATGTAGCACATGTCCGATTTTTCTTTCTTTCTTTCATTTCCGGTTTTAATCCTCTGTCGTTTCAATCAGTTCTTTCCTTTGGAGATCAATTTTTCCATCTAGATTTTCCACACTGCACTTCCTCCCACCCCCCAGTCGCTCAACTACCACAGGACAGGAGGTGATCCGTCTTGGCATTCATGTCACAAGAAATAATAAGGTGCTCGACATCGACACCCCTGAGCCCTCTAAGAGCCCTGTTACATTAGCCTCACGTCAGACCATAATAAGAGAACAAAGAGCAAACCGCTCTGGGATCCCTTTACGACTCAACTCTGACCTTTCAATAATCAAGGTAAAGCTTCAACAGGACTGAAACTCTACGCTCACGTCCGTCTTTTCCACTGACCAACTACTCCGCAGCACTACTAATTGCTTCTGATTGCGATAACAACAATGGCCTCCCTCGCAATGAGCTTAAACCCCTGCCTCCTACTAACCTTTTAAACTCATCCCATCAGTGCCGATACCTTCCCTCTCGCTTGTCTGTCAGGTGTTTAATCCAGCCAGTTGAAGCGGCACTTAAATTAAGCTCCAGCCACTGTGTCAATGAGGTGGAAAAAAAAAACCAATCACGTTTGACATTTGAATGGCTTCCACATTAGCACGATTGACACAAGCCACAATAACCATCATTTATGTGGCTGTGAGAGTAGTAAAGGTCTGAGGCTAATGATTCTGCAGCGTAGGGCAGACAACAGTCACTGTGTCAACACTGCATCGTGAATGGAGCAGATGTAGGATCATGGTAGCACTGCGGGCGATCATGTGCTGATGCTTAAAGGTGGAAAACATAGTTACATTTTCTGAATAGCCAGACTGAAGTGTCGTGATAAGATTTCTCAGCGTTCTTTTATTTTTTATCTTCAGCTTTGGTTGATAATTTCCTGCGAGGCGGGCGATGGGAATCCCCCATCCTGCGTGGATAATGGCAGCCATCACTGTAGGCACATTCCTCCCCCGACATGAGATTGAATTTAATGAAGTCATGCCTATTAGACTGCGCCTCCTTACAATGTTACTGGCTCTTTGTGGAGGTTTTAATCCTGTAGACCCAACCATAGCAGTGAAACACGTCTTATCAGCGCAGCTCGGGGGCTAACATTTCTAGTCTTTGGCATGAGATAGCTAGCTACAGCCTGGGAGGTTTTACTGTAAATGTGTTGTATGTAACCGGCCTGAAATGCTGCAGCTAAATGGTTGTGAATGAACGGGCCCTGCGCAGAGACAAAAGCCTTTTCACAGCGAGTGAAGCTTCCAGATCTGTGGAATTACAACACTTTCTGTTGCTCCATTTGTAAGCAGCAGCACAACCGTCAAATTCCATCTCCTCAACCCTTTTTGCAAAACTCTTTATTTTACACAGGATGGAACCTTGTGAATATTGAGGATATAAAACAACTACAACAAAAAAACAAAACACTTAACACAAAAGGAAACAGTTGCAGCTCAACTGTCAGTTACATTCCACGAGGAAATTGAGTCATTCAATCTCCCTCCTGACTCAATATGATTAGCCGTGCAGTCCCAGGAACGCAGCAACCACCATGGCCACTGAATTGACTCTCATTAAGCTTTTCTCCTTCTTTAACGGATTTCAGGCCTCCTCCTTTCTTTCGCACCAATCTCGTCGTCTCCTGGTGCCCCCCTCCCTCCCTCTCTCTCCTTCCCCTCCTCTCACAGCCAGAGCTTTTGGGGCTAATTTGAAACCCAGGAGACAAAGCGCTCTTTCAGCCCTGTCAGTCTGGTCACAATGCCAGCCTCAGTGCCCAGGCTCCCTCCATTTGCCTGCCACACACACTCCTCCTCGCACCCACAGAAGTGCCATTAGAAGGGTGTCATTATCTCCCATACATGGGGCGATTTACACTCCGGCCTCTTTTATTTAGCCAATTACAGCTGGCTGGGGGCCCACGGGGTCGGCTATAATGGGAATGACACCTGCAGAAAAGCCACGATGGCCGCCCACCACCAGTGCAGCACCAGTCACACCACTGTATCACCTTTTCTCTATATAATATATAGAATATATAAGACATTTAGGAGCCGTCATGTCTTCATCATGTTCAAACTGTGTCTTGGATGACTGCAGAAAGTCAAATCTCATGTTTGGTTTTAAAAACATGTCTGCTGACACACATCTGGCTTCCATAATGCGCCAACTTATACCAACGTATAGAGCTGAGAGGCAGCTGACCTAATTATGGTGGAATTTATAGCTTTCTGGAATTTAAGTCGTTTTGAGGGACCAAGTCTTTTTTTTTTCTTTACTAATCTCAGTTACAAATGCTGCCGACATCTGTCTCGAGCAGTGACTGACAGAAAACAGCAGTAAATCCTGCCTCTGTCTGCCAAACACTTAAGACTCCACTCAAGAGGGGAGGCCCGGTCTTCACCCCCCCTACCAATTACCCTGGAATTACTAACTTGACCTGCAAAAACAGCAGACCCAGCTAAATCTGCTTCGCACAAACAAGGGAAGATTTGCAATGGTGACGGGTTTAGCTGCTGAGGAGGAAGAGCCTTATACAGAGAGAGGAGGGGGAAGGAGACACCCCTCCCCAAAAAAAAGCACATGTATACGCCTATAGCTGATGACTTGAACAAAGCAACAGTACCAGAGTTGTCTTGGTGCATCTGTGCAGAGGCATGCTTGGAATGAATATGAAAACATTGATCTGTTGTTGTTGAGACCAAAGAATTCCTGCACAAAATACTGATAAGATGCAGCAACGTAGCTGCTGCCTGATAGGTGATGCAGCGTGCACCTAACTAGAGCTGCACGTGTCAAGTCGGGTTAAATCTACCATTAGTGGTCTGTTACTTCTTACTCCTTGTTATCTCCACACTCCTCAAATAAGCTGCTCATTCAACCCCTCCTCCTCTCTTTATTATTCCAACCTTTGCTTCACTTTCACTGTCAAGGGAGCATGGACCTCTGCATCAAAGACACCCATCTATAAAGGTGAGATGCCTCCTGTGCCTTCCTGTCAGACCGTGTTCATCTTTCTTATTCACCCCCTTTATGTCTTCCTGTCTTTGTGTCAACACGGGGCTTCCTCGGAGCTGCAGACATCTCTCAGTCAGTGTGACTTGAACCATCGCACATGCACGGGCAGCCATTGGCAAAGGCTTCGCCGAATCGCCGATCCACGCTCTGCACTTCCCTCTTGTCTGTTTTAATCAGGTCACTTAGCTGTTGAGTGTATGTAAATGGCAGCAAACAAGCGAGGTCAAACAATGTCCAAAGTGGGGCGCAGACAATAAAGCTTTGCGTTATGATAGTTAGTTGGGGAAGCTGGAGAGAGTGGAATATTAATGTGCTTGCTGGAATGTGTGAGGGTGTGGGGTATTCTGGGATTTAGGGGAGTGGCAGGCAGGCGAAGGGCTCGTCTGGGGTGGAGGTTGTCTTGTCGCTCACGTTGACAGTTTAAGCACACGGAAGTTCACAAACTTAATAACATTAATCAATCATGCATGTGGGATCATATTTGTCCGTTATAAAACAACAAAATTTCTCATGCTGTCAGTTGTCATGTTCCCCAATCATGTGGTTCTGACTTCGCCCTGCATCACAATAAGGGTGGAGTCCTTCACGGTATAGGCCTGAAGGTAAGGTGTTGCTTGCTTCAATCAGCCGTTATTATATTATAGTCTTGTCTTAGCATGTCAAAAACACAAAGATGTAGACTTTGCAATCACACCCAAAATCAGACAGGCTGGCACAGCAATATTAAATGTATCGAAGACGAATGAATGTAGGATTAAATACTGAATGCGGTGCAGTTTCAACTCAATTTGTTTTACTTGTATAGCATCAAATCATAATCTCAAGGTACTTTGCAGGGTAAGGGGTCAAGACCTTCTTTTATTATTGAGAGAAACTCAACAGTTCCCAAAAAACCCGGTGACATGGGGAAGGAGAAACTGCTGAGCTGACCGCACAGGGCTTGAGATTGATCATCCATGAATATCTATTATGTTTTCTGCAGCTTCAGACGGATAGAAAAACCCAACAGATGATAGCATCAACAAACACATCCGTTGTTCTCGATAGCTGCAGGCGGATAAGTGCAGACACCATCCTCCGCTTCAACTCCCGACCTGAGCTTGTTCTCAAAGTGCTGACGTTAGACACGTCTTCTGATGAAAAGAAATATTCAATTGAAAATGAAGTGCTTTCTCTCAGCATCCTGTGATACAGCTGCAGCTGACCGGACTTAAAAAGAGTCAATTTTAACACCTGCTGCAATCGGGAGCAAAATAATGTGTTTGATATGTTTCTGACTGGGTTTTTGGCTCTCTTACCTCTCTCATCTCCTGGGAGATGGTGTTCAGGCGTTCGTTCTCAGACTGGGTGTTGGTGAGGATGTTGCGTGTCTGGCGCAGTTCGGTCTGCAGCTCCAGGACCCTCTGTTCGTAGTAGGCCTCCTTGCACGCCGACTCCTGGATAAGGGACTCCTCGCGGCTCTCCCCATCTGCTGCCACCTTCCTGTGGTTGGAGTAGGCTTGTCCGAAGGCCTGGAGAAGAAAAAGTAAAGGAGAATTTGTGGTTATTGCATTGTTACTAGGCCACACAAGAGATTTAACGCTGTTAAAAGTTGTTAACAACACTGATCCCCTCTACTGAGGTTCAGTTGGGGACATGGGCACAAAAAACCTCCTAAAATACTGTCTTTGCCTGGAGAGATAATCAGTCAGGCTCCATCTGGGCTGCATCACCCCGTCTTCCCCCATCTCCCCCCCCTCCATCACCATCTCCCCCTCCCCTCCCGAGCCGCAGGATGTTGGCCTCCCTGCACGTGCTCTGCAGTGACTCCACAGATGGGAAAACCAAACAGGAAAAGTAGAGCAAACGGACTAGTGTCCGGGTGATCACCAGAAGCCTGTATTCTAATGCTCTTAATACCTCAGGAGATCATAGCAGAGCAAAAGGAAGGTCAGCAGATATTATTTGATGTTTACAGACAGAGGCAGAGGGGGAAGAAGTTGGTGAGGAATAAATAATTATGGATGACACATCGTGGGTTGCAGCCTCTTCCTTCAGTGGGGAACATTCTGCTGAAAGGCTGATTTGGTGTGACTGTGCAAACTGAAATACCATTTGACTATATTTAGTTCTGCTTTAATTTGACCTTAATTTGTTAATGGTCTGCAAGGCAGCAACAAAAAATATGGACACACAGAGGGAGAGAGAGATGGAGATGGAGAGGGAGCATCACTGCAGTAGAATCTAGGTTATACAACTCTCTCTCTAAATAACCATCCCAATGATTACAGAGTTCATTTCCAAACCTGGAACCACCCGTGATCCAATGGAAATTCTGATTCTCATCTCACCTCCCAGCTCGAGTGCAGCCTGTAATCTGAAATCACCTGAGGCACTAAATCTGACCTTGTTTGCATCTGCACCACGCTCTCTCCCCCCCTTACATCTGCACGTGACCGGGCTGGGGCTGCTGCTGCAGGATTTTCTCTCTTTCCCTGCATATCGTATTAATCCCAGTAATTCCTTTAGAGAAAGGAAAATCTGGAAATTTGTATCAGTCAAACTGACCTACTTGCAGGATGAAAACGTGAATGCGTAAAAGTAGTTTAATGGGTTACAGAAGCGCGTGACATCATGTCTCGTGCATGATGGTGGGAGGTTATATCTCACATTCCAGGAAAGATGACGCTCAAGATGGCAAAGAGGAGCAGTTTAACTCTCTCAGGCTAAATATAATTCATTTAGAAAGAAAGAAAGAAAGAAAGAAAGAAAGAAAGAAAGAAAGAAAGAAAGAAAGATCTTTTTATGGGAAAAATCTTCCGTGAGCAGCCACATAATGCACAAGCCTACTGGGCAAATGTAATAAAAAGGAAGTCACAGTACTTTTTCACATAACAGATAAACTGTTAAGAGCCAACATAAACGCTGATCTACACTGGTGCTAAAATTAGTTTATTAATCCAGAGATAGAAAATCTACTGTTTGGATGATTTATCAAAAATGTACATAGGTATTTGTTTCAGCTTCTCAAATGACATTGTTTTGGACTGAAGGTCTAACCATTGGGAAGGGCATAAGTTATTTTATGACCAAGGTTGACAGCCAACATGTCAATAAACAACCACTGTCAGTAACTTTAGATAAGAGTGTTGGTTGAATAACACTTCCCGACACCTTCCTTTCAAAAACCCACGTCACAAGAGTCCGCATTTGATTAGAAAGTCATTACAGTACAAGGGGCAGGATTAACCCAATCAGAAATCAGGGGGAATCCCATCATTATAATCTAGTCGGAGCACAGTGGATATCGAAGGGACTCCAATCAATCCAATCTAAGAGTCCCGTCCTTCAAACATGGAAGTGGAGAGACCATGTCCAAAACCCACTGCCCAGGGGTCTTTAATCTCAGCTCCCCAGGCGTGGGTTTAGGCTACTTTTAGGGGAGGGTAAATTGGGGACGCACGCGACCAAGCCTCTAATCTCACAGTGAGCTGCCCACCCAATTTATAATTCATCTTTAGCTCGCCATATGTTGCAGGTTTTTTTTTTTTTTTTTTACATTGGACATGTGAGCATGGATTATTAATCTCTTGTAAAGCTAATCAAAGGCAGGTCTTTGGTCATTAGCACGGCGTCTAGGTCTAGACCGGATTTCCTCACAGATCGTGTACATTATGAAGCTACATAAATACAGAAAAGCCAATAATGTAAGAGATTTATCGCCCTGCAGACCGTGAGTTCTGATTCCAGATGAGTGCATACATTGTGGGCGGAGGTTCGGCACCCCTGCTGGGCTGGGCTTTATTATCTGGGCTGCCATATGAAGAGGATCAGAGCACAATGACTCTGATCAAAAGCATCATGCGAGTCAGGAGTTGATCAAATGAGACAAGGCACCTCATCACAACTATTTCACCACTTCCCCAAACATTGCTCAAACCATAAGCGAGGATTTAGTCATATGATTAACACATGGGAACCTTTAAAGTATAAATAAAGGCGTCTGCGTGGGTGCAAACATGCCAACTAATTTAAGGAAGGAGCGCGTTGCTATGACTGCGTTTTAGAATAGAGCCTGTATAAACGCTGGTTTCTCTGGTAATGAGGCTTATTATACACAAACTAAACTCAGCTATCTGAAAAACAAATGTTGCTACAACACTGAGTTCTTTGACAGGACGGACTTAGATTCAACACAGGCTGCTTCTGTGTTTGTGTTCAAAAGCAAGTTTGGACAACATGGTTTAATCATTGTGTTGTCCTCTAATCTGACCAGAGACACAGCCTTCAAAAGGTCCCAAAGTCCACTGATTAGACGGTGGGACAACTGAGGACACAACGGTCAACCACTTCTCTCTGCTACATGATCCCTGTTCTGTAATAGAGGGGAAATGCTAAACACTGGATTCTGAAGGTTAAACCCCCCCCCACCTCTGCTCATGGTCAACACCTATAGGAAATAAAAGCAGAGAGGATACAGGTCACAGAGTGCAGTCTGGTTTCCCCAGCTCAGGATCCTCCTGCGCATGTTCCCCTAATCCAGTGAGTCAAGAGCACGAGGGAGATGGGCTTTGGGCTCGCTGACAGGTAACAAACAGATCAATGATGCTGGTCTCAGAGGCTCCGTGGAGCCGGTGGAGGCCGAATCTAAATTTATATTTTCAGTTCCTGTTCCACCGGTGGAGAGCCGTGTTGGTGTGGCGTGAAGCGAGAACAGAGAGTGGGATGTGAGATGTCTCAAGAGATATGATTACTGTGGATCCCCCTAGAGTGGAGGATAAAGCCGATAGGTACACTCAAATTAACACACACACACACACACACACATACACGAACTGTACACAGGGCTGGATTTAAGAGGCAAGCAGCATTTGAATCAATACTAGTGAGTCCCTTTGAAAAGCCCTGCCTTAGGAGGAAAACCCAGTTAGAACAGTCTTATCTCTGCTCATTGTTAGAGTTTCTATTTAACCCCCTGTGGTCTCATTGCCCAGCTCTACTGGAAAAGTAAAGCTTGCTGCAAAAAGACGAGGAGGAGGAGGAGGAGGAGCAGAGAGAAACTTATTTGTGGCTGCACGAGCCAGATCAAAAAGAAACCCACTTTTCCCTAATGAAATCATGTGTGGATGGGATAGTGAAGATTTGCTTTAATGGTAAGTCTCAGGGAGCCACAGACGTAATCTTCTCTATGGGCTGATTGACATCCACAAATTCTACTACAATGAATCAAAAAGATGTGTACTGATAAAAACCTGGAGACAAGGATTCACAATTTGAGGGAGGGCAAACTGTGGAGAGTGTAACTCAAGAGAAAATAACACTAGAAAAAAACTAGGCCAACAAAGTGACATTTGAATCTGATAGGACAGAATGATTGAAAAAAAAAAGGATGCTGAGATGCCATCCCTTATCTAAACACTGATTTCGAGGCACACTGCTGACATGATAATCTCAGTAGATGATGCCAGACAGGGCACAACAGGACATGTCCTCTGTGAGACACCAGATGACACACACCCTGCAGATGCAGAAACGTGATATGAGATTTGGTCTCACACGTCCTCCTCGCCAAACACAGCGTGGGCAGATTTTGAGCCGAGAAGTTTGAGTCTCTTCGGCAGCATTCTTCTGCTGTGACAAAGACAGCCTGTGATGAGAGCTGCTGAACAATAAAACACTATGTCGTTTAGCTTACATCGATTTTAATTACTCATTCAGTTGGTCCGGAGTGAAGGGCTTGACCCTGGATGCCAGAGCGGTGTTTCAGCAACACTGAAAGCTGGTCAGTGATATCAGAGTTGTCACTGTAGGCGACTGCGTAGGAAGAGAGGTGGAGCAGGGAGAAGAGAAAAGAAAAAAAAAAGAAACCCACTGGATTGTTTCTCTGCCTCGTGAACCGCAGCTCACGTGCAGTCACAGTTTGTGATGATAAACAGAGACATGCTGTCTTTCTGCCCGTTTCCGTCTCTCTCTCTCTCTCAATCTCCATTCACAGGCCACTGCGCAGCCAGCGAGGCTGCAGGGACAGATAGCTCCGAGGTGTGTGCTGACTCTATATTTAGCTGTCCACTATCAACTGTTCATAATAGAAATCTCTAGAGCTATGAGGTTAAAAGGCATCTGGTGAACCTGTAGCTTTCTGTGACACACATACTGTACATGTGCGACCTGGCACTGCAGACTGACCCACTAATCTTCACTGAGCAGCCTCACTACACTACCTACTTTATTTATTTCTTTGGGACCTAATAGCTCACTGTGTTATTTCTGCTTTAACGGGCTGTATAACATAACCTGGCTCTGTGAGGAATGCTGCCCATCTCACGTGGCGGTATAGCTTGTTTTAGTTAACTGAGCGCTGTTATTAGTGCACACAGAAATAAGAAAAACCATTCGAGGAGTAACTCTAAAAACCGTCATATTTAACAGTTAGAGGAATGCAAAGTGTTATATGTGCTAGACAGAAGGAGAAAGAAGGAGAGAGGGTGAAAAGAAGAAGTGCGAATGGGAAGGATGGGATATTAGCTGCTGCCTGGCACAGAGCCACATTGATTCACTGCATAGCACAGAGAGCTGCTGGGTTATTATTCACACACAGGCCTGGACAATTTCACAGACTCAACACACACACACACACACACACATACATGCCATTTCCAATTTTCCCGGTGTGCCCTGCAGTCAGCCGTACTGCAGCACCTGGCACTCTAAAGCCATGTCGAGGCTTGCTCTCCCTTCAGAGATAAAGGAGCTGGAGGTGGAGCCTTGTAGGGGTGCAGTGCAGGCACCTCGTGTTTTCAACACACACAGAGAAGATGCACTACATGCCAAAGGCAAAAAAAACACTCCACATAGAATTTACAGTAAGAAAACAAAGGTTAGAGAAACATAACCCACATGTGAGATTACGAGACGTGTATTTCCTTGAAATGAAATTATTTAGCCTCAAGTAAGTTATATTTTTCAACATGAGACTTAAATATAAAGGGTGTGAAGCTACCTAGACACAACCACAGAGCTGTGCCAGACTGTGGATCTCCTGAGTTGCAGTTGCAGGACAAGAGAGATGGAGAGAGACGGAGCCATTGGGAAAAAGAAAAAGAAACATGCAATTAAATCACACATACATCACACAGGTCTCTGCACATGAGCGATGCACTAATCAGACTCATGAGGGCCTTTACATGCCTTGGTGAAGAAGTCCTCCTCAACCATCAAAAAATATCAGAGTAGCTTAATTGGACCGTAGGAGCTCAGTGATACTAAATCTCTACATAAATTCTCCCTGCTTACATCAGGCTGTAATGATGAAGCGTTAGTTCATCCTTTCATCAGGCCTGTCTGGGGAAAACTACATGTGTCGTATTTTATTCCAGCTTCACACACACATAGGCCTCCAATCTAAAGCCTACATTTGAGATTCTGTGTGAAGTTTGTCTTTGGTCAGATGAAACCTCGTGTTCAAACATGCTGCTAATCTATATTCATTACGCGTTTACAAAGGCAGGAGACGTTATGGCCTGTATAGAAGGTGAAACACCTGCAAAAGGAGGACAACCCGCCGCCCTCTGTCCATTACAGTGTCTGAGTCGGCCTGAAGGCTCCACACTGTTCGTGTTCATAGACTGGCTCCTGTGTTATTACAGGGTAGAAACAGTCATTATGCCCCTGGCAGTGAACTAAGGAAGCACGGATCTGAGCACAGTTTATTTAGCCTTCAGTGTAGATGTAATACAATGATGGAGGCGGCTTTTCCATGATACTGAATAGGCAGGGAAATGAGTTAAGCTCATTTTAATGCCATTCGTGAGTGAGATACAACGTGAGCCTAAAAACAAACCACGTTCCACGATCAACATTTACAGAAAAAGCAAGATTTCCGTGGGGTTAAGTATTTCCTGAGCAGGTTTATATTGACTTGGGTTACTGTTTTTGTTACTCTCTCCCATGCCACAATGAAAAACAGCCTCCCCGGTCTCGTGCAACATGAGATATGAACAACAAGGCTTTTAAAATCTCCTCTTGTCGTCAGTATTCAATCTTAGCGGTAAATTAATCACGAGGAGGGATCCGTTTTCTCCTGGCTGGTTATCGGGTCTATTGTTCAGCTGCTGAATGTCCTACAGAATAAAAGGAGAAAGAAAAAAAGCCGGCATCTCCAGGGAGAGCAGAGATTCAATAGGCCTGATGTATTGCACCATATCGGCGTCTTAGATGGAGTCTGGGCTCTTTATCATCGTTCATATCACGGCGCTGGCCCGTGCCAGCTCCAGTTTTGGGCCATTCACAACCTCAGTCATTTGCAATGCAAAGTCAGCCTTATCGGTGGCTGGCCTGGCCTGGCCTGCAGTCAGCCTGTCGGTTCTCCCCTTCCCTGCCTGACACCCTGGGTCCCACACGCCTGCACCCCAGGGGAACAGCCGTCGTTATGGTTGCTATGCCAATTACAGTGACAGAGCGAACGGGGAGGCGGTCGGTAAAGGCAGGGTGTGAGGGGGTGACACTGACACAGATGGCTGTTGCAGAGCTCAGCCCGCTCTCATCCCTCCTTCTCTGGCAACTACAGTCCTCGCCCGTGTCCCGTCCCATCCCTTCTCCTGATCTGAGATGTGTTTGCACAAAGAGCATGCTGGTCTGAGGTTGCTTTGAAGTTGTTTTATTTTTATTTTTATCCCTTTGCTACCTGGCCAAGCCTGCGAGGCAATAAACAAGCAGTCCCTGTGTGGTGCATGTTAAAGCGTATCTCCCAAAAGACACCGTGCTCCACTCCACGTAGAACCCTTTACTTGTGACTTCTACTGTTGAACAACCTCTTGTTTTTGAAATAAATGACAGAGGAGGGGAGCAGCTGGAGGCCACAGCTGGGGCCAGGCACACACATAAACACATAATCATGAACTCAAACACACACACACACACACACGTGATTACATTCTCTTCGAAAGTCCAAGGTCAGGTTTGCAGGAAGACGGGGGAAGTGAATACAATGAAATCTGTTTGTGTATTTGTTCTTGGGTTAGAGGAGAGAGTTTTTTTTTTTTTTTTTAATTCTGTATATTACACCCTATAATGCATTTCTACCTTATGGCCCCATGCAGCTCCATCCATTAGTGCTAATGGAGTCTAATCAATCAGGGTGAGGAATTGACAGGGGTGGGGGGACGGCCTGCAGAAACTTGATTTGCCTTCTTTCTGAGGTCTTTCCAGTCTAACCACACTGTGTTGCCACTTGAAGTCAACCATTCATCATCCCTGATCTACTCTGTCAATTTTCCACCACTTAAGTCATGAACGAGGCTAAAGGTAGCCTATCTCCCAATCTCTTCCACGTGTCGTCCCCCTCTCCCTATCTCTGCGCTCGCCCTCCCAGCAGAGGACAGTCTCTTGGGCAGGTCCTGCCTTCGCTCCCGGCCAGACGGAGAGTAATGACCTCTCTGCATCTGCAGTAATTAAAACCTGCATGTGACCGTAGTGGGGTTAACTCTCGGGTCAGAGGAGGCAAACCTTCCATATGAGACAGTGTCAGTTTGTAAAGAATGAGGTGGAGGCTCAGTCGCCCTACTACTACTGGTTCATAATGGATCATATCTGTGCAGATACAGTAGGCTACCCAACAGTATCTGAATACAGCACAACAAATATTGTCTTGTGGTTTGCATTAACAATGAGTTCTTTCATTCCTTGCTACAATACCTCAATCTCTCTCCACCAACAACATCATATTCAAGGAACAATACTGGAGGAAGATGAAAGATAAGCCAAAACACAATGACCTGTGGAGTGAACGCTGCACACACAGATGGGGAAAAAAAAGCCAACTCCTCTTTGATACATATTTATTAAGCTATGTTACATAGCTACAAGCTGGTTGTTGTGTTTTTTTTTTATTCAGCTCTTTAAACTCATTAAGCCAGCTGATAGAGGAACCCCTGTTCTCCTCCCATCTCAAAGAGAGCACACTGGTTCCCACAGGAAAGCCTTGCATTGCCCACTGCCCCTCCCATAAAAAAAAATTAAAAAAAAACCAAAAAAAAAAACCTCTCTCCTTTTCTGTGTCTGCTACTATCCCTGTTTCTCCATGGGACCCCGGAGAGACTGGCACACATCCAATTAAAACCCCTCCTCTTCTTGCTCTCTCCCTGAGCCCAAACTCTGATGTTGTTATTGCTGTTGAGCCAGCCCCCCTGCCTGACTATACAACTCCTGCCTTCTTATCTCCCCTTTTCTATTCCCATTTCCTCCCTCCCTCTCTCCCTCTTCCTCTCTCTCTCTCCCCTGCCTGAGGGTTTCAAAGCGTGCACCCCGTGTGACTTGGGTCCACTGCGACAGGGGGACCCAGGCCCACTAGCCTATTTACAAAAGGAGCCTGGGGAACGAGGAGGAGGGCGAGGCGGGTGATGGTGATGGTGGCTGGGCTGGGTGTGTGGAGAGAAGAATATAGACATGCTGCTGTTCTGTGATTGCACTGTGGTGTTGAAGGACCCCCGGGGTGAAGGGGCAACCCTTTGAAATTGGGTTTGCTAAATGTCTGAATAGATGGCCTATTAAAACGAGGAGATGCTTTTCAAAATTTGCCCTCCGGTTTAATTAATTTATGTGAGATGGGGAGGCTCTCTTCTGCCAGCCGGGGGGGGGGGGTAATTGAGATGAGTGGACTATGTAGATCTTCAGGGGAACCAGAGATGGGTGTGTCGTGTAAAAAGAGAACACTGTGCGTCTACCATCTCGACCCCGATCTCTCTTCATCTGCTGCACAGAGCTGGAAAATGCCCTGGTACTACGAACCACGGAGAAGAAACCGCACAACAGCAGTGGGAGGATATGGGTGGGGCACGCTGCTCAGATATGCGTCTGCGTGTGTGTGTGTGTGTATTAAGGGGTGGGGTTGGGGTTGGGGTTTGGGGGGGCACCATCTGTCCGCCACCACAAGTTTATTCCTGCTTGTCAAATATGCTAATATATTTCACCCCCATCGGGGATATTCACCACAACTTAAGATGCTTTTCAAAATACCCCTGAGAGCAAAACTTAAAATAGCCCACGTGTAAAAAGCTTGGAAAGCAACTAACCCTAACCCTATATACTATGTGTTGTGTGTGTGAGCCACATGAAAATCTATCCTATCAAATTTCATCAAATGTTTTCAATGAATATTGTATTAAATGTTTGCAAAATCCACAGATGAACCAAGCTCATTTTATTTAGATCATCAGCGCATCAAATAATCACACACACAGACATAAACTGTCAGTTTTGTGGCAGAAAATAAAACAGCTGGTGACTCTATAGGGTTATAGTGAACGTCAGTTGCTGCCTCTGTTGCTGTGGTAATGTCCAGAAGCTTGTGAAAGGAAATGCAGGATAATGAGTGTTGATGTTAACAAAGCAGGAAAGGCAAGGAAAAAAAACAAAAAAAAACCCAACATGTTCATTGTTGAGAGGTATTCCTTGTCTGTTGTTCAACACAGATGACAGTGGCAACCTGGACGATGAACCCTCATGTGGTCATTTCCTCTGATCCCCTAAAAGATATCCGGTTTGATATACAGAGCTATACTTCATATGCTTCCACATCCGCTAAAAAGCCAGACTCCTCACAAGTAAACAGGATGCAGATCAGGGGGCATGGGGGGGGGGGGGGGGGGGGGGGTGACTCCTGACTGACTTCAATAGACGGAAGAGGGAAGATCTGGTTGCTTGTTGCTTAGACACTGTGGGAGACCCCATATGGTTACCCAGAGCTAAGATTTATATCAAAAAACACAAAGCCTTACCTACGGGTAATAGAGACACATTTCATGTCATTCTATCTGCACCCATCATGTTGGTTTGATTCTGAGGCAGATAAGATAAAAGGGTTTTTGTGGATAACAGCCCACAGACTTTGTCTAAAGACTATATCAAAGGGATGAAGCAGTCAAGGTTCAGAACAAATGCAGACTTGAGCTTATACTCTACCCACATGCTGGGCTGATTCATCTGTTTATGTAAGACACCAGAGTCTGAGTACAAATAAATATGTCCCGATTCGACCTGGTAAAGATAGTTTTAAAAGTAGACCTACAGTGGACCGGAGCATACGTATCGACAAATGAAGTACCGGTATCTACCTTGAATATATGATGTAACTTGAGCACAAAAAGCATGTGCGGCAAGGTGGTGGTGTTACAATGGAGCAAACTTTTTTTTTGGGGGCTTTTTTTGCCTTTATTTGATAGCACAGTGAGATAGACAGGAAAGGGGGAGGCAGAGAGAGGGGGAATGACATGCAGGAAAGGTCTGCCCGACATGGGACTCGAACCGGGGCTGCCTGCGCTGAGGACTGTAGCCTCTACATGGGGCGGCCGCTTTAACCACTGCGCCACGCACCGCCCCACAATGGAGCAAACTTACCTAACACAGGGTATTGTGTTTTTTATGTTTTTTTTTCAAATACAAAATATTCATATGAAAAATCCAAAAACAAATCATTCTGATCAATTTAATCCAAAGATAAGATATTAAACGGATCTAAAAATGTCCTATTCATGTTGATTTAAGTAAAATAATGGGTTCGTTTTGGTTTAATCAGCTGGCGAAAGTGAAATATGCAAAAGCGAGAGACACAATGACACTACACAGGACAACTGGACATGTAGTGGAGTATAGGGATAAGTAGCCATTGTGTTTCTTGCGCACACAATGGCTACTCACGTGAGTGCACACAGGCTTCTTTGTTGATGGATTTATAATAGTTTATCGTCGTTATGCAGTGTAGGTGAATGGAAACTGGAGAGTGGCCTATTGCCTGAGTGAACCATGTTGTATTGTCAGAGGCATACAGTCATTACTATGACCTCATCCCCTGCTTTTAGCCTGGACTCCCGCCTGATCCGGCCCCTAGTCTTCAGTAATTGGATTACACTGCCAGAATCATGACCCTGCTGGGCTGCCATACCGCTTCTCCACAAGCACTTTTGACTTCTGTCAATCTCTGAAAAAACTTTTTATATAAGATTCAGATTCAGATTCAGCTTTATGTGTCCTTTGCAGGAAACTTGTTTTCACCAACCCGTACAAAACATCCTCAAGATGCAACATACATAACCCACATTAACACATCACACCCACACATAACAATAGACAAAACACACATTTAGCGACTCAATGATCTGTTCAGCTGTTATAGCAGAGGGGACAAAGCTCCTGCTGAATTTGACCCTTTTCCAGGTCAGTGACCTGTAACGGCGACCAGATAGGAGCAGCACAAAGTATAAGGTTTTTAAAAATGCATAATAGCTGTAAATGCTGGCTTTACAATATGGAGGATCAAGTACAGGAAATTCTTGAAATGTTCCACTTCATTGCTGTTTACCGGTAACTGTATTTGTCTTCAGTTTCATGGACACACTTTATTTGGATTACATCACTTACTCAATATCTTCATCCATATTTACTGTAGCCAAAGGGCAGAGTCTCTGAGTGTGACCTCTGATGACGCACACAAAATGATATAATAACAGGACTAACAAAATGCTCTATTCTTCTCCCAGTAAACAACAACAAGCTTTGACAGGCAGCTTGATTACGAGATCTCAGTCATGTCTGTAACACCAATAAACTCCTACATACCATGAGGCCTGTATGTGTTCCTTCTGCACCACCCCCTCCTTATGCATGACTTAAAACACACAAACCACACCAACACTTCAACTCTACAAACATAACACCCAAAAACATTTTGACCAGGCCAAACAATTCTCTAACTGAGACCTGGAGCGCACACACACACAGCCACCCACTTATGCTCCACGGTAAATACGGCCTCTACTTGAACCATGCTCGGGTGCCGATGGTATTTTGTTTATCGTCAGAGTTGCGGACAAAAGCTCTTAAAAACATTACAGATTAGCAGTGAGCCACTACACCTAAAAGTAGGCGGAATGAGTCTTTCATTACTTTGCAATACCATATGGCCGTCCTTCTGTGACATGGAGGGCTACATTAGTCTCAGTGAGTGGATCTTGTCGGATAGACCGGCCTGTCTGGATGCTTTATAGGACAAATCTTTGCAAAATGATTGTGTGGGGTGACATTGGCAATCATTTGCACGTCCATATTGAGGCTCAGACTTATATAGGAGATAGGCCGGCCTGACAGCTTCTCAGAGCAGGCTGTTCGGCTTGGCAGATGCTGGAGTAGGCTACTGGGCCAGGTGAGAGGGAGCAGGGCATTGTCCCAAGAGCACCTGACGGCCTCTGTGCAGCATTACCCCAAAATGCACCTACCTGTGCCTGGCTGTGGAGGCTGTTGAGCACGGCTGGGCCTGGCAGACTCCCAGACCTCTGTAAGCCCTGTGCATAGTGGCCGGGATTCATCCTCTTAGGCCCAGAGGGTAGGGGATTTGGGACTTTATTTAGTGCCATTTAGAAAAGATTACCCTTTAACTGCAGTCTTGTCGTCCGGCAAAAAACATTACCGATAAAAACCGGCTGATCAGGATACCCCAAACAATGCTGAGTGGTTTAGCGGATGCTAAGTAACAAGCACAGGCAAAAACACAAGCGAACACAGACAATGGCTGAGTGCAGTGTCTTGAATGATAATGATAAGGACTTGGAGTTTTTGTGATAAGCCAGAAGAATGGCTGAAGTAAGGAAAAAGACGGATTATGAGAGTCAGAGAGAGGCAGCTGTTGATGAAATGAAGTTTCAAAGTGTGGCGATCCAAATATTGGAGCCTGACTTTATTTATGACTCGTCATACAAGCGACCAGATGGGTTTTGTGTCTCCTTCTACTTTCAACTGACGTCCAATCAGCATCCAACCCATTTAACACCACAGAAAGGGCTTAGAGTCACACTAAATATCTTTGTTTAAGGACATTGGGATATATCCTTTAGTGATCTGCCATTTCAAAAGGGACAAAAGTGACCAATCCTTTCAAATGTATCCACAATGGAACGCCTCTCTCACTATTCTCCTTTGTCATACACTGTGTTCTGCTGGCGTTTAACCCTCTCTTCATCTGTGACACCCAAGACCTGTTAACCCCAGTGGACTCAAACGCACAAAGGGCCAATACAGGAGTACAGAGGGCGCAGGTTTTACTGAGCTTAACAATATTTAGGGTTCTGATTGTCTGGTTGAATTCCACAACACACAACACAGTACACAGCTGCGGCTACATTGATAGGACGGTTCCAGGGTCTGTGGGTGACTGAATGACTGCAGCGTGGCCTCTGACAATCAATCGCAATGCCACAAGGACCCTTAGAGCTCAAGGGCCTTTGTTTAAGTGCCACTGTCCAAATATCTGTAGAATAAAGGTTCATTGTTTGAAAAAAAAAAAGGACACTGAGGTACGTTAACAGGTCTGTTGTCTTTGGATTGAGGATCATGTCTCTGTGGCGACCGTGTTCAGATGCAAGAAAGGCAACAGAGCAGAGACACCAAAACCTCACCAGGTCTCCATAGAGCCACAGACTGTACACACGTCCCTCACAACTGCATTAAAGCGTTGGAGGTGTGGCGCGTGATGTCATCTGTGAGTGGCTTAACTTAAGAATATCAACAACAGCTGAGGGAACACCACCTCACGCTCTTACACCGCTTCAGTGCCGTATAATGTCATTAGCTACTTTTACCTTGTGCCTGAAATTGTGCTCTGCTGCCTGTGTGAGAACCGGCTATAAGTCCTTAATGGTATATGGAATAGCAAGCAGGCACGCAAAAGTGCTGCTATCTGAGCACTGTTTGGAGAATGAGCACTTTCATGCAGAAATCAGCTGTTGACTTTGAGATAAAATGTACTGTGTCAAATACATTTTTCGAGAAGTTGCATAATTATAATATACAACCTCGTATATTAATGGCAGCAGTGGATAGAGGGCCAAGTGACTCATATTCACTATAATGTAGCAGCAGATGGATCTCACTGTCGGGTTAGCACAGTGGAGCGATAAGAGGGGGATGATGGATAACATTATGGGGGAATCAACTTAGCAGTTACCGTGGTGACAGATGTCAACGTATACAGGAAAAGATAAAAAAATATATATGCTGGAATAACTTTGTAGCTGGACGGTCATAAAGTCAAGGAGAAATGGGACTGGCGTTGTCCCAGATGCATGAGCAGCTGACCAATGATATGACTGCACATAGACAGGGGGGTATTTATTATTATGTATTATAAACACATAAGAGAACAGACAGGAACATCCCATGAATATTATATTAACCAATGAATGGTTACTTCCAGCAATTTACCATGTGTGTGTGTATATTCTGTTAAAGCGCAGCTGTGTGTGTGCATGCTCATAAAGCAGCACCTGCTGAGGGAGCAGCACGGCTCTTCCAATTCAGGCTCGGAGCTGTGAGGTTACTAAGCAACAGCACTGCACAGAATTCCTCCATCTTCCTGCTTCGGGAGTAGTGTGGTGGATGTGGGAGTGTGTGTATGTGTGTGTGTTTGACTGTGGAAATCAGTGTCCTGTCCAGTGGGGAGGTGAGGATTGGCTAAAAGGGCAGTGGGGATGTTTGCCCTTCTGTCATGATGATTTCTGATCAATTGTCTCCGTCCAAGTTGAGACTAAGGAGAGAGTGGTATCTATACACATAAATCTGCACTATTTTCTATTGTGTTTAAGTGGAGGGAGATGTTTGTGGAGAGGATCTTGTGTTGAGCTACTCTGTAAATCTCCCAGACGATCCATCCCTAGTCTGTCTACATTCACCAAAAGACAAGAGCTCTCCAAACATAGCTGCCAATTGTGTAAACAGTAGCCATGTACTTAAGGCAACATGGCATTTTGTAACCGACCAAACAAATAGTAACTGTCTTATGTGCTTTAACAACAGCTGCAGGCAAAGTCACACCGGTCACAGTTTGACCCCCCACCTCCATCCTTTAAAAACAACCCCCCCCCAACTATCAGAACAGGGCCGGGACGCTGATTAATGGGACAACTGTCTTGTCATGATATCTTGAATTATACGTTTGGATTTTCAAGTGGAAAGCAACCGCTGAGATAAGCTGTCGTTTCAGCCCCTGCTGCGACAGTAGCTTATCTTGTGTTTGCTCTCCCTTATAGCTACTGACTGTTCTCCTATAGACAATAAAGAGGAAGTGGAGAGGGATGTCAGAAGAATGTGTTTGTATTTCTCTTGTGATAGCATCACTTCTGCCCTTCATACAGAGGCTGGGCAGAGAGAAGGGGGGTGGGTAGAAGGATAAAGGACCATAGCTATGGTCTTTCAAATGTCTGATCAGTGATCTACAGCCAGTATAACCCCCCAGCCCCAAAGCAAAAGAGAAAACCTCTGCAACAGCAAACAATTGGGTTTATTGCCCGGACAGATGGATGTTTGTGCCTCACTATGAAACGAAAAGATCAGACACAATCAAGAGTCAACACACCACAAGAGCTTCTTTTTTTAAAACGAGCATATTTCGAAACCAAAAAAAAAGAAGAAAGAAATCCCCAAAAAGTGTCCCAACTTCTTTATATTCACTTTCTGTTGCTGTCATGGTGACGCTTACGAACCATTTATTCTATTCAGAGTTGTTTTGCTGTCATTCCTCTGTGGCGGAGCTATAGGCCTCCTTGCCAAAGACATGCATGGGAATCTAAGCAGGAGTTGCTGAGACAGCCCTGAGTCCTCCTCCTTTCTGCAATAACAGCCCCATGAGGGACAGAGCAAGAGAGAGAGACAGAGGGCCACTGGAAGACAGACAGAGAAAAGAAGGGAAAAGCAGAGAGCTGAAAACCTCTCTCACTGTGTGTGTGTCTCTCTCTCCTAAAAGGCACACAACCCAAAGGGGAGTGATGAGCAGATTTTTGGCATGGCAAGAAGGGGTTTACCACCAAGTAAAGCTTTGTCAGCTGTCGGGTTGCCTGGCCTTGTGGAAGGACACAGAAAGAACCCGTATCTGAAAAAGGAGGATGTGAGCAACAACCATGAACAAGCCTGCGTCAGAGGCAGAGCAGGAACTGTGGGCTCCAGAACGTGTCAGAAAGGCCTCAGCTGTTGGCGGCACTTTCTGCCTTGTGTCACTAGTCTGAAGCAATACTTTACACACTCTCCATCTAAATCACAGCACCATGACAAACTACCGCTCTGGTTAAGAACGTCTCACAGTGTGATACAGCAGCAGGGAATAAGGCCCGGACACTATTCGGAAAAAACAGACACATCCTTTATCTCGGCCTCCTTCCCAGCTTGAACTGTCCCTGTCGACATTCTTTCCATTCCCTAAAGGTCGTAACTCGTCTGTTTTCCGCTGTAGGTTGTTCATCCCTCTCTTTTTTTCTCTCTCTTTCTCTCTCTCTCTCTCTCTCAGCTGAGCGGGAAGTTTCAAAAATTCAAACCTACTCCCTCCCGCCCCTTTCAGCTAAACTAGTAATTCTTGTTCACAGAGGAGACAGCCAGACAAGATGAAATTGAAATGACATGTCATACACATTAAACAGAATTGATTTTAAATGTGGGTGTAACATTTCAAGTGAAGAACAAGAACTCATGATATCCCTGTCACTGAATGGATTAGAGATTAATATTTGTTATCTCCCATGCCAAACATGAACCAAAAAGCATTGCAGATCGCTGCCAGTAATAATGGCCATATCTGTGGAGTTGGCAGATCTACTTTTGATTACAGAGACATTACAGACTGGGGGTGGAAAGTAACTCACATGGTCTGACTATAGCAGTGAGTCAGGGATAGGAATGTCTTGAAGAAGGGGCCATGATGAGTGCTGCTGTATAAATAAATGAAAGGTGGAAGTGGAATGAGGTTGGGGGGGACACACACCATGCATAAAGAAGGGGTGGGGTGGGGTGGGGGAGCAGGAGCAGCCTACAGGGGCAGGGGAGCATCCTCATCTCAGTTTTGACCTTGTAGAATGAGGCAATAGCTGTTTCATGGCTGAACCCTGTCAAATGTCACAGCAAACCCAGTCTCCATCAAGAATAATGATGAAAACATGGCAAAAATGCACAAAGTTGATGGTTTTAGGGTTGATGCGCCTATGATATCATAATTTCTCATGTATATTCTGTGATTTCTCGGTGCTCACCTCCTTCAGCTGGTCGAGCTCCTGCCTCACGCCCTCGTACTCCACCTCCAGGTCGTCGTACTGCTGCTTGAGCTGCTGCTTCTCCTCCAGCACCGCCAGCCCGTACTCCGCCGCCTGGATCTTCTCGTTCGTGGTCTCGGTCAGGTCGCGGGAGAGGCGCTCGATCTCGGTCCGCATCCACTCCGGTCCGGCCTCCCGCAGCAGCATAGCAGCAGCAGCAGCAGCGCCGCCGGGGTATCCCTGCTCTTCCACGGACATGGTGGTGGTGGTGGTCGGTCGGTACCGGCGGAGACGATCAACCAACGACTAAACGCCAGCTGATCTGCGACAAGGGAGGGAGAGGGAGGGATGTTGGGGGGGGGGGGGGCGTCTGTCTTCAAGCGGTGTTAACCTTGAAGAAGAAGCTGTTGGCTCAAATTCGTCTGTATTTAAATTGCATGATTGTTACGCTTGCGTCTCTCGTAGCCTCTGTTGTTGTTTCTTTGGTCATGAAGATGACTGCGATCGATTATCTCCGACGGGGGAGGAGGAGGAGGGGGGGGGGCTCGTCGTTGTCTCTTATTAATGCTCCATCGCAGAGGTCCTCCTGCGTTTCCTTCTCCTCTCCCCCGGCTTGTCGGAGCGATAGCGCCGGAGCAGGAGTACCAACTGCCAAGGAAAGACACAGGATATGCAGCTTCTGGTTTCTTCTTTCAAAATAAAACGTTTGTCGACGAAAGTAGGTGCCAGAACAGGCGAAGGAGGGGGTTTCTATTGTCTTATTTACATATCTAAATGTAAATAATTGTTTTTTTAAGGATGCATATTTAGAGTGCTAAAATTCGTTGATATTTTCCAAACAAAGCTTAGCTAGTGTCTTTTATTTTGAAAGTCCATACTCACGTTTTCCGGCAGCTTTACGCTACGGACACCGGCTTGTTTGAAACAGCTGAACGGTCCGTTTACAACATACGCAACCAGCTGGGCAAGCTCCTAGAGCGCAGCAGTGCTTGCTGGGAAATGTAGTACTTGTAAGACTGACAGGGCATTGACAGCGGTCAAAACACGCGGTGAAAAGAACTCATTTCCCATTAGGCTTTGCGTATTTGCCTATGTGGAGCGCGGAAATCACTGCCCGAGCCATAACAGAGCAGGTGACGTCCTAATACATCCATGGTGACGTCTCGTCCAAGGAAGTTGCCGCTTGAATATCTGCTGCCAAGATACAGAACTTAGACAGCAACTTAACTTCTTGCCTAAAATTAAAAAAAACCAAGTCAATTCTTAATATGTGGCTGCAGAGAGACCTTTCCATTTATGGAAGAGTGTTGTTATCAAAAGCTGAGGGTGTGTCAAGGTTTGTTTACCCTGCTCTGTCACTTTTTCTTAATGATACATTCTGTAAAGAAATCAATAGTTTATTTGTTAATTTTGTGTGGAAGAATAGACACCACCATCTCAAAAAAGATATTATTTGTTTAGAGAGAGCAGAAGGAGGTTTGGAAATTTTAAATTTTTTTCATTTAAATTCCACCTTCAAGGTTAAATGGCTTAAAAAATGTTTGGAACTACCAGAGTCACTATGGAACTTTATTCCGCACAATATCTTTAAAAAGTTAGGAGGCTTAAAATTTCTAATGGGATGCAACTTCACAGTTTCAAAATTACCACTGAAGCTTTCACAGTTTCATCAACAAGCTTTACGCTGTTGGAAACTCTGTTATGTCCACAACTTTTCTCCACACAAAGAATTACTATGGAACAACGGTCAGATTACTGTTAACAACAAAAGTATATATAAAGAAGCTTGGATTGAAAGAGACATAATATTTGTAACAACCTTGTTTGATGATAATGGGAATATTTACAACTATGAAGACTTCCTGAAAGCTAAATCCTTCCCTGTCAAATACAGAGAGTTTGTTTCTATTGTAAAAGCTATTCCCGCAGGTATGATTGAGTTAATAAAGTGTCACCTACGTTTTCAAAATGTTGAGGTTCTGACACCTTCTCTAAAGATTGATGGGATTTATATAATGGATAGAAAATGTACAAACAAACACATAAGGAAGGTACTACAGACACATAATAAAATCTCACCAAGAGGAAAATCTTTCTGGAATTCACAGTTGGCCAGTATTAACTGGCGCAAAGCCTGGTTATGTCCCTTTCAATTCTGTATCTCAAACAAAATCAGAGAGATTCACTTTAAAATTTTGCATTGTATTTATCCTTGTAACAAAATGATTTCTAAGTTTGCTGATGTAGATGAAATGTGCACTTTTTGTGGAGATGAACCAGAGACAATGTTACATTTATTTTGTACTTGCCCATTGTCATTTGTTTTTTGGAGAGATATGGAAAGCTTTGTGTACAACAAATGTAAACAACACATAACAATTAGTAACAGAGATATTATTTCAAAGTTTGAACATGAAGAAAAATCAATTAATTTCATGATAAATCTTATGATTTTAATGGGAAAGTTTCACATACACAAGAAAAAATTCTCAAAGTCTCTTCCTAACTTTAATGTTTTCATAGAGGAGTTTAATGTTTATATAAAAACCTTGTCACTGACGCTAAACAAAAAAAGTGAACGCACACTGATATACTTGAACTCATTTTCACTTACCCCAGAATAGTGGAGTAAGAGTGCCTTATCTTTATATTATTAACTGTTTTTTTTTACACAGCATATTTTTTATTTTTATATTTCATTTATTTATTTTACTTATCTCAACACTGAAAAGTGTCTTTAAATGTCTGTTTCCACGAACATTCCAATTGTTCTCTGATTGTCTGTACTTTGCAAATATGAAATAAAGATTTCATTAAAAAAAAAAAAAAAAAAAAAAAAAAAAAAAGTAAAAAAAAAAAAAAAAAAAAAAAAAAAAAAAAAAAAATATCTGCTGCCATCTGTAGGAAACAAATAATCAATTCATCTTTACAGACAAAGGTATTTATCATACTCGCTACCTTAGTTGGCCTTAGCAGCGTTGTGGGCTGGGCTGTGGGTGTGTTCTGAAATGAGCTTGGTTGTGTTGGTGGAAAGTAAAAACAAAACAAAAAGTGATTCATTGTAACAGTTTAAACTCCATAATATTGCATACAGTTTATGGATTTAGCTCCACTTAGAACAGCTAAAACATTAAAAGCCACACTTAGTTCTAGATTTATTTAGATATCCATTAGCTTAACGTTACTCTTTTTTAGCAGTAGCTAGCTAGCTAGTAGCCCACATTAATGCATTAACCATTCAAAAACAGATAAAACAGTCATATGATTTTGTATGCACATCTTTTACTCACAATGGAGTCTATCTAGCCTAAATGTTGCACATCATAACCTGATTTTATGTGGTATCACTCCCACAGATATCCTACTTTCCTGACTACACCTTAACCCTAAGTCTAAAAATTAGGCCTTAAAGGGTTAACCCTAAAAATTCCCTCCATATTTTTATAGTTGCAGATGATGAGAGTATCTTCATCTTGCAGATTAGTAAATCTTTTGCATCTGCCTGTTTTATAACCCACACATCCTTATCAGAGTGAACCTGAAGTTATGTGTCGTTGTGATATCTGTGTATTTGATTTGTTTTATACTGTGTGTGTGTGTGTGTGTGTGTGTGTGTGTTTTATGTTGTCTTAAACAGTTTTTCTGCTTCACACTGTTTGGAGTCATATCCCCGAATCCCATGGGTAGCGCTTGTCTCTTCACTCCCCTGTGTTTGTCACAGTAAGACTGGTGAGATATGCCATAAAATCACATGTCTGTGATTTACTCTGGGTTTTATCTCACCCTACATACACCACATGTCGCGCAATTAGCTTTGTAGTTTTCTTGCATTGAAAGAATGTTTTGTCTCTGTCTCTCTGTTACTCTTATCATGTTGCTGATTGTTTCATCTTCAAAGCCAGACTGACCTCCTCAGTTGATCATAGCACACATTTCTAAATTCGTAAGACATTCATTTCTCAGAGTTTGTTATATGTAGGATAAAGTGTTGTATAATTTAATGATGCAAGAATCCACAAATATAGGCAGCATTAGTGGACCTACAAGCATAAATCCAAATCCATGTCTATATTTATAGCAACTGTGGGGGAAAAAGCCATTCTAACTTAGTTTTATCCATATCCAAGTTTAGAGTATGATGGTTGTTTAAGACAAACAATTTATGTTTATACCCATTTTTGACATCTCAAAAGGTGTACAGTATTGCTTTGGGATTATCGGCTTTTAAGTCTCTCCAAATGCTGTACATCATATACTGATCTCTCCCTCGTAACCTAAACCCAACCAGCTTTAGCAAGGTGCAAGGTAAGCCAATCAAATTCTATCCACTTGCAATGCCACTGAGGTCCCACTATTTGTAGCAGCAGGAAACTAGCTTGTGTGTGGGTTTCAGAAACTGAATGAAAGTTATTGAAACCAAAACCTGTACTTAAAAATCTGTACTTAATCACAGCAATAGCATGAATAGGACAGAATCAATAAAATCAACATGATTAGAATTAGTTCAGGTGAATAGCTGGTCAGATGTTAATTGATGTCAACATGTGCATTAACAAACAGAGTATATTTTCAGTCATTGTATGTTATAACAGTCCAGCAGAACTCAATAGTAATGTGATTTTAGTACGTGTGTTTTTGTTGAGGAGTGGGTGCTCTATTTTATAGCCGTACAGTAATAAGATTAGTAGTCTAATCCAGGAGAAGTCAGGAATAGCACCATGCTCCCCCCCCAAGAGCAGAAGGAGTAACCTGTGCATGGAGGCAATAACAAAGGACAGAATCTCTGCAACTTTTCAACACATTCTTGAGGTTAATTGAATCCCATACTTGATCCGTCATCCTGGCGAGATAGATGGCTTTCCACCAAGGAGCACACAGGATACTTGCGTCGCCCCACCCGGCTACACGGAGATAATCTGAGACGAATCAAATCAAGCGAGGCCACAGGATTGACTTTCCACAGAGCTGGAGAGAGAACGACAACGTCAGAGCGGTGGAGCTTGATGTCAGAAATGTTGGCAAATGCAGCTGTGAGCCATTCGTGTTCTCAGATGGTGGGCACAAACATCACGTCTCATTTAATACAGGTAAATCCATGTCTTTTATATTTTACTTTGTAGTATTTATTGTAAGATTAGCTGTAAGACTCTTTCTTTCCTTAGTAGCTAATCCAAACTTCTTGATAATTTTGCTTATTCACTGAGTGTTATGAATTTCATACTGTGATGGGGTACTAAAGTAAAAACGTTAAGCTAAGAATAGCAGATACCCATTCCCTTAAAATGGATTATGTCTGCTTTACATGTGCACGAATCTGATCTGTGATGTTTATGATTTATGATGTGTATTTTTTTGAAAGTATATATTTTTTGGCTTTTCATGCCTTTATTGATAGTACAGTTGAGAGAGACAGGAAATGGGGAGGCAGAGAGAGGGGGAATGACATGCAGGAAAGGGCTGCCCAATGCGGGACTGTAGCCTCTAAACATGGGGGGCCTGCTCAACCTACTGTACTGTGCCACTCGGCGCCCTTGTGATGTGTATTTTAAACGGTGTATTTGTGAGTAGTTCCAGCTTTTAATGTCATGTCGTAAACTTATCAGTCACAAAATTTCAAATTAAAAAAGTAAAATTCAATGCAGAGGGCTGGTTATTTAGGAATGGCAGTTTCCACACTGGTTATGTAGTACTGATTTAAGGCATAAAGTAAATCCATCTGCATCACGTTTTTCCCGAAAGCATATGACAGAGTATGTGACATGGTGTAACAAGGTAGATATGTGTGTCCAGGCTCTGCTATGACTGTGGATGTCAGTCTGAGTGACTGTACACATGGCACTCCACACAAAGACGAGAGGTGGAGCTCTTCTGGAATACCGTAAGTAAAATTGATAAAGATAAACTTATAAAATGTGTTTGTTAATGAGTAATGGTCATTATGTATTTACAGGTGTATATTTTACCAAAAGCAGTGTTAAATTGTATTTCAAATGTTCCAAAGAACAGCTATTTTTACTGCAAAGCCCTGTGGACAGATCTGTAATGCCAGACAAGGATTAGACACCTCTAAGTGAGCACTTACCACTGATGATCTTAATTATTTAGGTGTTAAAGACCAGCCTGCATTTAATTCAACGTTTGTGCTGCACTACAGTTTTTGAGCATTTAACAGTCCTTTTCATGTCTACAGTGCTCAGAAACCACTTATTAATTGGTTCAATGTCAATTTTGAGAATAAACTAAATATTATTAATATGGCATAAATTATATTTCATTATGTTTACAATTCAGATTAAGGGCTATATGTGTAATCAGATTCTTCTTCCTCTCTTCCCTCCATATTAACAATAACAGTCACAGCTCCGAGGGCAAAGTACACAATTGTAGGAGAAGCTATACGATATGTCATCCCAGGACATATGCAATGTTCAATCGGCTGTGGAGGTCTAGCCTGCAAGTATGACAACCCGAGTTATTGGAGTGAAGCTCAACAGGCTATAAAAGGCCTCTACTCATCCTGGTAAACCTGCTTGTTCTACTTAAGTAGTTGTGATAGTCCAGCAACACAAAGTCAAATACAGTTGATTTATTTTCTGACGCCAAGTGACTTGGACTAAAACAATACAATTACTATGCACCTTCTTCTTCTATCATTTAAGGGTCACGGATCATCTTCTTGCCATGTCCAGACCCTCGACTGAAATCATTGAGAAATATAACATTATTGATCAATTCAAAAGGTATATGTTGTTTCGGTGACTCTCAGCAGCTTTCTGACCATGAAGACTATATGTGGAGATGACAATAACTGAGTGTGCATTCCTCTCTTTATGTCTGTGCGTGTCAAGGAATGGTATTAAAACAGTAATCAACCTACAGATACCTGGTGAACATGCCAGCTGTGGAAACCCTCTGGAGCCAGAAAGTGGCTTCTCGTACCGCCCAGAGGTCTTCATGGAAAACAACAGTAAGCGCTTTATGCAATAATTCTTTACAGATCTTCAGTAAAGCACAAATGTATCTGAACGCATCTTTCCTTTTCAGTTTATTTCTACAATTTTGGCTGGAGTGACTATGGAGTGGCCAGTCTCACCACTGTACTGGACATGGTGAAGGTCATGGCCTTCGCATTGCAGGAGGGAAAGATAGCGATTCACTGTCACGCTGGCCTCGGCAGGACAGGTCAATTTACAGTATATGAATAGTTTATTAAGAAATGTAGACTAATTAGGACAGACTGATATTTCAACGTCTTTTTCTGCTCTTCCCTCCAGGTGTTTTATTAGCATCTTTCTTGGCCTATGCCACCAGGATGACGGCTAACCAGGCTATTGTATATGTACGTGCTAAACGCCCTGGTTCTATTCAAACCAGAGGTCAACTAGGTTGTGTCAGAGACTTTGTCCAGTTCCTTGCCCCTTTGAGGAGTGTGTTCTCCTGTGCTGAGCCTCGATTCAACCCAGTCACACTCAGCCAGTATCTGAACCGACAGAGACACATATTGCATGGCTATGAGAGGAAGGAATTGAGATACCTGCCAAAGATTGTCCAGCTAGTGTGCAAACTGCTGATGGACATTGCAGAGAATCGAGAGGTGATAGAGGAGGACATTCTGGAGGCTCCCGATATCGATGACATAGAGATGACTCTCAGCGTCATTGAGAAGATGGGCCCTGAAATATTTACAAAGGTGCCCCGTTTACCTGGGGCACCCACCTTGCCCAGACATTTCCATGAGCCGCCCATCTTCTACCACCGCAAAAGTTTGAGCTACAGTGAGTCCGACTTGAGACGGTTGGGTTCGCAACTCAATCTCCTCACACAACCTCTCGGATCTCTGTCCCAGAGTAATGTTGAAATGACTATTACCCCATCTGAATCCACTCTCACTACATCCAAGCGTCATGATTCGAATAGCACATCTGATATTTCACACAGCTCAACAGGTTCACTGTGGAAAGTCAAGAATGATGAAAACCATAAAGATGGAGTCATTTTGTTGAAGAAAGTCAAGCGGAAAACCATCCAACGCAGTGAGTCCGTGGGGCACAGTGAAGCTGAACAAAAGGGTAACATCTTATCCAGATGGAAAACTGAGCGGAGACATGAGTATGCAAAGAATTCTCATGGTAAAGGTGAGGATCAATCAGAGAAGTCAGAAGTGCCCTTCATCACCCTGCAGACAGAGTTGTCCCTGGATGCAAGGAGGATGCTGGTGGCACAGGCCCTGGCAGTGGACCTTTTTCTTGATGGGGAAGAAGAGCACAAGAGCAAAGCCTTAGCCTGGCAGGTAAGCGATCCGTACCACCGGTTTAGTGGTATTCGTAGAAACAGAGCACGTACAAAATTATGCAATGCTTAAAATCTGTCCACCACAAAGAATAACATTGTGCTAAAATATTTGTTAAATCAGCTTTACCAAGCTTAGCCAAAATCCATTAGGTCCATTCCACCACTTAAGATTTTGAGTTGGTAATTTGAGTTTTTCCTAAATGACAAACAATAATACATAACCCTAACCCACATCAACAGATGCATATTGACTGATACATGATACAGAAATCTAAATGTATACATGTAAAAGTGTTCTACCTTTGTTGGTTGTATTAGAAAAGACCTCATGTCTTTAATATTGTGTAATGGTATAGAAATCATACCGCAGGTGTAACAGAACACATCAGAATAAGTTGTTCCTGTAACATAGAAGAAGACCGGGTCTAAAATGACTGACTGTGCAGGCAGAGTTGAACCACGGTGGGGCGTGGGAAAGGCTGTGTATGGAGCGAGACCCCTTCATCCTCGCTGGGCTCATGTGGGCATGGTTGGAACAGCTGAAAGAGCCAGTCATCTCCACTCAGGATGTCGAAGCCCTGGACCCCAACAACACTGATACTCAGACTGTCCTCAACACACTTGACCAGGTCAGCGGTTATTCTTTGGTGATTAACATTTGAAACAACAACAACAACAATGCTACGCTGAATGAAGCTTAACAATGAACTCCCTGCCACTTCTTCTCAGGCTCCTAGAGAAACTTTAACCTGCATACTAGATTGTATGGCTCATATGCTGACAGTACCAGAAGAGGTTGAAGATGCATTCCTGAACCGTACTATTAAGGCTTTCACCTGGGTAAGACAAACAATATATCTAATTATTTTTCTCTTCATTTCTTCATCTAAACTGATTTCCTCAGCACTGTTTTTTGTTTCAACAATGTCAGAATTCTGTTTTGCTTTTCAACAGATGGAAAGTACCTCAGAGGTTGGGAGCAAAGTGTACGAGTCAATGACTCCAGTCCTACGGCGCATCCTTGAAGGCATGCGATGCAAGGCTATTGAAGAGGATCAGGAGCCACTGTCTCCATTCCCTTTAACATAGGCACTTCCTGTCATGTAGGTGAGGTTGTAAGGATGCTTTTGTGCCTTTGGAGAAAACGATTTGTGGGCTAAATATCTTTGGTATGTAGTTTATTTCCACTAACACAGAACTAACTTGCCTCAGTGTTATCTTACCTTGGTAGTGAGTGGAGACAACATACATCAAGAACAGATCACCATAGTCATTTTTTTTTTTACAATATATTATGCCTTAAGTATGGTTACATTCAACACTACCTCTGCCCCAAAGCATAGTCATAGAATATTTTCTAAATAAGCATGTATCACTGCCTTTCCAGTAATATAGTGCTTCTTATCTGTATTGGACATTCTCTCTTTTGTAAACATCAGAAGACAGTATACACAAAGAATATACATGACAAACAGTTCATAATAAAAGCAAATACTTCTCCTTCAAATGGGTTTTGTAAACTGTGTACAGACTTTTTTTTTCTGTGGTAACGAAGCTCATGAGGTGAAAACAAAAGCTTTTAAGACGTCTTTGCCATCTTTCCCTTCTACTGAGCCCACAATGCTGGTGTAGTCGCAGGCCACGTGAGTGAACCCTCTAAAACACAGGACACAAAACATGAAATCACAGCGTTAGTAAATGAAGGGAAGATGAGAAGGTGCATCAGGTGATATTTGTGTCATGTCAAATTGAGAGAAAAAAGTATTGGCATACTATTACTGTGTACATGTATATGTATACACTTTCTTGGCTGCTGTTAATGCAGCAAACAGATACTAATATGTCACAGCATACAGTACCTGGACATTGTGTGGGAGCCTCCCAGTAAGTGGTATCTGCTCTCCAGAGTCAAACCACTGTCTGTGTCATTCTTCCATGTCAGTACTCTTAAAGAGAGGTCCTGAGATGCTGTCACCACACGAAAGCTATCCTGTCAATGTGAAGACACACACACAGAATATTATACCCTAAAAAACAAAGAATTTCAACAGAGATATCTTTGAAATCCACATGAAAAAACAACCTACCAAACACATAGAGGAGATGGGCAGGGTGTGGTCATTAAAGAAAGCCAGTTGGGTTCCTTTCAGAGAGTAGACCCACAGCTCCTGGTTAGCTGCCACCACTAAGCAGTTGCTGTCCTTTGCCTCTAGAAGGATGTTTGAGGACCAGCGGTTCAGTGTCAAGGCAAAGGACTCCACCTGCTGGACTAATGTGAGAGGAAATTCAAGATTACACCAACATAAGTCAAACTTTTATAGAAGTGTTAATCTTATAATCCCCCAAACTGTATTGCAAGATTTATTCGGTAGCCTACTGGTACATTGTCATTTACAGACAATGGGTACCTACTTTCACTCAATCATCTTAGCTTACATCTATTACATTTTTTATTTTTTACATTTCCTGGAAGCAGCCTTTGATAGAAAACAGTCAGAGCTGTGTATTGGAAATAATTTTAAGTGTCGGCATGTCAGTCATCCAAAAGAACACAGCAAAACACAATGGAAAACAGATCACACTCAGCAATTTCGGTATGAGCAGCTGTTCTCCACGGTGTCTGTGGTTTAAGTGGGTTTTTATAGGATGATTCAGCAGCTAACTGTTATTATCTAGTGGCTATTATGAGATTCAGTGTCAGACCTAAAGCATATTACTATTCAATCTACACGTATCTCTGTCCTCACCCTGGATCTCTGACTTGTACTTAGTCTTTTTAATGCTGACATCAAAGACAGAGAGGGCTTTGTTGTTTGAGCTCTCCTTGTGGTGGATGATGGCCAGTCTGGCAGGCTGGGTGGGTATGAAGACAGCAGCCTGGCACCCGGAGACCGGTACAGACTGGCGCAGAGGATCTTCGTCCTCAGACGGAGAGGTCAAACTCTCAGTGTAAATCACCTGGCAACAAACCAAACAAGAGAAATCTACAAAACGTGTATAAAATACTTCATTGTTCTTATCGAGGAACACCTATTTTTTCCCCACTGTGTCATGTGGGCAGAGGCAATGTGGTAAAGGAAAATGCACATGAACAGACCTGGGCAGGAAAAGCAAACATGAAGCCAGACTGTCAAAGACAACAAGAAATACCTTTGGACTTAAATCATCATTATCCTTGGTTCCAGCTGCGATCCATTTTTTGTCAGGTGAAACTAGGAGTATGTTGACTTTAAAGGTGTCACACACCACTATGTTGGACTTTTTAGTCAAAGATAAATCAGCCAGTGTACACAGGGATCCCTGACTGGTTCCAATCTGGAAAAAGATACAATGAAAAACATGACTTGCTTTCCTATAAAGACAAATCTTTTTATATTATTTTAAGATTCACAGCACAGGGAGTTCTGATGTTACTCACAGTGAGAAACCAATTGTTGTTGATGTTGTACTGGACTAATTTACAGTGTGGAGATGCTGCTGAAAACGAGGCCACCTCCTGGCCAGTCTGGCTCTGCCACACCTTAATGAGGCCCGTGGAGTCTGCTGTGATCACAACGTTGCGCTGCTCATCACTTACAATCTCCGTCAAAGGACTCTGCACCGCACTGCACCACAGAAGCTCGCCCTGAGGAGAGAAAAAAAATTGCCACATCAGATTAATGCCTAGAGGAGGAGCATTTGTTGCAGTGACCAGCAACATTCAGCCAAACAGGGGGAACAGGGAACTACTGGAGGAAATTTGTTTAGATAGGGTTTGGCTAGAATGAAACCTGCATTCATGTTACTTATTAAGCGTAGATAATGGGTATGATGAGGCCCACTCTCAAACACTTTCACTACTGGTTTTACCTTACAGCAGATAGATAAGAGTTTCTGTGAAAGTCAAAAGTCCAGTTTAAATCAGATTTTTTTTTTAAAACAACAACTAATTATCAAATTCATTTCATAATGATATCCAATTTATGAGTTGCACTGACATTTTGGATGTTCCATGCTCGAACTGTACCATCAGTAGAGGCACTGCACACTGTGGCACTGCTGTTGCACAGGTCAGGAAGCTGGGCTGAGTTCCCCTGCAGGTACACCAACCCCACCACCCTGCCTGATGGAGAAAACACAGAAAATGATATAAAACAACTGAATGGGAAATAATGAACTTAAATACTCGAATGTGTGTGTGTGTGTGTGTGTGTGTGTGTGTGTGTGTGTGTGTGTGTGTGTGTGTGTGTGTGTGTGTGTGTGTGTACCTTTGTGTCCTCTGAGACTTAGGCAGGTGTAACCTCCTGACCGTCCTGACGTCATCTTCATCTCTAAGTGGCACCGGCGCAGGAAGTATGTCTTCCACGACAGAGTCTCCTGTTCACTCGACCCCAACACAGCGAGATTACAGAAGCTCCAGCGCTGCAGACACAGCCTCCTGAAGGTGAAACACAGCATTAGGACTGATTGTTATTGTTATTGCTCTATTATCCCATCAGAAGAAATATTATGCTTATTATTCCTGAGCCTGAGCGCATCGCCCTGTCTATTTCATGGATTTACTGACGCTGGAGAGAGAGATGACAGTACGGACAGCTCACCTCCATAACCAGGGAGTGTCTGCGGCTTCATGCCAATCCTGAAAATATGAATTTATGGTCAGAGACAACAGGTGAGACACTTTGGTGAAACATTTCCTCACTGACAGACTTGTGTCTTGGCTACTTCCGCGAGTTGGACACTCCTTACCTTGCACACATGTGAGGCTATGCTTAAATCTTCCTCGTTAAGGAATGTAAAAATATGAATCAGACAGTCACCGATCAAGTACTGCGGGTGGTGGGGGTCCATACTGACACTGATGATCTTGCACCCACCCACTCACCAAAATAACTTCCCCTCCTGCCACCGCGGTCTATGAGAAGTGACAAGTTTGGCAAAGCTACGGAAAGAACACAGGGACAACGCGGGGTGTTGTTGTCAAGCGTGTTTGCTTGCAATTCTCGATTTGGTCCACCAGATGTCGCTATAATAAAAGGCAGGGGATCCAGACAGCGATCAGGACGAAGGCGCACTGCTGATAAGACGCGCATCAGATCCATTCATACTCATTACACAGTGAGGAATAGATTAAATATGTTTTTGTGACGGATAACCAACTAGAGGTCCATAAATCTCGGCTTCATTTTACATTTAATCTTTGTGATTTATCATGAAAACAGGCAGAGTGGAGAGTCTATACTTCAGTTTTACTACTTTTTTGAGGAAATAACTCATCTAATAAAAAAAAATATTGTTTTGGTTTAACATTGGGGACTTATTCAGATTTCTTTTTTCATGTCTGAAGCGGAAAAAAAATAATTCTACTGAAATAAACTTTGTGAAGTTTCCCTAAAATACAAACGGGTGGTGACATTAATCTAAGGCCTGACCCATTTAATAACCCAATAAATAGCCAGCCATCCCAATCAGTCAAGGTGAATTCACTGCACAGGAGTGTGTATGTGTGTGTGTGTATCTGAGAGAGACACTCTGTGTGAGTGTGTGTTGAGATTCAGCCCTGGCGGGATTCTTCAGCAGGGCCCCATGTCTCTGTGAACACGCCCCAGATAGATGAGCCAGATATATAGCCAAGACCTGCGGGTTGCAGAGGAACTGTGAGAAAGAGATAATCGCACTTGCTCACCCCACGGGTTACCTACCTGTGACACCCTCGCAATGACAAGAGGGCCCAGTGAAAGGGGGCCAAGTCAAGGGAGTTTGGATGATACCCTATAGCCGGCAACTTTGTCAGAGTTTCCTGATCTGTCCTACTAGTTTTTGATGCTTTTCGTCATTTCATTGGAGTTCCGCTGCTGGAGTTACCTGGGCTGTGATCGATCGGAGAATAAGCGTCGCTCATAAGTTACTCATCAGCTCCACAGATCGTTGCATGAAACTGAGAGCGGGGCCGCAATGAGTCGGAGAACACGACGCTGGATTTTAAGAGTTTTACTTTGTCTGGGAATTGTTTATTTGAAAATTGGGTAAGCTGCGTATTATTTGGCCTCTTATTAGTTTGTTACTCTCCCAACACAAAGGAACAAAAAAGCTTCATCTGCTGTCGGTCCGATTGTAGTACGAGTACACCACGTTTGGCTAAAGCAGGTTGTTGATTTCGTTAATGACAGATAAAATGTTTAGAGAAGAGCGTCAACTTATCTCAGACTCGTGGCAACTGCGCGCTTATCACTTGACGGCATTTCCTTTATTAAAGCCTATCTGCAATGTGTTGGTAAAAATCACACGGGCATAAACATCAAAAGTATCTACAACCTTAATTAATGCAGCCTGTAACATAGAAATATGTATCATGGTGCAGGTTAGACATCATTTTCGTGGGTACATTTTAGTGATAAAATACTATAGCCTATTATAATTTTGTTCAGGTAAACACTGGATTTTTTGGTCGCAGTAAATAATCCAAAATGTTCAGGCTTGAGTATCAAATAGTTGGCTCTTCTAAATCATATCCATCTTCCATTCACAGTGGCTTCTCGTCGGTGGTGGCCCTAGGTGCGAGCATAATCTGTAACAAGATCCCCGGTTTGGCCCCCAGACAACGGATTATCTGTCAGAGTCGCCCCGATGCCATTATCGTCATCGGAGAGGGAGCCCAAATGGGCATCAACGAGTGTCAGTTTCAGTTCAAAAACGGGCGCTGGAACTGCTCTGCGCTTGGAGAGAGGACAGTCTTCGGAAAAGAGTTGAAAGTGGGTATGTTGCTGTCTGTTAACGTTTGTTTACAAGTTGAAACTCTTTTTTTTTTTAAACACACTGTCTCAATCACCTCGTACTTCGATGCGTATTTACGCGTATTTGTGCGCATCGTGCGTAAAATGTCTCGGCTGCTTGTGCGATTTCCCCTCAGAAGTTTTCAATATCACTATTATAACACAAAACGCAAAATGTAAATATATCTAACGCTACAGTAAATATAAAAAATGTCATGATGTCTTATGGAAGAAATAAAAAAACACATTTGTTTGTAAAGATGTGACTTACATCACTGGTGCATTTGATCAAAAATCTGCACCAGATAAACCTCCTCTGCAGATAAATGATTTTTCTGCTTTAAATTGCTGCATCTATAGGATAGGGAGCATCCCATAAGGAACCAGTGTCGTTTACATCAGGCTTAGTTTTGCCCCAGACCTTTCAATGAGCAGGGCTTTCTGAGCATGTATAAAAGGTTTCTGAAGCCAGCACTGTAACAAAGCTCTTGTGAATGTTGGCAGCCTTTCTTTTCAGCCTGACAGAGCCTCTGGAGACACATTTTCACTGGTCTTTATCCCGTCTAGTGATGGGTGCTGTGGCTCCCACTGTAAGGACTGTAGATCTTACCACGGGTATAAGTTACAGTGGGGAAAAGCCAAGAAGAGAGCAAGAACATGAAAGTACTAAATTAGAGAAACAATTTATTTCAAATGAATTCCTGTTGAGACGAAGAACATTGTAATATTGAAATCATAGATTTGTGGCTGGTTTCTTTGCTTTTCTGATGAACTGGTAAATTGAATTAAAGACTGTCAAATCAAATATTGAAGAAGCCAATAAGGCCTGGTTTAAATAAGGTTTAATAAAGTAAAAAAAAAAATCTAATGATATCTTTTATTAGATAACCAGAGGTGACTTTGTAAAACAACTTTATACAAACCTTACAAGAGCTTTGAAATACTTTACTTCAACCAGGGCTATTGAAACACACACACACACACACACACACACACACACACACACACACACACACACACACACACACACACACACACACACACACATATATATATATATATATATATATATATATATAAAACAAAAACAACCCAAGTACCCTTTAGCACAATGGTCAATAGCTTGGACCAGCTGTTTGAGGCCATGTTGCGTGCTGCTATTGGAAAGAGAGGATTATCTCTTCATACTGTTGAACTGAAAACAGTGGTGTTTGAGAGTCTGTTCCTTTATGAATGAGAAGTTTTTGCCCATCAAGAGATTTGCTCTGTGTTTCCAAGAGAAGAGTTTAAGTCTATGGTTTGGACAGCCATACCAAATAGATTGGTTTCACTGATCAGATTAGCGTAGAAGGCGAGTGGTTGTAAATGAATGCCATTGTTGATGCCCTTTCTAAGTGGAGCTGTGGAGCTCACAATTGTTCTTAAAGTAAAGGGAGGTATGACCAGTGAACTGACATAAAGCTCAAAGAGGAGGGGTAATGCAAGGTGCATCAGCGTTGAGCCGTTTGGTGTTTTAAGGCTTCGACTAAGTTTGCACTTGAACTTTGTAGTTGCACTAAATTGCAGAGAGGAGGTTCCACATAAAGAGGCAGCACATTGAGACACTGTAGAGATGAAAGAGAGACTAAATGTGGCAGAAGAACAGTGAACTGGCACTCCCAGTTCAACTTACACCGGCTTTTGTCCACTCTCCTTTTAATATCTTCCACCTTTCATTACAAGGGTATGAAGAATTCATACCATCTCTTGTGGTGAACCCGTGCACTCAGAACTGCAGGGGAAAAATTAACAACGGTACAGTCAGAACTGACACACCTTCTTTTTTGGCTCCGAGCCCATCGAGTCTATAAAAACGTCCACATAATTGATGCCTCAATATGAGTTTTTTTCCCCCCTTTTTTTCAATGGCAAGTGCACACATTGAAGATGTTTATCAAAAACATGGCAGCTTGACATAGCAGAGCGGGTGGCAGGAGGAAGCACAAAGAAGGTATAATGTTTGTTTTGGACAAACAGAGACAAGAGGAGTTTATTTACACATGATGGATGCCGTAGTCAACAGTTTCCTGTTTGCTTTATAATGAATCACAGATCTGAAATTGAAAACTTGATGGTCATTCTTATGAATATGCACACACACTCTCTGCAGGCGGTTTGCTTTTGTTTGCATTACATGTCAGTTTGAATGAGATATATTAGAGTTTTTCTTGATAGTGTTATTTCTTGGCTTAATTTCTGACTGGAGAACTTTGCTTCAGGATATTTCTATAAGTCCTGTCCGATTAACCTTTAGTGATTTGTCGATATTTCCGTGTGTGTGTAAATGATTTGTGAGCTGGACTTGGGTGAGATAACGGCAGCATGAAGATCCTGATGTCAGTCCCTTATGAGTTTACACAGAATGTGACAGTTTCTGAGCGGATCAATAGCCCTTCCTTGCCGACAACCCTCTTATTCATGCTGCTTTGTTGACTATACCGCCAGCAGCCATTTTGGTTCACGGACAGGACAGTCTCCAGGTCGGGTTTCAAAACACTGCAGCCCTTGAGTGATATGTCAGTAAGACTGTGATGTAAGCACACATATTGTTAATAATTAATCTCTTTTTCGTTTTTAAAATCCTCTTACCTCTTACTGTATTTCCCTTTAACTGGAGGTGAAACACCTTGACATTTTCTACCTTACTACATCTAAATCTATACATGCTGTATCTTATTCATCACCCTTTCTTTTTCCCCCTGCTCCTCTAGGTAGCAAAGAAGCTGCATTCACCTACGCCATTATTGCAGCAGGGGTGGCCCATGCCATTACCGCCGCCTGCACACAGGGCAACCTGAGTGACTGTAGCTGTGACAAGGAGAAGCAGGGTTTCTACAGCAAAGACCAAGGCTGGAAATGGGGAGGCTGCTCGGCAGACATCAGCTACGGCCTGGGCTTCTCAAAAGTATTTATCGATGCGCGGGAGGTCAAACAGAACGCAAGAACACTCATGAACCTCCATAATAATGAGGTGGGACGCAAGGTAAGTGATCGGCACCTGGATTACATCTTTTTTTTTTTATTCAACATGCCAATTTTCTTTCAAGGCACAGAGACAGAATGTGATGTTCAACTGGAACCGGGTCTGATGCCGGTCTAAGTTCTTGTCAACAGTCTCTGCCACGCTGTTGTGTGGGTGAACCTTGCCAAGGATCTGGGCAATGGGGCCAAGATGAAACAAGCAGGGGAATAAAAGGCTGCTTTTAGGGGAAGAGCTGTCTAAGTGGCAGGGTTTGATTACAACCCAGATCACTGCTCTGAAAACAGATTGACACTGTACAAAAAGGCATTAGCCCAGTCCCCCCATGCTTTGCACCATTGGGACAGTATACAGTTACCTTAGTAAGAATCCCCGCCCACAATTTCTCTAATATCATAAACCCACATCAGGTGCAGCGTGCTTGTACGTGCACAACACGGGTGTTTGCTTTTTGGTTTCTCTCTTTAATCATCACTGAGTAGTGTGTGTTTCTGTTGTTGTTTTGAAGAGTGTAGGTACATTTACTCCACCTGACAGCAGTTTGATAAATTACATCATCTTGCTCAAGTCAAAATCAATTTCATATACCATTCAACCTGCCACGCTTACTAATATAAGGGTAGTCTGCGTTTCCATCTACAACAACAAGCCTGAGTGTCGGGGAAAAGTTTCAAAGTGGCAACACAAAGAAAGTCCAGAAAGAGAGTAAACAAAAATACAATAAAATGCAAATGAGACAAACTTAGCAGGAAAGGTTATTTTCAAGGTGTGTCGATCTCCTTTGATTGCTTCTCTCTGCATGCATGGCTGCAGAGCGCTGCGGAGTGGCAAAGAGACTCCAGTGAGTCTAGAGGTTAGAGATTGAGTGGAGTAATGTGGCCAACAGCTGATGTGAGGTTGGAGTTAGTCAAGAATAAAAGAAGAAGCTTTGCTCAAGTTAACTCATATCCCCTCTTTCTATCTCCCAGTGCCAAAATAGGCTCATTCACAAAACCAACACGTCCAACACGGGGGCTGAAAAGCCTCCTCACACGCAATTGTGCTGAGAATGATCATTTTCTGCGTCCATCTCAGGACCATGAATTCAAATTGGCTTATCTGGACGGCTGAACTGCCTCCCAGGGGGAAAAAAAGGCTATACTTGTCGACTCAAACCTCGAGCAGTTTTGCTTCTCTCCCATTCTTTCTGCTAATAAATAGACTCTCTGTTTTGATAGTTACCTCCCCCTCCTCCTTTATTTATGCTAATCAAAAGCAGTGACACTGAGCAGGAGCGCCGTTCACAGCTCCCTGGTCGTAGACGTCAGGACAAAGGCTGTCACAAGTGTTGGTCACAGAACAACTGATGGATTAGGGAGTTGAAGCCAAGGGTTTTATGAAGTGGTTTGCTCTGGGGGGGGAAAGTTGTTTTTTTGTGCTTCTTGTTCTCATGTCTGTATTTGGGGTTTTATTGTTACAGTTTGCTTGCCAAGAACACAGAAGCATAAATATCTTGTCACTGGCTGTAGGACACCATATCGCATACCAAACACCGAGCATTTTCGAGCAAAAGGCAAATTGCAATTGACCTTGCAGCTAACGAAAATTCCAGTTTCAGTCAATGGCACTTCTCATTGTCATCAGTTCAGGGTTTAGCAGTAATCCAGTCACTCGACGCCTTGTACAGTCACTCTTGACATTTGTGTGTTGTGTGTGGTAACTACACACACAGCCTGAAATCTGATACATTATTTTGGCTTCTGTGTATATGGTATCACTGCTATATGTTGGGGCTGTATCTAATCCCCAACTGTAGTGTATATGTCAGTCACATTGTTATTAAGTTGCACATTTGTCACTTCCCCTGAAGTTCAAAAGTTGAAACGTGACGTGAAGTACCCCAGGTTTTAGTGTATGTAAACACTGACGCTCGATGGTCGTGAAAAATATAACATGACATTATATTTCTCATAAGTGATAAAACCATTACATACGTGACAATTGGTTTTAACGATGGAGTATGACTCTCATTCATGAGAGCGTAACAATCACTCATCACCACTGTGTTGTTACAGTCGCCGGTTGTGACTACGTTACTAACTTGTTTTTGTGTGTCTAGGTCCTGGAGAAGAACATGCGACTGGAATGCAAGTGTCATGGCGTCTCGGGCTCCTGCACCACCAAAACCTGCTGGACTACACTTCCCAAGTTCCGCGAGCTCGGCTACATTCTCAAGGAGAAGTATGCCCACGCGGTGCACGTAGAGCCGGTGAAAGCCAGCCGCAACAAGCGCCCTAAATTCCTCAAGATCAAGAAGAATTACTCTTACCGCAAGCCCATGGATACGGACCTGGTGTACATAGACAAGTCGCCGAACTACTGCGAGGCGGACCCTGTGACTGGGAGCTTGGGGACGCAGGGCCGAGTGTGTAACAAGACTATGATGCAGCACATCAGCGGCTGTGACTTGATGTGCTGCGGCCGCGGATACAACACACACCAGTACTCCCGCGTGTGGCAATGCAACTGCAAGTTCCTGTGGTGCTGCTACGTCAAGTGCAACACCTGCAGCGAGAGGACAGAGGTGTACACATGCAAATGAGAATATTTATTGGACGGCGTGTGTGTGCGTGTGAGCGTGTGTGATGATGACGTGTGGGAGCATGCGTGTTCATATGTTTGTATCGTCACGGACAAACTGGAACTGTTAAACTAAACAGGAGGGCTGTCGTCGCAGTCTTTTCATACGTAATGAGGAACTGCTGTACTGTGTGTACAGTAAGCTGAAGATGGGGCGTCATGATTCTTTTGCACACAAAAACTGTACCGTGGCAAATGGGACTTGGTAACCACGGTGTGTGTGTGTGTACCACCAACGCAAAATGTCAAGACTTTAAGCTACACATATGGACGAGTACTGACATCTTGACTGTTTGGACTTTGCGAAAAACGGACGGATTATGGTGGATGTGATTGCTGGGCAGAGCACACTGCTGTAGTTCTCACTCTTTGTGCACAGACGAAATGGCACAACCATTTGGAATATTTAACATACTGTATTTAGAGAATGAAAATAATTAATATTAATTTATTCTATAAAAAAAACTACTGATTTTTAATCCATTTTGGATCAAAAGTAACTAAATGTTGGGAGGTTTTAGTTTATTAAAGCAACCGAAACTTGTCCATGGTTAACACACTGGATTTGAACCTGCCTGGAATAACAAGTTGTTGTGTAGAATAATGTTGTTCCAGATGAAAACTGCTGTAGGCTACCCACACTGACCTTCTGACCTTCTCATGAGTTTGTCTTCCCTCTGTTTGCTGCTAGACTAGAGAATCCCACTTGTTGAGGTAGAAGGCTGTACGCTCTACTGACTGTCTTCAATGGCATTGCTCACTTCAAGCTCATTAAGCTTAACTTGACTTATTCACTGATCAAAAACATGGGCACATTTTCCACTTTTGGTAAATATTGGTTAATAGAGTATATTTTGTAAAAGCCTATTTTTATATGAATGTCTTATTTATATGTTTTGCATATTCAATGTCAAGTTCTGACCCTGACACCTGTTTTGAGACCCTTATGAAAAAAAAATCTGATAAATGTAAGTTGGCCCCTGCTGTCACTGCCATAGTTGTATATTGTAAGTGATAGAAACTGTTTATATGTGTCTTGTGTTCAAACGTCTGTGTTTACTGCATTTCATGACTACTACTGATGGAATACAGGAACAGAATAACACTAGCAAAGCATGATTTCCTTTATTGCTTCCTCACTCATTAAGTCTCACTCTCATCATGACAAAAAAACAAATGGGAATGGTGTAGTTAGAATATTCTTATTTAGAATAAAACATGCTTTTGTAATGTACTGTAAAGCCAGCAAGTCAAACTTAACTCATGACAAAGAGTCAAAATCAAAAAAAATCTGAAAGAAGCTGCTGCTGTTATCTTGCCATAAACATTGTTGGACATTATGCCATAAATTAACCTAATGGCTCATTAAATAGGAATCAATTAACTGATAAAGCCATTACTTTCAGATGAACATGAATGTAAATCTTCATTAATAGTAGATATGTTGTGGTTTGCATCATCAGCCACTTGCGAAGTGTCATAAAATACAGATAAACGCTCTCAGTTGTCATACGGTCACCATGGAGATAAATCAGCTCTCGAAGGCCTTTTCCTACAAGCACAATGAGAGCAATACTCAGCCACAGAAAGAGATCTGCTCTTTGAGAGGGGAAAGTTATTCAGGCTTAATTGAGGGCCCATCTTGCAGACTGGGAAGCAGTTGAATGAGTCCAAGGCAAAACGTGTTTGTGCTCTAATGGTAGGGTACCAGTGTAATTGATGAGACTGGTCGGGCAGACTGTCACGGTGATGACTTGCTCAGTCGGGGGAGTGGGAGCTGTCAGGTGATAGATGACTCGCACATCTGCTTCATTCACTCCTGGGCCACTAGTTGCTACAACAACTCCAGTGCAGCAGAGAAAATGCAGGGCAGTCTCCAAGAGAGGCCGGCCGACGTGTCAGGGAAATGTTAACGATGCTAAAGCCCACAGTCGTTACAGATTCCACTCTCATTGGCCTGGAAGTGCTGTCGGAGACGGGCCCGGAGGTGTTGACGGAAAACCTGCTCCCAATAATCTCCTGGGATTGACAAATGTGGCCTGTAAAGTTTTCACCTGTGCCGAGCGTTCGATCATTTCTGTGTGGGACGTTTTCCTTGTGAAGGCCCCTTGTTTTCGCTTCCTATGGGATGAGCTGACACACATGAGAAATCAGGTTTAATTTACAGTAGATTAGCTGTATCATGTGTCTTCGGCAGTGATAATCTGCCCCCGAATAAAGAGAAAAGGGCGTGAAGGGGATAATAATAGAGGCTTGTCTCTGTCTCACAAAAGCTTTCAGCTTTCATAATATTGATACAAAAGACTCACGCATAAGAAAAGACAGCTGCTCCAAAAGATCTGGTTAAACCTAAACTAGGGTTTTGTGTGTGACACATACATCACATTATCTCATGAACAAAACTAAGAACAGCTCTTTATGTGCGTCCCTTATTTATTTTCACCTGCAGTAATCTAACTTTTGAATGACAAGGGCAAAACCACAAGTTTGTTTTCACACCCGCAAACATTTCACCAATTTGGACCGATAACCAATATTTACACCATCAAAACCTTTGGTGCTTTTATTTATAGTATAATATTCCATTGTTTGGCTATACTTTTCGGGATAATCCACCTGCAGTGTTTTCCCAGTCAGGTGCAAAACACCATCACACGGAGGCCAAAGCCACTTCATCTCCATTGAGTCACAAGCGCAAAATACCACCTTCTTTGATATCGCAGCCTAAGTCAGACACCCTGCAGGATCACTGAGATGCTAATTATACTCTTAGCTGTGTTTCTCCATAAACAGGAGCAGGCCCATGCCAAGATGTTCAGGGGTGTAATATCCATGTTGCTCTGAAGTGGGGTTTGCTTTACCCTTTGGAGTTTTGTTTATAAACACATACACACTGAGAGAGAGAGAGAAAGAGAGACACACACACACACACACACACACACACACACACACACACACACACACACACACACACACACACACACACACACACACACACACACACACACACACACACACACACACACACACACACACACACACACACACACACACACACACACATACACTCACACTCCATCACCTGTGGTGGTTGGAAATTGGTGGTAGCTGTAGATTTATGGTTGGTAGTCTGGCTCGCTCCCTGTGTTATTGCTGGAGGCCTGCCACAGCTTCCCTATCTGCTCTCATGACCTGTTACATCAGGGCAGCCCGGCAGTGAGCCCCAGCCAGCAATTAGTGTCAGAGCCAACAACGAGTCTTTTAAAACATATTTAAGCAAGACCCATCCTGCTTTCCGTTTTATCATTAGATTGGCTTGTCAGTGACCGAATTTATCGCTGAAATTAAAAATTACCTGATGATGCAGACGCTAGTGAATGGAGTGACAGAGTTTGGATATATTTCCAATTCACATTACAAAGCCACACCTAATTGCACTGTCCACATCGGTCCAATTTCTTCACAAGGGTTTGTTGGCAGCTAATCACAGAATTAAAGTTACACATAAAACACTGATAGATAGTATCTTGCTCTTAGCTTCCATTGCAAAACCTGTCAAACCTTGCAGTGAATAAGGAAATGACTCATAATTTCACAGTAAAAGAGTCATGTGTTTTACGGGGGCTTTGTCAATACAGGGGTCTGTCTGTGTGTGTGTGTGTGGGTGTGTGAACTACTCGGTTTCAACAGCTTCCAACATTTCACTCAAACGAGTGGACAGCGCTAAAGACAATAATTTGAAGGAGAAAGAGGAGGAGCGAGAAAATGCGCTCTCCAGTTTTTTCTCTCCCCTTCGCTCTCTCTGACCATAAATCTTCTGACACATGATTATGTCAGTCATACTTTTGTTTTTGCTCTGGTTGAGACATGCACAAGCACCTGAGCGCTGCACAGTAAATTGCAGAGCACAAGGTTGTCTTTATGTGATTCCAGAGATACTGTATGGGTGCAGAGCTCATTCATGCACTCTCTTAACCACGTTCTGTTTGAGTCTGTGCGATGGAAACCCAAGATAGCCGACAATATCCACTCCCCACAAGAGAGATCCACAACTGTTTGGCCCTCACAGGGTCTATCTGACTTCCCATGGTCTATCTGATTTTACGAGTAAACACAGTGGTCAAATAGCTTCAAGGTATTGTCAGGGGCATTAAGGTAAGAACACAAGCGGGATTTGCTCTCTGGGGGGATTTTGAAGGAGTCGTTTACAATGATTTGAATGAACATACCATCCCACTTAACCTGCCATTTAAAGCTCTTCAAATATGTAATCATGGAGCAGTAATGCGTTTGAGAAATGGGGCAATAAGAACTTTGAGTGAGTATGTTAAAAGCTTCCTTTGATGGTGCATAGTGTTGTATCTTCGAATGATCTGAGCGCCCCATATGATACTTTTCCATGTTTTTAGAGTGGTTTGGAGCAGAGTTATGGAGGGCCCTCATACCCCACCAACAACCCCCCCCGCCCCTTCCACCCTCCCCTCCACAGTAGACGTCACCTGAGCTAAGCTTACAGTAATCCTCCGACGTCTCGGGCGTCCTGACACGGGATGTTTTGAACAAAAACACCAAACTCACTACAACCCCATAAGACCCAGAGACGCTTAGCAAACAATCACTGATCTTCATCCACCGTCATGACAGTCAGCCGGACAGATTCTTAACCTGACAGCTTCTCCTTGCCCTTTCAAAGAAGAAACTGGCATCTTCTCTCCTTGATTTAATTGTTTCTCATTGGCCTGACAAGGCGGCAGGTTCATTATAAACCACAGAGTCTCATTTATGAAGCTTCATACTTCGGCTCCTCTCACTTTCCTTTTTTTTTCGTTCTTTCCTGATTACGAAACCTTTTACTCACAAGTGCTCACTTCACCGAGACACAACTTTTAAACAAGGACAGGGAGAGGACTGAAAAGAAAGTGGAAACACTGCCAAGAATGTTTTGTTTTTTTTCTCCCATCTGAATATTTAGCAATAGATAGATTAGTCAAATGCCGATGGCGGTTTAATTTTCAATTTCTTGGTCTGTCAACAGGAAAGGTGCACAAACAAGTTGTTGGGGAGCAAACATTCTGCGTGTACTTCACTGATGGTGTCATAACTTCCAAGCTCCTGTCTTTTGGCTGAACAGTTCAGAGGGAGTTGCAATGAATTCTCTCCTCTAGCATCTTGTAACCTGTCCAGACACGCTCCTAAATGTATCATTGCAGAAAGCCATGAAACAATTTGAGCTGATGCTGCCAGTTTAAATAACTAAACCGTGTGGTCAGAGCTATTATATCATTAATCTTCTCCCTTTCTCCACTCATGCTTTGACAAGATATGGAAACACCCTCACCTTCAACCCAAAGAGGTAAAGAGATACCTGAAAGTACTTCTTTTGATATTTATCCCACAATGCTGGTGACAAAAGTGTTTTGAAGTCAGTGCCACGGTCCTTTTCAATCATGTTATCTTCATTTCATTTCCTGCTGCTGGACTGAAATGCATATTCCAGACAAGCCTTTGATTCATCTGTGACAACACGCTGCAAACGTGTTCTGCACAATTTACAACTTGTGTGTGTGGGTCACAAACGGGCCTTTGAATGCGGTTTACTTCACCCACAGTTCATGACATCAGTGTCATGAACTGTAATAACCACTTGTATGAAGTTTTATGTCTGTGGCTCCCTGTAAATAATAGCCAGTGTTGGCTGTAAACAAGGTAAAGGCCTCTGTAGAGATGTCTGACAGGTGGTATCTCAGGTCATTCTGTTCATTCCTGTGAACGTGTTTCTTTTTTTTCCATTCATCACTTTCCCCCCCCTGCAATTCGTGCACAATCGCTATTATGTCTCTGCCCGACTTTAGGAATAAAGGACTGAATTGAAACGGGAAGGTAATGTGCACCGAATGACCTCAGAGTCATGGAGGTCATTCAGTGACAGTGGTAGATGAGGCTATGACAGTGGTAGATGATCCTGCAGTTCAGCGCAGGGTCAGAGGTTTGTCTGTAGGGCAGGGGAACACAGCTGGATGCTCGGCTTCAGTGATGGTAATGAGATAAAGAATAGGACAAAAGGGAAACGGGATAAAGAGAGTGATGAAGGGGAGAGAATCTCACTTTCAGTTGCCTTTAATGATTTTACAGAGGCTTTATACCTACAGTATGTTGATTTATGGTTATTGTAATGTTATATTGCTGTTTTTGTCTTTACAATGGTGAAAACAGGCAATACAAATGAGATTTTCTTTTGGCTGGCCATTCATTAGCGAGTGTCTCTTCTTGGCCTAGTTAAATCCAGAGAGAAAGCCTAATGGGCAGTGACTCCTGATACTGTGCCAAACATTGACAAACACCCCTAAAGGGTTCCTGGCAAGAAGTCTTTAGATTTTTTTTTTTGCTCTTTTGTAGCCAATAAATGACCCTGCCATGCACTGACAGTAATATTAGTAGGACATGTAGAGAAACAAACTCTGTGAAGATCATCTAAAGAAGAAGACGTACCTCCTATGGTCGTCACAAGGGGAAGAGAGTAAACATGATCCAGACTATAATCTGATGTCACCTGCAACTACCGCAGAGAGAACAAAAGCAGCTGGAGCATTGTCAGCTGGCACAGATACCACAGCGATCACTTCCATCATAAATCACAGCTCTTCAAAAGGATAGGTGTCTAGTGACGGGACGAACAGGCTGAACAAAGCGGCTGCGTCTGCTGTGACAGAAACTCACAGGAAGTTGAAGCAGTTCCTCGTCCGTCGGTTTCTGCTTAGAGGACACCTGCAAAGCAGACGGGGAGGATGAGGATGCATTCCAATAAGGGCTTTCTTCGAAAAACTGTCAGACAAGTTTTTCTCATCCGGAGGCAGCCTGATATTATCAGAGCCTGAAGAAGAAAAATGTACACAATGGTGAATATTGGGAGTGATTTTTGTTCCCTTATCACTGGAAAAATATTAAGATAAGACTCCAATCTGTATCTAAGCGTTAAACTGTGATATCAAATCCAGTTTTATTATTTTTGAAGGTATGATATTTAAACATTTATCAACATTTGATTATCACACCTGCAGCTATAAACTAGATCAATCTAGTTTGCAGGGAGGCTACATCAAGGAATCTGTATTTTTACGTTCTTATTATCGGTAACACTTTATTTTAAGGGGTCCTTGTTCCTGTGTATCTACCTAATTAATTACAGTGTAATTACCTATGTAACCGTATGTAATAACATGTACTTACATTGTAAATACATAGTGTATTTTGGTGTACTTACAGGTCCTTGTTACACTTGTAATAAGAAATGCCAAAGTGGCCTCTCTCTTTGCACAAGCATTTCTTATTACAAGTGTAACAAGGACCTGTAAGTACAACAAAATACACTATGTATTTACAATGTAAGTACATGTTATTACATACGGTTACATAGGTAATTACACTGTAATTAATTACGTAGATACACAGGAACAAGGACCCCTTAAAATAAAGTTTTACCTTATTATCTTCATTTGCCCTATTCCCCAGCCGTTCAACATTAAGGAAAACTGTTACATGTTTACATCCTCACTCTCCCTTCCAAGTTTAAGGCAAAATCTAAGGTGGCAAACATTTGCCTGGTTACACATCTGCGGTTATGGAGCATTAACATTCATTTGATGAAGTTTTCTGGACACATAATGAATGTTGCCAATATTTTCTTCACTTTTGGCTCTAACTGTGTCTGCTGTTGTGCAGCTGGGATGAAACAAATCTTTTGCAGTTGCTTCATAGCCAACGTTAGTATTAACGGTCGTTAAATCACCAGTCTGGAGGAAACACTAGTTTAGCTTCAAACTTCAATTTTTTTGACTTGTCAAGAGTTGTGTCCAAAAGAGACACCAATGTTAAATGTTGTCTCTAACACCTATTTCAGTGGATATAGGCTATTTGCTTGTATTGTAAAGACAGTGATGGCTGAAGCTCTTGTCAAGTAACAATTGCCAATAGGCTTCCTATACGAAACCATTATCGGCAGCAGAAAAACATATAGCATCTGATTTACTGCCTTACAGAAAAAAAGAGAAAAAAAACTATATTGATATTATCAAATATTGATGAAAACTGAGATGCTTGGTGCATGTTGCGGGAGACATGTTAAGACATCAAACAACTGTGCTGCAACATAAAGAGAGGCTGAATGCTGCCATATAAAGTCATGAGCACCATCAAGGTTAGTAAAGTTCAGAGAGATGAACTGACAAATATTAATGCAATGTCTTTAACTGTATAAAACCTGAGGGAAGATACATGTTAAAACAGATGTGATTCAACTATTTACATGTTGCAACTAGGCAGAGAAGATTGTTTTCTGATGGATTTGCATATGAACACGAGATAAAGAGCTCATAGAACCTGGATGATATTCAGCGAGTTTCTTTTTTTTCTTTTCTTTTCTTTTCTTTTTTTAAAGACCAGTTCTGTCTGTTTTTGTTCTTCAGTCAAATGATGTGACCATTATCATTAGGTGAGAGACTAATGGTCAAGTGGGTTGAGAATCCAAAGTAACAGTCGCCCCCTTCAGTCAGGGACCAGAATCGATCACAATCAGTCTCTCCTGCTGTAACACTGAATCACAACTTTCAGCGGTCTTGTAAAGTTTGGGACGATTCCTCTGAGAAGAAATTTTTCTAAAAAAAAAAAAAAAAAAGAAAAGAAAAGAGAAAAAAAAAGGAAAACAGAGTCAGAATGTGACAAGTTTGTCAGTGCTCTAATGACAGGTTTATCTTGAAGAGAGACAGAGACAAACATTACCTCAGAGCTGCCTCCTCTACTGCTGCAGCAGACTTTCTGTACACCCCAAAGACAGCGTCAGTTCATCGAGTCTGTCCTGGGGGAAATTCCTTTCTCCTACTGTCCCTCTCTGAGCAGACTGTAGTTGTCAGTGTTGGGTCATATGATGATATATTTGTGTCTTTCAATAACAGAAAAAAATTCCACTATTGTGAACACATGCTTGAACTGCAGAGCTCCAACGGAGGACACGTGCAGGTTTGAAATGAGGACCAGACAAGGTGTAGTGCAGGTGAAGACTAGAAAGACAAAACAACTTGGTGCAGCCAAATTAAACATGAAGCAAGCACTAAATTATTCTTTAAGCAGGTGGTGAATATCTGCAATGCCAAAGTCATTACACTTGTGCAGTTCAGCCAATAAATATGCTGTGCCAGTGCCACGCAACTCTTAGATGCACCAACAGGATTGGACCAATGATCGAAAGTGAAACAAGTGAAATTACCCTCGGCTAATAGTAACTGGTTAGATGTACTGTACAAAGTAGGAAAGACTTAGTCCCTCCTTTCACAAGCTGCCTCAAAGCCAGTCAGGCAGGTTTTCTGTAATTACATGAAAAATGGCTTTGGTCCCTCAGGATCTTGGCCACATGTGAGAGACAGAAGAAGTGTATTTCCGTGCATGTGTGTGTATCAGCCATAAGATTAAAACAGGTAACCGTTTTTATTGTTATGGGTGAATGGTGTATCTGTGACCTGTTTTAAGAGTTTATCATGTGTCGTGTTTTGAAACTTAATTTGTAGTTTTAGTTATTTTCTTCATGTCTGAAGTCAGTCCAAATAATATCAATTTAAAAAATAGTAACACCATTAAGACAAGTCACCTGTTTAAAGGGACAACGAGGAGTTTTGGAAAAGCGAAGCGTTTTCACACTACATTTATGAGCCTCCGCGCGCACCGTGAAATTCTTTGACCGGCGCAAGACAGACTCATGTTTTCATTCATCAAGAATTAAAGTCAGAGGTTCAAAGACGATCACATACCGTCGTAGTTCCGACCGGCGATTCGGCGGCGTTATTCTCATGAAACCGAAAGTAAAGAAACGCTGGTCGGCTCGACCAGCATTTCTGCCACCACTAATAATAACAAAATAACGATAGACACAAAACGATATATTAATCGAAAATTGGCCCATTAACAAGTGTGGGTAGCGTAGATTCATCCACATTAACGTGAGGCTTTTTTTTTATAACCAAATAGAAACTCCTCGTTGTCCCTTTAAATGCAACATAGCTGGGAATACGAAGGAGAAACACTGACATTAGTGAGAAGATAGTGAAGGGTTACAGTAATATGTGTAAGTGGTCAGCTCTAATTTTGTGACCCGGCTTCATAAATTTAATCTGACATAGCAATCTAATTGGCTGTCAGTGTGTCTTTGATATAAAGTACACAACAGTCAGTAAAGTTAACAAACTGACATCAGTCAAATCTCAATTAACAGATCTGTCAGCATGGAGAATGAGACCGGCTGTACTGTCACAGTCTGCTTCAAACCGTGCATGTGCAGCTCTAAATGCCACTGTCTTTGAGCATCCTTGCGGTTTTCTCTCAAAGTCTTTCGTGATTTGTGTTAAATTGTGTGAGATTCCTCTCTAAACCCCGGTGATCAATCAAAACCTTTCGAAAACAAGCCTTAGGCTGCACATTCAGGAAAAACCCTGCAGTTTGAGAGCTGTGGAGGAGAGGCTGAAGATGACTGTGAACCCTCCTCTCCTCTGTAAAAGTTATAATTCATCTAAGTTATATCAACAAATTCAATATCTTCTCCTGCACAAGCAACGAGCTGATTGAAAATTTCGCAGCAACAGCTAACTGGGCTAATCTACGGCCCACACAGATGTTGTCTGTGGCTTGATAGATTTGGGTGAGTGTGGGTGAGAGCAGAATCTGTCTGTTGCTCAGAAGCCTGCCAGATGCTCCTGTATCAACACCTCTTTTATCACCTGAAGAGAGTCATCCTGCCAACTATGACAGTAATTCCATCTGAGAGGGCCACACTGACAGAAGTATCCCATCATGGATGAGTTGGACTGACTGAGTGCGCACATTTACATTTTGTAACATGCTTTCTGAGAATTCTCCCGAGGTAGTGAGCACTGTCGGCCTGATGTTTGGACTTCCTGAATTTATGTATTCAATAAAAAAAGAAGAGCTACACATTCCTTCAGAGTTCTGTGCCAACCTGCATAACTGTATTTGCACATGGAAGCCTCGTTTCATGTGTAGGAGAACAGCAATAAATGGGCTGCCGCGATGGCAGGTTAATCCTCCCACATTAACACCCAAGCACACAATGATTTAAAATCAAAACTGCACATGCATGCTGCTGGGAAAAGCGAAGGAAACAGTCAACACGCTGCCTGATGACTTTATGGCTTGGGCAAACAGGGTGTCGTATTTTAAGGAAAAGTCATGTTGTTTCACACTTGTCAGATTACACAAACAGTCATGACGTGTGTCTCATGCTATAATCAACGACTCATGTGGCAACACTGAAGAGGCATATAGTATAGTGCAGAGAAGATGTGCAGTGTGCTTTTACAGTAATAGCCCCGGGTGTTTAGGAAAGTTGACTTGTGCTGTGTTTTGTGGGAAGGATAAATGCCCATGCACACTGAGGATGTATCTGTCAGATGCTCATTACATCCACAAACCCTGATTACAATGTAGTAAACATCTTTATTTATTTGTTATTGTTTATCCCCATCTTTCTAATGAAAACATCCATGTTTGCAAGTGTGTTCTTCACCACATGTAATGATTTCTGTTCTTGTGTGCTAGAAAATCTGAATTGCTCAAGGTTTGATGATTTCAAATAAGAAAATATTCTGTTTCCAGCGATAAACCAGGAGCAAAGAGAAATCTATGGAAAATGTAGATCAGTAATGCTAGAAAGTTATATAAAAAAAGGAGGTTTCCATGCTATGTATGGTGGACACAGGGATACATTTATAAGGAGGGATAACAGATGGGATAACTTTCAATGTTATCCAGGTGAGCTGAGGTTTTTAAAGAAGGCCTTAAATCTGTAAATCTACCTGCTATTTTCAAATGCATTTGTGGTCAACCAGCAGCAAATCTCCCAGATCACACCATGTACCAACTTCATATTAAGTCATACTATTTTTGGATTTGTTTTTTTGTTTTTTTAACTGACAGTCTATTTGAGAACACCCAAAAAAAAAAAAAGAAAGAAAAAAAAGAATCCCTTGCCACGTTTTCTCCTGAGCACAACATGCCACAGCACAGTCCACAACCGTATGACGATTGCACCTTGAAGAGGAAAAATGTCTTTTGAAATAACAAACACTTGAAGCTGGCTCATTACTTGGGTGACACTGTTTCTTCCAAGGCAAGCCTCAACTCTTCATCATTATACAACTTTGCCCGTTGCTCACCCACAGAATATTTATTACCGTCACTGAAATCCACTTAGAGCAGACAGTATGCATTCCATAGTCCTTGGCTGTGAGAACCAAGCTGTTTGTGAGGAATGCCTAACGCCAGCTGAGGAGATGTCAGGTATGAAGCCACACCTCCACGGCTTTCGATCGCAAATGGATGGTGTGGATTAATAAGTGCAGTCTTTAAAAGATCACATGCACTAAATGCTAATGTTAGCAATGCTAACATGCCTAACAATGGAAACGCTAGCATGACAGTAGCTATTGTGTGTGTTTACAATGTTGTCAATAGGTTCAACATGTTAGCAAATTTTGTATACTAGGCCTGATGCTAAATTACACAGGTATATGTGAGAGTTTTGGACATATAGCTATACATTTTGAGGTTACAAGTGTTAAGGATTTACGCTCTTCTCTTGTCAGCACCATCAATATAAATCAGTTTCACTATTAAAGGGACAACGTGGAGTTTTGGAAAAGTGTGGCGTGGAAGAGTGTTTTCACACTTATGAGCCTCCGCACACACCGTGAAATTCTTTGACTGGCGCAAGACAGACTCATGTTTTCATTCATCAAGAATTAAAGTCAGAGGTTTGAAGGCGATCAGATACTGTCGTAGTTCCGACCATAAACGGCGATTCGGCTGCGTTATTCTCATGACTAGCTGAGCAGCGTCCGCAAAACCGAAAGTAAGGAAACGCTGGTCGGCTCGCCCAGCATTTCCGCCACCACTAATAATAACAAAATAACGATAGAGACAAAACGATATATTTATCGAAAATGGGCCCATTAACAAGTGTGGGTAATGTAGATTCATCCACATTGATATGAGACTTTTTTATTGTCGCAGAATTTTTCGTTCTGCCGATGGAGAAACTCCTCGTTGTCCCTTTAACTGAACATCTTGCTGAACCACGCCTCATGGTGACTCCAGTGAAAAAGTCATGGCATCACCAACAGGTCAGTGGTAGTAATTCTGGGCCCTGGCCCCCCTGGAAAAATACTTAGGTGGACCCCTGCCCCCATCTTTATTATAGACTATGTAGGCTAATATCATTTTTTAATTATCTCAACCAGGGCAATGATAACGGTGAGTGACAGTAACAGACAACTTGCCTGTCATTCTGAAACTTCTCCACTATGTCCCATTAAACTTTTGCTTTTCTTGTTAATGCCATAACAGGTAAATGTAATGTGGCATTAGGGATAGCATCCTGTATTGATTCACTAAGGGGCAACGCATTTTATTTTTCAATACAGGATGATCCCGTACTGTGCGGGATGATCCAGTGTTATTATGAGTTTATTCATCAAGTTAAAGGGATAGTTCACCCAAAATTAAAGTTTCAGAGTCCTCCGTGCCTTCTCTGAGTTACAGGGGGTCTCGGTGCAGCACTGCATGTCCATATGACGGTTGGAGCTCACTTTTCTTCGTCCAAAAAGACACACCAAAAAACATACAACTACCTCCATAGTGCTCGTCTGTAATGTCCCTCTTGTATTGAAGCCCCAACATGAGAAATTGTTCCAAAAAAAAAAAAAAAGTATATGTTTTAAGCTTGTTTGTAGCGGAAGCTCCCAGTGTTGCTCTTCCTGGTCCGTCCAAATTAGGCACGGACTAGGACTCTGAAACTTCTCCCAGCCCTTAGTCGACATGAGGATGAGTAGATAATGAGTGAAATTTGAATTTTGGGTGAACTATCCCTTTAAGTAATGTTTTAGAGACAATTCCTATGTAATTACTGTGTTATGTCTGTGTAATAACGCTTGTGGCCAAACCCAAGGCCACACTGTCTCAGTTTTCTCTGAGGGGGACTAGATGGCTGCAATTAAGAAAATCTTCTTTATTGTCATCACCTTTCTCCCCTATGAAATCAATCTGATCAGAAAATACAGTTGGCTTTTTTCCACTGAGGAGCATGCATGTCATGGCCTTCCAGACCTCCACATTCATTCTACAGTGAACAATCCATATTTTGCTCAATACGTGCAGTCTTTTAAAGAGTGCATAAACTAAATGCTTATGTTAGCATGCTAAGGTGGTAACGACAACATTGGCAGGATAATGTTAGTGGGTTAAGTATTTTTACAGTGTTCAACTTAGTTCAGCATATTAATATGCTAACATTTAGCTACTAACTAACTAGCCTATTGGACAGAAATAGATTTTGAGATTACAACAGTTTTAAGGACCATCAATCAATTCCACTATTAACTGTTGAAATTATACGCTGAACCAAAACCAGTAATCTCAAGGTGAGCCTAAAGTCGACTTTATTCTCTGGGAACATGCATGTTTATATGAAATGTCATGGGCTTCCAGACCTTCACAGTCACAACAGTGAACAATCCATATTTCGCTGATGTTGACATTTTTGTTTTAGAGTCACTCTCATTTTCATTCACTACTAATAAACATATAATTATCTTATCTCCAGAAGCTTGCGTTATTTGCAAAACTGATACGACAGGGAGGGAACATGCCAGGGTGTGGACTGGGGAACGCACTTGCCTCAGGACCCCAGGGCTTCTAATCTGCACAGGGTAGAGACAAGAGAGCTGTCCTCATTGCAGTTCTCTGTAAGTAATCAGTGTTCCTCGAAACTTTTAGCGATTCTTTGAAGTTCTGATTAAGGTCTGGATATATCGCAAAAAATCCAGTTGATTCAGACCACAAAGATCTGCATTCTCATCATGCATCTTTGAAATCATTTTGAGTCATCAGCTCCTGTGGGAACAAGTCTGAAGATAACCCATTCAGGAAGCCCATATTAGAGTCAATGAGGCAGAGTAGAACAAAAACACAGAAAACACAGCCCTGCAGGTAAAAATACTCGTGTAAAAGGAAGCTTGAAACTGGTTGAATAGACTACCGTGCAAGGAATGGGTAAGGCAGTGCCTTTAAATGTTGACGAAACGGGAAGAAAATGCACTGTGAATGCAACAGAGTCTCCTGGTTATGCCCGTGCTTTCTACAATGAGAGCTAGATGTACTCTAGATACTTTGTCATTGAGACCAAACACAATCTCTTGTGTCAGGGGTGACATATCTGACCGTGGGTGAAAGATCTATTGCCTCACACACAACAAGGTCACTTGATTTTAAAAGACAGAACTAACACAACATAATAAACAAAATGTTTCTGGAGTTGAAACTTCAAAGCCTGATGGAGATTGACATAGAGTAGATAGTCACAGTTGTGTATCCAGGTTTTGACTTCAGGAACCTTTTGGGGCCACCCAGAACTGTATTTCATCAAACAAATGTCATCAAGGTAGATAAGCACCAAGCCAAAGTAAATAAGACTGCGTCACTATGTTTTGTTTTGTTTTGTTTTTTCCTTGTCGTCTTTCTTTTTGGATGCAAAGCATTTCATGAAAATGGGCTGTGAGTCTCTTTTTTTTTCCTTTTTTTCCAACACCTACCTTTTTATCTTGCCATGTGTCAAGAGCCGCACTACCATTTCATTGTCTTGGACGATGACAACAACTATTATTGATTCATTCATCCATTCATTCATTCACATTGAGCAGGAGATGTCAGTGTGCCACCTACAGTACAAGACAGTGAAGTCATAGACCTGCAGACATTGTCGTGTGATATGTAAAGACATTTAGGGAATTGTTCCATATTTTTGAGATCTCATCAGGTGTTTATTGTAGGTTAGCTCGGCACAATGTCTGGGCTATCAGAAGTTAAAAAGCTATACCTTGCCTCTTGTTTACTGAACATCTTGCTAAAACAAAAGTGTGAGGGAGAGTGGCATGTTGTGGGTTATTTCTCTGACTTATAATCAAACTATTGGCAGAAAAAACAAGCCACATTTTCCAGCAGATACAGTTCTTTACAACCTGTATTCATTATTGTTCTTATAAATCATTTTGAGTCATTCGCTGCTTTGAGAACAAGTCTGATGGGAAACCAATCCATGAAGTCCATCACTACTTCTGTTCGATTGAAAAACACACAAAACACCCTCTGACACTAGTAACATAAACACGGCACACATGTGATGTCACACATAAACTCATATAGTAAAAACATTTAACAGTTGTTTTTAATGCTTGCTGAAATAAACCACAAAATCAATACTGTTATAACAATTTTAGTAACTTTGTGTCACAGTAATCACAAAACAGTGTTACAATATTACAATACACTTATTTATCTTGTAGCTATAAATCCAATATCTAATCCAATCTAATCTAATCTGAAAAATAATTTTCTTTTCTGAATATCAAATTAACCAGAACACAATGTACATGACTGCAAGAGGTAATGATCTGTGGAAATGTTGCCAGTGCAGCTATTCATCATTTCAAAAGGATTGTATGTTATTATTTTAAATGCTTCCCTTTAACAAAAAAAAAAAAAAAAGTTCACGTGTCCAGCATCTTGTCAACATATTTCTATTTTGCCTCCTTTTGTTATGGTTAGGACTCTTCTTAAGTGGAGACGGTGGACACTGGCACGTCTGCATCTGCAGGTGTAAACTTCCCTTATTGAAGGTGAGCGGGTTTGAGTGTAACTGCAGGTCTTGAGCTGCAGGTCTGAAACTGCTGGCAGTGCAGCTCTGCAACTGGATGATACCAGCTTACCATGGTTGTTTCAGATGTTTTGCACCAATGAGTCCTCTTTAAAAACTTTTAGTAAAAAGCATAAATTGACACTATAACCACTATAATATGTGAGGCCATTGCCCAGGAGTCTGTAAACTGACTCACATTAACACTCGGCTTTGTCAACAACCTCTCATGTTGCTGTACCCCCTGAGTTTACCTCATAGACATGAGCTTCATAGCAAATCTAACAGTGCAGTTTATTCCAGGTCAAACTACTTAACTAGAGTACGAACATTCCTGTGTGTTTCATCTTGTGCAAGCCACCTATTGTCTGATCATTGACGATGTTCAGCATTTGAATCTGAGCACAATCAGGTGTTGTCAGGGTTCTTGGTAGATATAAATCTGTAGGCCTTGGCCTCTGTGCAGGGCTTCATTACCACTGAATTGTTGGCTCAGAGCTGCCCTCTGTGTGCATACCTGTGCTTGTGCATGATCCACTGCATGTGTGTGTGGCTCTTTGTGTGTGTTTTTCTGGCACCTTGCCTGCACCAAAACTTGATGGAAACTGAGAGGAACGCCGTGTAAACAGAACACTTGGTAGCAACGGTGCATTTATTACCAGGATCTTATGTGTTGCTGCACTGTGTTCAGCTCAGTGCAAAAAAACATGCATAAGAGATAAAAACAAAGCTTAATTTCTTGTTAATAGAAATCTTCCACATTGAGCTGTGTCTCTCAACATGTCCCCACTTTCCCTCGAGCACCAGAGAGTGGAGGGAATCAGCATTAAAGGTAAATTTCCAGAATGGTCACATGACTTCTACCTTTTAAGAGACAGGATTTTGATCAAGGAATGCCTCCTGCTCATCTCTGATCAACTAAGTGCATAAAAAAAGATGAGACTTCTCTTTTAAATCAGGCAGAAAGGAATGCACATGTACTCTCAGCTCGCCTTGGGGCCTTTGCTTGCACCAAACATGTTTCTGGAGTTCAGAAAAGAAGACTAATAGCACCAACTGGGGGCTCCCGCATGCATACAACTACATATCATAAACTGCCATTATGTTACCTTCAAGTCCAATCATGAGATGAATTTAATATTTTTATGGTATCATACACAAATGACTAACAAGCTGTGAATAGTAACACTGGAAATGTGCTAATAAAAGGGTAGACCGGGCTGTAAAATAGGTCAAATAGGCTGTAATCAGACTTCTCATTCGACTTTAGACTTTTATTTTAATTTACTTTGCAATTGCTGTAATGTTATTGCCGTAAATTACCCCATCATTAGTAATTCTCTATGAAGATTTGATACTAATCTCACAAAATGCCGATTTTTTTCCCAGAGCTGACATTATAATCCTATAATGAATCTGTCCTTTAATTTTAAAGTCAAGGGAAGTACTGTCATTCCCTTGTTGTGTGTGTGGGAATACACGCGTACAAGTGGAGGCATGAGCGCGTTCTCCACACTTTCACTAACTTTTTCGATCAGGTCTGCAGCTGCATGTGCTCCGGCTGTTCCTGACCCGCCAAGAAGATGTCCACAACCTGTACTTAACATGGCGCTTTTCTGGTCAACTCAGCCCGAACCAAAACATTCACAGTTCAATAGATCTTCTTGGAAAAGGCTGCAAGTGAGATAAAGAGAGGCACGCAACTTTCCCAGCACTGTCACAGCTTTAATGAGCCTTCACTCCTTAAGCTTCCCAGAGAGGGAGAAAAAAAAAGATCAAATGAAAGAGTACCTTCATGAAACAAAGACGTACAGTAGGTTTTCAGATTCTCTCATTATAGACTCTGAACTGTGATCCGTCTCCCAAGCCACCTGATTCATCAGCTACTAAATGATGCCAAAACAAAGGGGTGTGTCACGATTATCACATACACACACACAGTCAATTAAAAATACCCTGTGTTCATGGGAATAATTGGAATATTGAAAATAACAGGGATACAAGTTACTGTTTTGTGTTTTCTTGTGTTCTTAAAGTCAGATCAATAATATTCCCTCTAAATGAGCAAAAGCCTTGATGACAAAGGTTGAAAATCTCCGACAGCTTAGCCTTAACCTTAATAGTGGCACTGTGGGGACACCTAACATAGAATTAAATGCAATTATGAAAAAATGTTTCCAACCCATGAGGTGCCTGTAAGAGGGAAACCAGAGAAGCTGTATTCATTTCACACAGCCCCGGGTGCTGAGAGGATATGGCAGTCTTTTTCATATTGGCAGCTGTTTGATCAGACTAACAGCGCTCTTTAGCCGTACCATTGCTGCAGGTCTGATCTAAACACCTCATCAGATTCAAAGGAGACGCCGCGTCTCCAGTTCACTCCAGGCTCTTTCCATAAACACAGCTGAATTACTCCTTTGAGCTCATTCGCTCGGCACTGGCCTCCATTTTTCTTCCGAAAGACAAAAGATATGGAATAATGTTGCCCGCTGTGTTTTACTGTAACGCCGCTATATCTTCCAGCTAAGGGTGTGAAATTTTTTCACCGTGAGGGCATCTGATAGTTTGTAGATGGGTTGTAACTGATAGTTTTCTCTGTGCATTGTGGGAAATGTAGAAAGGGGGCAAAAAGAGAAGGAGAGAAAGAATTCACCACAGACACTGACAGTGAAAGGAGGTGTAGCTTGCACGGCTCTGTGCTGTGTGTTGATCGTGGTTATCAGAGCCATAGTAGATGACTGATAACTGAGGTGTGGTGTTGTATAAGTGTGTGTGTGTGTGTGTGTGTGTGTGTGTGTGTGTGTGTGTGTGTGTGTGTGTGTGTGTGTGTGTGTGTGTGTGTGTGTGTGTGTGTGTGTGTGTGTGTGTGTGTGTGTGTGTGTGTGTGTGTGTGAGTGCGATCTGAATGACTGCACAACAAAGAGTCTGAATGGATTTAGTCAAAGCTCAAACGCTGATGCAGCTGCATTCCGGGAGGTTTATGATGTGAAACACCAAAGGAAAGGAAACAATGATCACATTCATGAGATGTCATTTTCTTCCATGTTTATCTGAGGAATTTTTGAGTTTTTTTCCTCCCTCTTCTTTTTCATAACGTAATGTGTCCACCTCATCCAAAGTGACCCTTGTTAGAAAGGCTATGTTTGAGAGCTTGACCTGGAGGCCAGGTTCTTCTACCGTCCATTGCTACATATACAGGTACTGAGCTTCACTTGTTTGGTCACAGCCCTCGTTTTTCTTGAAAATGTGTTTTGCATATTGCACTTTGGATGTTTGACTTTTACTAAGATAAATAGTGTTTGACATTAAAAGGCTGTAATACATTATTCGACTGAAGGTGAAAAATATGTCTCTGCTCCCCTCACCGGTCTCAGTTTACAACGTGTCTGTGCGAGTTGAATTTGTGACGTAATGTTTGGAAGCTGATTGTCAGTCGATATCAGGCTCCCTAAAACAATAGGTCATATTTTCCTTGAATAATTGAATATATTATGAAGCCTCTACCAGTGCCTGGTGCCAGGCCCATCAGATACATTATTATCATTTGATAATTATTATTTTTTTAATTTTGATTTTATTCTTTTGTTTGGTACTATATCATCCTATTGATGATAATTTTATTGTTATTTATTTTGAAGAGGTTACATAATTAAGGTTATGGTGACATGCATGCAAGGTACAACCTTATTGATTACTTATTTGACAGACAGGGGAATTTGATGATGTCATTGTGTCTGTTTGCCCTTAATTTTCAAACTTGTAAGCCTTCTTTGATTGATTATGTGTTAAAAGGAGGGAAAAAGCAGAAGCCAGAAGAAATATTAGACAACACAGGTGAACAAAACCTTTTTTACTTTTCATTATATGAGATGAAAAATACCACAGCTGATACTAATTAAACATAGCTCTGTTGCCAGTTGTAACCTCTTACAAAGGAAACAGTAGGAAGCACTTAATGGTAATTCTGCAGTGAACGCTAGCCCAGATGATGAGTTATGGAAAAGCAAGGATAAGAGAAGGCAGGTGAATAAACCTTTTCATTTTTTATTAATCCTGTATATGACATTAAAAATACCACAGGTGAATCTCGCTCTAATTGATGTAGCTCTCTTGTTGCCATTTGTAATATCTTCGCCTACATAGGAAACAGCAGGAAACCACTAAAGGTTGTTCTGTGGCGCTTGTCGTCCCAGACATCTCCAGAAAATTGCACTGCAACAACATCTCCCACATCTAACTGCAGCACGACCCCGTTAGAGATACTGTCTTCAGCATCTGAGGATACAGTGGTGGCACGGTCTCCTGCAAAAACCATGGGATGTCCGTTCTTGACAATTCTCATCCTTGTACCATTACCAGTGTGTGCAACATGACCGGTAAATCTGAAATAATAGACTCCTCTGACCAGTGCAGTGAAGTGACCTAAAACATAGACAGAGAAGATCCGTTACAACTGGTAGAAGTGGAATTATTGATAATAAAATGGTAAATCTGTCAAATAAATAAGTCTGGTCAGATTTGCCTGTGGTGGAGTCGTAGTGGTTTCCAGTGTTGGCAATTATGTTTTTGTACACGAGGGTAACATTCTTGTCGCTGCTTGTGTGTCCTTCACCAGATGTCCGGAGCGAGGCAGAAAAAGCCACTTGACTTGCTGTAGTGAAGTTAGGGAACAGCACACATCATCACTTCCTCTACACAACACATACACATACACACACAGACAAAGAGGAAACAGTTCTATACCTCTGTTGGTACCTTGAAGCTCCTGTATTGTCACCTTGTGCCCTGAAATGAAGACACAAACAGTCATTGACATATGCACACAACTCATTACACATACATCTACCACAGCAAATCTTTACCTTCCTGCTGTTTCTCCAGCTCCTGCACCTGGCATTCACTGCGTGTCAGCCTTTGCTGCAGAGCGCTGAGCGTCTGCTGGGTGACTGCAAGTTCTTCGGTTTGAGCTAAACATAAAGTGTAAAGGTTTATTTAACAGTCAACACAAAAATATTAGAGACCAGGTACGGTTGTAATATCTTTTACATTTCTGTCTGCATCATGGAGCTCTTTTAAGTTAGTGTGTTCAATATTTAAGGAGATAGTTCAACATTTTGGCAAATTCAGTTATTGCCATAATCTGTATAGTCATAGGTTCATTACCTTTAATTATCGGTGCATGTTGTTTAGAGAAATGGGTAGAGACGTGAGCTGCTCAGCGAACACAATGGAGGTGAATGGTACAAATTCTCAGTCTCTCATCAAATACACAATCCAACAACTCCAAAACACCACTCTATGAACATGACATTATGAGACGTTGTTGTTTTCGAGGCAAATGCGTATAGCCGGAACAACATTCCAGACACGGCTGCTGAGCAGAGTGTATTTGCTTCATGAGAAAAAATGTTATACTGATCAATAAAAAACGTCAGTGTGATGTCCTGGTGGTGGAGGATGGCACAACTGTGGAGAATAGTTTCAAGAGCAGTGCAGCAGGTTCGACGTGTAACTCAGCTCCCTTTGGCGGGTGCCAATCAATTTTCTATGATGGGGTTTGGACCAAACATATTTAACATATTTGCTATTATTGTAATAGGTGTAGATATTACATCTGGAACACAAACTGAACTTGTATACTTTAGTCTGAGAGTGAAATGTAATAATTCCCCCATAGTCGGTGTTGAAATGCAACATTACACAAAAAACTTGATATTGAAAGTTTTTGTAAATACATAATTTAAGTGCCTCTGTGTGTGTGTTTGTGTGTGTGTCTGTAGCCATGACAGCTAAAACATTTGCACTGACATTTAGCATGAAAATATCTACACAGACTCACAATAAATACTGAACAATACAACACGACCTGCACTAGCTGTTACAACAATGTGCTACTACCTCACATGTGGAATATGGACTAAGATAAAGAAAGTAAAGGCAAAGAGTGAATTAGTTGATTGCCATGTTACAACCGTCCTTGGTCTCTCCTACGTGTCAAAGCACAGCACAGCTTGTACCGTCACTCTCCATCTGCAGTTCCTTGGCTAAGCTCTCAGCATCAGTCATCCTGACCTCCATATCTGTAACGAGAGCGCTCAAGCCAAGGCAACTCTGTTTTGTTGCAAAGTGACATGTACTTAGTAACATATGTGGCACTGTACCTGCATTCTTCCTCTGCAGGTCCTCCACCACGCTCTCGGCAGCTGTTACTCTCTCCTGCAGGTCCTCCACCCGGGTCTCGGCAATTATTACTCTCTTCTGCAGTTTCTCCACCATCTTTCTCAGCTCGGTTTCACCTCTCTTAGTCTCATTGCAAGGTGTAGGATCATTAACACATCAACACTTCAATATACCACAAAGGCCTCTGTATTTCAGTCGTATCCTCAGTTTGAAGCAAGTTAACGCTGTCATTGTTGTGGCCAGTGCGCAAGTTCCTCTCCGTCACGAGCAACACTTGTCCACTGGAAAACAGATCTGACAGGACTCAGGTCTAGTTCTGTTTCATACCTTTGCTGTCACAATGCTTTACTGTAACATCATGAGAATTTCCCCCATCATGTGGGTGTGTTGCTTGTGAGTCATAAGTATGTGCATAGACAATTACATGGAAATAACAACAGATAAACCTGTTGTTATATGATATTTCTTAGGGCATCCGGCATCGTAAGTCACTGGGTTGAGCATGTGCCCCATACACGTATATAGATATAGATATAGATATAGATATAGATATAGATATAGATAGATAGGTAGATAGATAGATAGATAGATAGATAGATAGATAGATAGATAGATAGATAGATAGATAGATAGATAGATAGATAGATAGATAGATAGATAGATAGATAGATAGATAGATAGATAGATAGATAGATAGATAGATAGATAGATAGATAGATAGATAGATAGATTAACACATAGGGTATATGATTTGGGCACATGTGGCCCAGGAGGTAGAGTGGGTTCTTGACTAACCAGAAGGTCGATGGTTCAATTCCTGGCTCCTCTAGTTTGCATGTTAAAGTGACACTGAACCCACACCTGCCCCTCCCCTATCTGTGCATTGTGTGTGTGAATCAGTAGCTTTTATGTGTCTTTTTTTTTTTGTATTATTCTTTTGTTTGGTATATCATCCTATTGATGATAATGATCATGTTATTGTTGTATTTATTTTGAAGAGGTTACATTTAATTAATGTTATGGTGACATGCATGCAGAGTGCTGTCATTTCAGGATAGATGCAGTCCGTGGTGATGGTGGGCCTGAGAGTGTTAATCCTTAACAACCTTATTGATTACTTATTTCACAGACAGGGGGATTTGATAATGTATCTGTTTGCACTTAATGCACTTAATTTTCAAGCTTGTAAGCCTTCTTTGATTAATTATGACATATGTCATTGTTGATTATTGACAGAAGAACTATTAGACAACGCAGGTGAACAAAACTTTTTTTTTATTTTTCATTATATGACATGAAAAATACCACAGCTGATACTAATTAAACATAGCTCTGTTGCCAGTTGTAACCTCTTACAAAGGAAACAGTAGGAAGCACTTAAAGGTAATTCTGCAGGGAACCCTAGCCCAGATAATGAGTTATGGAAAAGCATGAGAGAAGGCAGGTGAATAAACCTTTTCATTTTTTATTCATCCTGACATGAAAAATGCCACAGGTGAATCTCGCTCTAATTGATGTAGCTCTCTTGTTGCCAGTTGTAATATCTTTGCCTACATAGGAAACAGCAGGAAGCCACTAAAGGTTGTTCTGTGGCGCTGGTCGTCCCAGACATCTCCAGAAAGTTGCACTGCAACAACATCTCCCACATCTAACTGCAGCACGACCCCGTTAGAGATACTGTCCTCAGCATCTGAGGATTTAGTGGTGGGACGGTCTCCTGCGAAAACCATGGGATCTTCGTTCTTGACAATTCTCATCCTTGTACTATGAACAGTGTGTGCAACATGACCGGTAAATCTGAAATAATAGACTCCTCTGACCGGTGCAGTGAAGTGACCTAAAACATAGACAGAGAAGATCCGTTACAACTGGTAGAAGTGGAGTTATTGATAATAAATTGGTAAATCTGTCAAATAAATAAGCCTGGTCAGATTTGCCTGTGGTGGAGTCGTAGTGGTTTCCAGTGTTGGCAAAGATGTTTTTGTACACGAGCATAACAAAATTTGTGGTCGTTGTGTGTCCTTCACCAGATGTCCGGAGCGAGGCAGAAAAAGCCACTTGACTTGCTATAGTGAAGTTAGAGAACAGCACACATCATCACTTCCTCTACACACACATACATACACATACACATACACATACACATACACATACACATACACACACAGACAAAGAGGAAACAGTTCTATACCTCTGTTGGTACCTTGAAGCTCCTGTATTGTCACCTTGTGCCCTGAAATGAAGACACAAACAGTCATTGACATATGCACACAATTCATTACACATACATCTACCACAGCAAATCTTTACCTTCCTGCTGTTTCTCCAGCTCCTGCACCTGGCATTCACTGCGTGTCAGCCTTTGCTGCAGAGCGCTGAGCGTCTGCTGGGTGACTGCAAGTTCTTTGGTTTGAGCTAAACATAAAGTGTAAAAGTTTATTTAACAGTACAACACAAAAATATTAGAGACCAGGTACGGTTGTAATATCTTTTACATTTCTGTCTATATTGTGGAGCTATTTTACTGTAAGTTAGTGTGTTCAATATTTAAAGGGATAGTTCAACATTTTGGCAAATTTGGTTACAGTAATACCATAATCCAGGTTCATAACCTTTCAACATCGGTGCATGTTGTTTAGAGCAGCCTTTCTCAAAGTGGGTGCCGCGGCACCCTGGGGTGCCGTCTGACTGCATCAAGGGTGCCGTGAAAAAAATACCTCTTCTGACATTTCATAGAATAGCCTACATTCTCTTTACATTATATGCAAAGGGGCCGTGTCCACCGGACGCCCTTTTAGCGCTCTGGGCGTCTACTTTCCATTCAGATTCTATGGAGCTCGGAAAAAAGCTCTCGGCGCTTTCTTTTTTTGTCGCGGCGCTCAGAGCGCTCAGAGTTGAAATATGCTCAACTTTTGGAACAGCGCCGCACTTAGAGAGAGACCGCTCCGTGGACACGGCCGTTGGTCACGGGTACTCAGAGCAGTGGGGGCCGTGTCCACCGGACACCGGACGCTATGAAAAAAAAAGCGAAGTACCAAGCACACGTCTCACATTGATGGTGAGTCACACCCCCTCCTCTCTCCAGTGGATCTGTGTCCGCTCTGTTCCGACTCCGGTGCGTGATGTAGGTTTTATAAAAACACTCTGCAGTGCACACTGTGGAAACTCTCTGATTGTTCGTAACGGAGTCAGAACGGAGCGGAGACGCCGGTGGATGTTCATTTGAACGCGTATTCTCTCTTCCTCTCACATTGCGGATTATTGTGTGCCTGTGCGTGTGTGTGCATATGTAGGCTACAGAGGCACATATGCATAGGCTAAATACTGTAATACTGTCCCGTCTAAATAATAATAATAAAATAAACAGGACATTTACATTTAGGCTATGCAGTGTCATTTTGAATTACATTTTACACAGGGGTGCCGTGAGATTTTATGCACTTTTGAAAGGTGCCCTGACTGAAAAAAGTTTGAGAAACACTGGTTTAGAGAAATGGGTAGAGACATGAGCTGCTCAGCGAACACAATGGAGGTGAATGGTACAAATCCTCAGTCTCTCATCAAACTCATCATCTAACAACTCTGAAATGCTCTCGAAGACAAGTTGTGGCCTGCACATTCACCACTATAAAATAATAATGTAACATTATGAGACGTTGTTGTTTTCTAGGCAAATGCGTATAGCCGGAACAACATTCCAGACACGGCTGCTGAGCGGAGTGTTTTTGCTTCATGAGAAAAAATGTTATACTGATCAATAAAAAATGTCAGTGTGATGTCCTGGTGGTGGAGGATGGCCCGACTGTGGAGAATAGTTTCAAGAGCAGTGCAGCAGGTTCGACGTGTATCTCAGCTCCCTTTGGCGGGTGCCAATCAATTTTCTATGATGGGGGTTGGACCAAACATATTTAACATATTTAATAACCACGAGGAGTGAAATGTAATAATGCACCCCATAGTCGGTGTTAGTCGGAAGAGACACTGAGGTGAAATGCAACATTACACAAAAAACTTGATATTGAGTCGTGTCAAAGCACAGCACCGTACGTACCATCACTCTCCATCTGCAGTTCCTTGGCTAAGCTCTCAGCAGCAGTCATCCTGACCTCCATATCTGTAACGAGAGCGCTCAGGTAAGCCAAGGCAACTCTGTTTTGTTGTAAAGTGACATGTACTGTACTTAACATATGTGGCACTGTACCTGCATTCTTCCTCTGCAGAACCTCCACCAAGGTCTCGGCAGCTGTTACTCTCCCCAGCAGGTGCCTCAGCTCCACTTTCTGCTCCACCACCATGTTTGTCAGCCTGTTCAGCTCTGGCCAGGTTTCACCTCCCTTAGTCTCACTGCAAGGCCTCTGTATCTCAGTCGTATCCTCAGTTTGAAGCAAGTTAACGCTGTCATTGTTGGTTTTTTGTGACCTGCAAAGACAGCCTGATGTCAGCAGCAGCGAGAAAACCAAAAGAGTCTTCATCTCCATCTTCAAATGGCCAGTGTGCAAGTTCCTCTCCGTCACAAACAACACTGGAAAACAGATCTGACAGGACTGCAGGTCTAGTTCTGTTTCATACCTTTGCTGTCACAATGTTTTATGTAACATCATAAAAATTTCTCCCATCATGAGGGTGTGTTGCTTGCAAGTCATAAGTATCTGCATACAATTACACGGATATAACAACAAATAAACCTGTTGTTAAAAAATATATATTTCTTAGGGCATCGTATATGTCACTGGGTTGAGAATGTGCCCCATATACGTACAGAGGCTTTGAATCCCCCACCGGCCCTTTGCTGCATGTCATCCCCCTTTTCTGTCTCTCCATTTAATTTCCTATTAATTAAAGTCATAGAAGCCCTAGAATATAATATATATATACACACACACACACACACACACACACACACACACACACACACACACACACACACACACACACACACACACACACACACACACAGTACACATGTGTTTATTTCTTGAACTGTATTATGTAAGTGCAGTTATCAGTCACAATGAACTGTACACTGCCACATACAACAGGATTTATAAATTGGGCACCTGTGGCTCAGGAGGTAGAGCGGGCTCTTGACTAACCAGAAGGTTGATGGTTCAATTCCTAGCTCCTCTAGTTTGCATGTTTAAGTGACATTGAACCCACACCTGCCCCTCCCCAATTTGTGCAGTTTTCAACCACTATGTCTAGCGCAGTGTGTGTGTGTGTGTGTGTGTGTGTGTGTGTGTGTGTGTGTGTGTGTGTGTGTGTGTGTGTGTGGTGAATACAACATACAGTGTAAAGTTTGTAAAGCCTAGAGACTAGAAAGGCGCTGTAAGTGTCATAAGTACGGAAGCGTATTTACCATTAACCAAATAAATACACAGGCATCTGTCTTTCTAACAAAACGCTGCCAGCACAGTGAGAGAGACTCTAGTCTTTACTACTACCACAGATCCAGTGTACAGTCTCATGTCTAATCATTCAAGAACAGGCAGAATACTGCCTAAATACGACTTTTTAAATCCTGCACTTTGCTTTCTCTAAATGAAATCGTTGTCATAAAACAACAGACTGAGCTGTGGGGGTAAACTCAAACAAATGTGATTTACTAACAACGCATTGATCTGCTTCAGTAGTTGTGCACTCGGTTGGCAATTTATGGGTGGCATCAAGGTCAGATGTGTCAGGTGCTTATTTATTTGCAAAGGCTGTGAGAAATAACACCTGTGGCAGGGGGTGGAGGTGCAGGGCACATAGGGAGCATTAGTAGGTGTCCAGCTTTGTGTCGGACTGCACAGTATTTTCATCCCTTGTCCCACATCGAGCATCGAGCATCTTTTTTTTTTTTTTAATTAGCTAATTTTCAAAAAGACACCACTGCAAGACTGATGTTTTTATATAATCTCAATCTAACAACTGACAGGAAAGACAGAAGGATTCAATTACCCAGGTACGTGAATGACGCCATCATATCAATCAATCGGCGTAAACAATTAAAGCAAAGTTTAGCCTGTCCCCCACTTTGCCTGTGCCTCCTTGTTGTTTTTGGAAACCCAACAAATCTTTATTGACAGAGGCTACAGTACGACGAGGTGAAATAATACAGCTACACTGAAGAATGAGAAGGTAGGCCAGTAACAGCTGGGTGAAACCAGAAGAAGGGTCGTTTTTTGTCTTCTCTGCCAGACTGCTTTCTAAATAAAGAATTCTACACATCTACACCCTCACATTTATGTTTATTTAATGCTTAATTACAGCCACGGAGCGTTAGCCACACTGTCTCCGGCTCTTTCAGGAGGAGTCGGTGGCCATTTTTCTTCTCCTTCCCCCCCTCTAACCATGAATGAGATTTGAGAATGAGAATTTCTCCCATCATGTGAACGTGTTGCTTGCAAGTCATAAGTATGTGCATCAGTGACAAGTTAGACAATTACACAGAAATAACAACATATAAACCTGTATGTCATAATAATAATATATATAATATAATATGTCATAATATGTCATAATATACTGTATGTCACTGTGCCCCATATACAGAGGCTTTGAATCCCCCACCGGCCCTTTGCTGCGTGTCATCCCCCCTTTCTGTCTCCTCATTTCATGTCCTATCAATTAAAGGCATAAAAGCCCTAAATACTAACCTTAGGCTGATGATGTATTTTCACAGACAGGGGAGTTTGACAATAGCATAGTATCTGTTTCAACTTCTTTTTAAGATCCTGCCTTTTTGGGATGATGAGGTGTTAAAAGGAGGGAAAAAGCACAAGAAAACAGGAGAGAGGTTAGAGATGGCAGGTGAATAAAACCTTTTTATTTTTCATTATATGACATGAAAGATGCCACAGTTGATACTGATTAAACTGTTGCCAGTTGTAACATCTTACATAGGAAACAGCAGGAAGCCACTAAAGGTTGTTCTGTGGTACTGGTCGTCCCAGACCTCTCCAAAAAGTTGCACTGCAACAACATCTCCCACTTCTAACTGCAGCACGACACCGTTAGAGATACCGTCTTCAGCATCTGCGGATACAGTGGTGGCACGGTCTCCTGCGAAAACCATGGGATGTCCGTTCTTGACAATTCTCATCCTTGTACTATGAACAGTGTGTGCAGCATGACCGGTTAATCTGAAATAATAGACTCCTCCGACTGGTGCAGTGAAGTAACCTAAAACATAGACAGAGAAGATCCGTTACAACTGGTAGAAGTGGAGTTATTGATAATAAAATGGTAAATCTGTCAAATAAATAAGCCTGGTCAAACTGACCTGTGTTGAGATTGTAGTGGTTTCCAATGTTGGCAATGATGTTTCTGTAGACGAGGGTAACAAAGTCATCGTCGTTGCTTGTGTTTCCTTCACCAGACGCAAGGAGCGAGGCAGAAAAAGCCACTTGACTTGCTGTAGTGAAGTTAGAAAACAACACACACCTCTGCATTACTTCCTCTACACACATGCGCGCGCACACACAAACAAACAAAGAGAAAACAGTTATTTACCTAAGTTGATATTTTGAAGCTCTTGTACTGTCACCTTGTGCCCTGAAATGACGACACACACACAGTCATTAACATATGCACACAACTCATTACACATACACCTGCAGCAGCAAATCTTTACCTTCCTGCTGAATCTCCAGCTCCTCCACCCGGCCTTCACTGCGTGTCAGCCTTTGCTGCAGAGCTCTGAGCGTCTGCTGGGTGACTGCAAGCTCTTTGGTTTGATCTAAAACATGAAACATATCAGAGTCCAGGTAGTTGACTTCTAACTTGTTTCTGAAATTGGACTCCAGCTGAGCCATGTTACAACCGTCCCTGGTCTCTACTACGTGTCAAAGCACAGCACCGTACCATCACTCTCCATCTGCAGTTCCTCAACCAAACTCTCAGCTGCAGTCATCCTGACCTCCATATCTGTAACAAGAGTGCTCATGTAAGCCAAGGCAACTCTGTTTTGTTGTAAAATGACATGTATTTTACATATCTGACACAGTACCTGCATTCTCCTTCTGCAGGACCTCCACCAGGCTCTCAGCAGCTGTAACTCTGGCCAGCAGGTACCTCAGCTCCACTTTCTGCTCCACCACCATGTTTGTCAGCCTGTTCAGCTCTACCCAGATATCCGAGTGATTATCTTCTTCACCTTTCTCAGTCTCACTGCCAGGCCTCTGTGTCTCAGTCACATCCTCCTCAGTTTGAAGCAGGTTAACACCGTCAACGCCGTTTTTTTGTGACCTGCAAAGACAGCCTGATGTCAGCAACAGCGAGAAAACCAAAAGAGTCCTCATCTTCATCTTCAGATGACCAGTGCTTGAGTTCCTCTCCGGCAGAAAGAAGTAGTTGTACAGTGAATTGGCCATTTATGGGTGGCATCAAGGTCAGATGTGTCAGGTGGCCTATTTATTTGCAAAGGCTGTGAGAAAACACACCTGTGGCAGGGGGTGGAGGTGCAGGGCACATAGGGAGCATAATCAGTGACTCATTAGTTTTAAACACATGGGCCCTCATTTATCAAATGTGTGTACACCAAAAAAATATGTGTAATATGTGTAGGCCAAAACGCAAGGATCGGCATTCATCAATCTGAATGTGAGCGCACAATATGCAAAAGTCTCATGCCAGATCTGACCAGGTGGTACGCACATTTGAACCAGCGTAAAACATGCAGGATTATTTATCCGGACTTCATGTTGTTACTGTTCTTATTAGTTAAATAAATAAATAATTAAATAAATAAATAAATAAAGACGAGAATACAGCCACAAGTTCATCAAGTCTGTGTTGAAAACTTAACTCCGCTTTTATTTTGAGCAACTGAGGTGAATTAAAAGCCATGTGTAGGCTATACAGAGTCTACAGCCTCCAGCCTCCATCCACCAATAATTATGCTTTCATTAATCACAAAACCTATCACTCTATTAACAAACCATAACAAACCAAACCATTTGAAAATCAGTCAAAAACTGAGGAAGTTCTGGTTATTATAGTAGAACATGCACCATAGGCTTAATGGTCTGAGGTAGCGAATTGACTGAGCCAAGATGGCGGCCTTGTGGTGGCGCAGTGTCATTGGGCAGCAGCGTCAGGTGAGGCATCTAGTCTTATATATATATCTTTGGGCAGGACGAGGCTTCTAAAGCAGTCACCAGATTTATCAACATCACGCTGGTTGTCCACCGAAAGCGGCAACGTAGCCGACACACTTTTCGTAAATCACACATAAAACTTGGCGCACGCTAATATTTACACTAGAATCTATACACCAGGTTTAGGTTTTTTTGTTTTTTTTTAATTAGCTCTAATTTTCAACAACTGTTATGAAAGGCAGAAGGATTCAGTTTCCCAGGTGCGTGAATGACGTCATCATATCAATCAATCAGTGCAAACAGTTGAAGCAACTGTCACCCACTTCGTCTGTGCCTTCTTGCTGTTTTTGGAAACCCAAAAAAGTATTATCTGCCAGACTGCTTTCTAACTAAAGAATTTTACACCTCTACACCTCTACACTGTCACATTTATGTTTATTTAATGCTTAATTAAAGCCACGGGAGCGTTAGCTACATTGTCTCTGGCTTTTTCAGGAATACTCGGTGGCCATTTTTTTCTTCCCCTTGCCCTCTCAACATAGTAGCCACGAATGGGATTTAAACCCCCAGATTAAAAGTCAGAAAGATATTTGCTTCCTCAACAACAAGATGTCCTTACTGTAGAAGTACTAATTGATTCAGATATCTCAAAACATGTTCAAACCAAAGCTATATGCATTTCTATAATTATGCTACTGCAGTGAACAGGTCAGGATAATGTTATGTGTTGTGTTGTAATCTGTGCAAACCAAGGTTTGAATTTAGTCAACATTAGCCATGACCCATTTTCCATGGAACATGCACACATAACATTTGATGTTATTGTCGACTCTGCGTCAGAGGACAAAACAGATCTGACAGGACTCAGGCCGCCTCGTTCTCTTTCATACCTTTGCAGTGACACTGTTTTAACAAGATGAGAATTTCCACTGGTTCTCTTGTGTCCCTCCACTCCTCGCTGTCAACCAGAAAAATGGCTTTAAGTTAGGTTGAAGTTGATTTCCTTGTTACCTGTAAGATACTGGGAAGAGTTGGGAAAATTTCCCACTGAAATAAGACCATTATGTGGGCGTGTTAGTTGTGAGTCATAAGCGTGTGCATCAGTGACAAGTTAGACAATTACACAGAAATAACAACAAATCAACCTGTCGTTAAAAAAAAAAAAAAATCTTGAAGCGTATTATAAGTGCAGTGGATGACATGATTTATGCTGATTGTTGCTTGTGTTCATGAATACGAATATTGAGCAGCTGTCAGTCACAATGAAACATGTGCGCTGCCACATACAACAGGATTTACACCAAATAAACACACAGGCATCAATCTCTCAAACAAAAACACTGCCAGCGCTCAGGTGGTGGGCAACTGAGAGAGACTGTTGTCTTTGCTACCACAACAGATCCAGTGTACATGCAGTCTCATCTAATCATTCAAGAAGTTAGAATTGTCCTAATACTACTTTTCAAAATGCCACACTTTGCTTGCTATAAATGAAACCCCTGTCATAAAAAACAGACTTTGCTGTAGGGGTAAACACAAACAAATGTATATCCCACAGAAGATTTAAAGAAGGGTTTTTTTTTTTTTTTTTGGAAAGAGAACACAGGGTTTTCTCCCCTGGTGCCGGAGGGAGCAGAGATAAAGAGAGTAATAGTTAGACTGCGGTCACATTGGTATGCAGACAGTCATGAAAGCAGTGCAGTACCTGTTGCATCTTGCAAATTCATTTGCTGAATATTGTGAAATTTCACCGCTTAAATTGGGGAGGCCTTTTCTTTTTCATCACAACTCAAGGCTCTGGTGGTATACGGTTAGATAAACAGAAATGATTTGGATTACAGATGATCTTCACTGATATACCCCAGTGTGTTGATGCATCATCACCATCATCTCTATTATCACTGCCATCATCAATTAAAGGAGCATGATAGGTATTTAATGATGATAAGTATGTAGATGTTGAATGATAGATAAAGGAGCAAATCATGAAGTCAGGTAAATATTAGTTTGAACTATTGTGCAAACACAGTATTAACTGTGTTTTTCTGTTGATGTTTCTGCAGCCATGGTTGTGACTCTGTGACACAGGGTCACTAGAGGTACAATTAAGGTGCTTAAACTGACAGATGCTGACATTTATGTTCATCATTTAGTATCAGTTGAACACTAAATGGAAAGTATTTGACTGAATAGATTGCTGCTGATGATGAAAAATCATCAAAGCCAATATTTTTTACAAACCATCTTCTATAGGCACCAGAGTGGATGGATGCACCACGACAATCCATCTGATCCTGTTGTTGAGACATGTCATTCAAAAACTGTCAAGTTTACATTAACACCAGAGAAAAAAATCGTCAAATTTTGGTTTATTCTCTTGGCATTGTGAATGTCTATAACAAATTTCAAGGCCTGCACATTCACCATGCTATGAGATAATAACGGAACATTACGAGACGTAGTTGTTTTCGAGGTAAATTCATGCAAAACTGCTTCCCGTCGGGGGCAGATTTCAGCAAGCAGTCTCTGCATTTACCTCGAAAAAAACTCTGTCTGGTAACGTTCTGTTATTATCTCATAGCGTGATAAACGTGCAGGTCACAACTTGTCCACGAGAGCGTTTTGGAGTTGTTGGATTGTGTATTTGATGAGTTTGATAAGGGAAACCAATAAATCCCATTAGCCTCCTTAGTAGCTCTGAGTAGCTCGCATCTCTGCTCCGCTGTTCTAAAAACAGCTTGCACCAACAATTAAAGGTAACAAACCTACTCCTTAAACTATAGGGATATGGAAATGGGCCAGTTTGCCAAAATGTTGAACTATCCCTTTAAATGAGTATTACTGATTGCTCTGAACATTGACATGTTCATTAATGGTCAGCTTGGCTGGTGTGTCCTCGTCACAGAGTTTAGTTTGTGCCTACATCATTGAAAAACTACACAATAGATGCTGGTCCCGACTCAAATCTCATGGGATGTACCGCACCAATCTTTGACCTTGGCCTTCATTTTCTACAACTACACACCTGTAGAGTTTCAGAAATGTACCTTTTACCTTTGTGGTTGTATTGCATTGACAATATCTGCACTGACAAACACCAACTAACCACCAATTAGTTCCTTCCTGTGACAGTTTGTGTATTTAGGTGTTTGCCACAATCACAGACACACACAAGATGAAAACAAGCTGTCACGGTTTCATACCATGTGCGGTGAATGAGAAAAAATATGTCCCTGTAATTTGGGTGAACTGACCCTTTAATGGCATCCTCCCTATTATGCATTCCTACAAATGTAACCCTAATTATGAGTGAGTCAATACAGTAGATTCAGAGAGCAGAAAACATGGTTTGTGGTGTCAAAAGTCACACATGCCGAAGATGTCTTGCATTACATTCTGTCAAAAACGCCAGTTAACAAGGCGATCATCCGCGGCTCCTCTCCCATTGGCCAGAGAACCTGCTGCTGAGGTGTCGACCTGTGATTAAGACTCCAGTAAATCTTCCCACCCAGGGAGTCTCGAAGAGGAGTTTCTCCCTCAGGTCAATCCACTCCTATAGCTGCGGGGATGAGCCTCGCTTTCCTCTCGATCTACCCTGAGGGCTGAATCTCACACTCATGGATCTCTTCCCTCTCACAGGTCAGACTGCAGGTAAAAATGTCATTTTCTGGGCCTGGTTTGTTATTTACTATGTGGATACTGTATGATCAAGTCCATTCATGGAGGAAAAATATCAGGGATGTGGTGCAATATCTATCTACTCAAGTGCAATAAGATGACACCTAGTTTGAGCTATCAGGCGCCTCAAAGTGACAGGCAACCTCACATACCTTCCTTCATTCTCCTCTCAGGCAAATTCCTCTCCCTGTCTTTCTCTCTGTTTTCCAACTCTTCTTCTCTCCTTTTTTTTTCTTTTTCTTTTTTTTGTGCTTGTTTTCCTTCTACATTTATGTTAGGACAAACCCTTACACTGTATTGCTGTTTGGTCTTATTTCAACCAGTTGTGGTTTAACCTTCCTGAAATGCTCTTCATGCTCTTCAAGTGTCTTTTCATGCTCGATAATGTGATCCACCCAAGGAAATAATATTTGCTGCAGGGTGATTTTACCTTTTAATAAACTCTCTTCAAGCGCACAGACTGAGCACTGATAGGCATCACCGTTGTCTCCTAATAATGAACAAATTAAGATGTTCTGTAAGTAGTAAATCATTATACCCTATTGACAATATAATTGCTTGTTATAATAGAATGATGTGATGTCGACACATAACATAATCGATAACAATAACACATTATGAAAGTTCATTATGTCCGAGTGTAATAATAAGCCTAGTTTCCTTTTTTTCTTTTTCAAGACAATACGTTTCTCATACCTTTGTTAACTTTGGCGTGTACACCCGCCTTCTTCAGAACTGTCACAGTTCTAAAGAAGGCAGATGTACATGCCGAAACTGTTAACAAAGGTATGACAAACTTCTTGTCTTGAAAAAGAAAAAATGAAACTAACAATAACACTTCCTGTGATGCAGGCGATCACTCCACAAACTGACCAATCCCACTACATTGCCTCAGGACCACATCTGACCCAGCCAATCATACTGAGCAGCAGGAGGCCGCAGGTCGAGCCTGTGCTCTCTGCACACTGCTAGCTACTGTATGTAGTGGGCTTGACTGCAGGTAGTTAGCTGGAGCCTGATCTAATGATGCATACTTCCCCCTGTTTATGGCAGCCAGGGAAGAGGGAGCACTAGCCTGTGCTTGTCTGCTCCTGAGAATGCCCATTAACGCTCTTTTCCCCCTCAGGTGATGACCACCTGAGCTATCAAAGGCAAGCGTGTCTGCAACACCGCCCTCCCCCTCCTCCTCCCCCCCTCATCGCACTCCATCCCCACCCCGCGACCTCCACCCAGCCACATGCTGTACAGCCGCAGTCCCTTTTCCCTCCAAAAATAGCATTTTTCAGAGTAATTCGATTTTGCATCAGCTCATCATCAACGTGGTCGTCGTCATGATCATCATTTTTAATCCAGCATAGATTGAGAGTCGTCACACAAAGCATGACATATACTCTTCATTATATATTTAATTATGAGTCAAGGGGCCTTTGGCTTCAAAGGGTCAACTCATTCAAACACACAGAAACATTTAAGATTTCTGTCACACTCTAACACAGTGGCAGTGAATGGGACTTTTGGGATTTTTTTTAGGCAAATATATACAAATTTGCAGAAACTGTGTCACAAAAATAGAAAGTTAACCTTATTGTTAACTTCACCAGAACTTCTCTTCTTCTTGATCCCTCCCAACTCTGTCACTCTTCTTGGGGTTTGTTCGGTTTCTTTTTCCACATAAAAGCAATTTTTTCCTGACTCAAAAAAATGAGAGTCGAAGGATAAAACAATAAAGGACCATGGGTGTCATAGATTTCTAAACTATATTTTCAAACTTTCATTTTTCATATTTTTTGGACATTTTATGCCTTTTTTTAACAGTATAAAGACAAGGATGACAGGAAGCTGATCTTGAGGAATGACGTCCCACTGAGGTCCAGAGCTGGACTTGACCCAGTTCCAATAAGTCATTTTATCAAGTTGAATTTAACACTATCACATACAGTACACGTGTCAGATGTGGCCTGGTCAGTAACAAACACTGACAAAACGATATTTGCAAAGTTTGTGGAAACATCGTAATGTGAATATTAATCAAAATAACAACCCATAGTCTTTCTCCAGAGGATCTCTGCTGGAGCAACGTGATTTGAGTGCCTTGCTCAAGGGCATGTCATCATTTACTACTGACTGAAGGGAGAGCATTCCCCATTCATTTTCCTAACCCAGATTTTCACCCGACCGTCCCTCAGATCCCCTGCAGCCACAGATGAATGATGAATGAATTTGAAGCCTAAATTCTGCAACATTAGCAATAAAGGTAATAACAGTAACAATCATCGTTGTTTACAAAGTGAGTTGGGCAGCACTGTCAAGACTAAACAGTTAACAGTGGAGTAAAAATAAACTCACATCACTGGGATTTAATAATGACAATAATAAAATACTTTTTTTAAAGGGGGATTTCAAAGATATCACAGACTAATGAAGAGCCAATGTAATGTACTATTTTGAAAACAAGTCTCTGTAGTACAGTGACTTTCCAGGACAGTATCTGTGTCTTCTATAGCTGCGGTCCCTCCTTAGTGCAGGACATTTCAAGACTTCCTGTCAGCGTCCCTAAACCCATAATAGATGTGTGTATCTTCCCTTGTCTGGGATGCGTGATTCACTGTCCCTGAAACACAGCACCACCTAATCTTGAAGAGCAGATAAAGCTAATTAGGGGAAAGAGACATCAATCACAGCTCTAGGGATCGTTATGTATTGTACATACCAAGAGTGGCATCTCAGTCGCTGGGTGTGTTTAAAAGCTCCAGTCAGTCACACACACATAGCTATTATTGTGAGTTATGTCAGGAGGAACGCCTCAGACGGGAGCTGTATTGATTGTTTCCTTGATGTTTCTGGGACTGACCGGCTATTATCATTTTCACCAAGCGCAAGGTAAAGGACTAAAATTAGTGCAGAAATCATAGAAATCAGTCTCTTTTGTTGAAACGACCTCTGACAGTATAACTCATCCCAGGGAACAGAAAACTGGCGAGCAGCTCTGTTTGGATGTGCAGCATGCATTAATACAGCTGTCACAGACACACTCACACCCTTTCCGATGATTACACCAGGTCCAGGGGGTTGGCTGACCTCTGAGCAGGGGTGGCAGGTCACATCATAGCTTAAAGCGGAGCTGATTAAAAAAGAGAATAGTCTCATTTGTTTGTCAGTTTTTATACTTTAATTAATGTACATTTCTACAGAATTAATGAGAGGTATGTGCACCTTGCCTTATGTGTTTTTAAGAGTGCTCTGTTGTATAAGACACCTCATGTTTCCCTGGAGGAAAGCCAGTATTTCAAAATGCAGGGCTGCACTCACCCTGTAGGTGGGAGTGTAACTCTTCCTATGTTACAAATTACAGCAACTGCGTTTCAACTATGCAGATAACAAGACATACATGAATATAAGGTGACTATAACATTTTTATTTCGGGTATCACACACTTACATGATCCTTGTTTTTATGATCCATCGTTAAATGAGCGTGAGTGAAACTGCTGCGTGCTGATGGATGAAGCTCATGCTGAGTTCACGAGGAAGGTGTGAGGAGGTATGTAAATAGGAACGGATATTTACCGTGTGACGTGTCCCGACAAGAGTGGATTATTGGATTATATCTGCCGAGGAATAATGTTCATCATATACAGTGTATGAGCAAGAACTGGCGCATGACAAGTTTGGCAAGAGAAAATTGCCGGGGAACTATCAGAAAACAAAAATCACACATCACACGCTCCTCCTCCACAAACAATATTCTTCTTTATAAATACAATTAGCCAATACTCAAAACAACACAGTGGTGTTTTTTTTCTTCAGACTTATATATTTTACTAAAATACTTTTGAAGTTTATGAATCTAGCATAAAAAATATGATACAACCATCTATAATGTGTCTGATTACAGGGATATAAAAATACACCACAGAGAGTAACATTAAATTAGGCTTGACAATAGCTCAAAGACAAAACAAAGACAGCAGCACAGGACAAGAGATAAAAGACAAAGCTGTTTGGGCACTGTGATGGAAAACTGTTTCCTTTGCTTTCACAATAGTCATCAAACTACACATCATCTGATAACAGGGGAAAACTAAGATGAATACATAAAAATCCCCCAGCAGAAGCTAGAGGTTGTTATTGTCATGTTTAAGATAATCGATGCAAAAGCAATACATTTCATTCTTACTGTATCATATATATCTTTATATCTCCATATATATAATTTCATATTCAAATGTCAATGGATTTTAAACATCAAAGGGAAATTAGTAACGTGATTTGCAATTCAAATGTGAATTACAAGGTTCTTCTACAGTCGCAGTGAAAACAGAATCTGACAGATAGCAGACAGTTTCATTGTACTACTCTTACATCAATGCTTTAATAATCATTAAGTAAGATTAACTACTGAAACCAATCATGACAGTGGTATATCTTATGGCATCGTTAAATAGTGATGTGAAAAGTTTGTTAAGGTCCATAGTGGCCGCAGATCAGCAGCTCCAGCCGTTAGAGTGGGCTGGCTGTGATGAAGACGTAGATCTTGGCCTGGAAAGTGGTAAACGTCCCCTGTCTCCAAAGCTTCATCTCCACGTTAATTAGGAAATCTCTCGGACCCTCGACCTGCCGGTTCAAGTACACGGCACCCGTGTAGGCGTTCAGCTTCCTGGTGCTGAAGTAGTTTTCCTCGTTTCCCTGCGTGATGCTGACAATGACGTTGTCTCCGGAGTAGGCGGGGGAGGGTCCGATGCGGAAGATCTGAGCGGGGATGACGATGTTGGACTGGAAGCTGAGGTAGTAGTAGGTGATTCTCAGAGGAGAGTTTTGACACTCCAGGTAGTTGGGACAGCTGATCCGCTCACAGCGCCTACAGGGAACACAGGGAACGCTCAGGAATCAGATCATCCTCGTGTAAAAATTAATGAGGCATTAAACCAATGTTAAACCGATGTCCAGCTTACGTGTCGGACACTTTGCGGTAGTTGGGCGGACAGCTGAGGGAAAGGCAGCGGTACCCTCCCTGGATATTGTAGCAGGTCTCGGCTAGAGAGCAGTTATGGGCCCCTGTGGCACACTCATCAACATCTGAAAGACACAGTCAGGAAGAAATGTGTGTTAGTCACAGGACAAATGAACTTTGAGGAAAGGCCTCATTGCTGAAACGAGAAGGACAAAAAAAAAAGTGGTCCTTGTAGGGAACAAAATTGCTCAAGTAAAAATTTCAAATTAGTGAGACAAGATTTTTAGGCCAATAAAGTTTTATAGACTGTGTAATTACTGAGGCACTGTAAAAGTACCAATTATAATTATCTGAGCATAACAGCTACTATAGGCTCTATGTAGAGTGAAATGGGTGCAAAGCCATTTTGAAAATCTATTTCACTGAGCTGAGAGTGTGGCTGAATGATTTTCTTGTTTTGTTTATCTGATGGGAAGGGGTTCACCTCTGCAAGAGCGTCCATTTGGAGACATGGTGTAGCCATATTCAGGACAGGCGCACTGGTAACTGCCAGGAACGTTCACGCACTTGTAGGTGCAGAGGTGGCCGATGCTCTGGGAGCACTCGTCGATGTCTGAGCGACAGGGAGGGATGTAAAAAAAACATGTGAAACCGAATCACAACTTGTCCGAACACAAGCGCAGCATAAATGTGGGGCTTGTGATGTGTAATAGAGCGCACCGCACCTTCGCAGGTGTGCCCATCCTCCCTGAGGTAGTAGCCCTGTCTACAGTAGCACTGGTAGGAACCGTAGATGTTGGCACACTCCTGACTGCATGGGCTGGCCAAACACTCATTCACATCTGGAGATTAGAGGTTAGAGCTCATTACTGTCACAATTCACTTGATCAAAGGATTCTCAGTGGTTTTAACGGAACATATAAACAAGATGTTGTTATTAAGCCAATTATGTTTTTACTGGTTCATGCTTGAAGGCATGGCATGATATATAGTACAACACGGTTATTCCTCTACCCACCCGTCTTTAGCAATATTGTGTACCAGAGGCCAGCTTTAATATCAGCGCAGTATAGGAACCTGCACTATTCATGCACACACGCAACCCTGGATCACCAACAAACACACACACACACACCAACGGGCATATTTTCACACGCAAATTCACAAAAACATACAACGACATGCATCAACACGCTCACATGGATGCACACACACCCACACAGGCAGACACTAACACACACACACACCTTCACAGTTCTTGCCATCGCCGGATAAGCGGAAGCCAGAGGTACATGAGCATTCATAGGAGCCTGGGGTGTTCTCACAGGTCTGAGCACACAGACGACTTGGGTAGCGCCAACACTCGTCCACATCTGAGAGGAAGAAACAGAGTCATCATCATCATCATCATACCCCTGGAAGTGTGTATTGCAGCGCGTGTGTGTGTGTTTGCGTTTGCACACGGCCGCGTTACGTGTGCATGCCCGTGCAGGTTTTGCGCGCATGTCGACGAGGAGTGTGCAGGCCGCGAGGGGGGACCAGCTGCCTGCTGATAGTCTAAACACTTGAGCGGAGTCCATTATTATGAGAGTCACAACACAGTGAATCACAAACAGAGGGAGCAGTGGCAGGGGAAGGACGGAGCTCTCTGCAGCGGGAGACGTGATCGGTAGCCCCGTGGAGGCACGGCACAGGCTGAGAAACAGCAGCAGCTCTCCCACCACAGAATAATAAAGAGGAGCAGCAGAGCGGGCAGACAAAGGGAGACGGGGGAGCTGTACAGTAAGAGTGAGAAATGAGATGGAGGGCAACAGGAAGGGACATAAAAAAGGAAAGGAAGGAAGAACATAAAGAAAGCTCCTGTCTCGTTCCTTTAAAACTTTTCACGTCATGTACTTTTTCTTCTTCTTACATACCTACACACATCCTCCTGAAGGAGTCGTACTGATAGCCTGTCTGACATTCACAGCGATAGGACCCAGGCAGATTGTGGCACAGCTGGCCCTCTCCACATCGATGCAGGCTGCCCTGACACTCGTCCACGTCTACAAGACACACGAGAACAGTGAAGAGACAGAAAAAAAAATCAATGGAGCGACAATAATGAGACTCAGCAGTCGCCACTTTGCGTCTGTCTGCAAACCGCATCAATCATGGGTGTAATGTCTGTTATCAGCTCTGGAGTTTTAATCTCCTATGTAATTATGTGTTATTTATTCATTAAGGAAATAATGTTATTTGGTTTCCAATGCAAGTGCAGGGACAAAACCAACTCACACCTCTCACGCCTGCATCACATCTGCTTCTGACAGTGTCCTCACGGTGTGTATCAAATCTGATTACACGATCTTCACGTGTAGCGACTCCAAAACTTACCGATACATCGGGATCCATCGGGACTGGCGTGATAGCCGCGGCTACATATCATCTTCCTCTGGCACATGTAGGATCCTGCTGTGTTGATGCAGTTGAATCCTGCGCCACATTGCTGGGCCAGAGTACCACACTCATCAATGTCTGGTTCAGAGAGAAAGAGAAAGAGTGGCGATGAGATAAAGGTGAAGACAGATAGAAGACGAGGGAAGACCCAAAGGCATAAAAGCAGGGCCACTGGGGACCAGAGGGCAACTCTTTTGCCACACATATCAAAGCAAACGCACATCAAACAGATGCATTCCCCTGGATAACTTTGTTGTGTGTGTGTGTGTGTGTGTATCTGACATTTTCCCCGTTTTCTCATTTCTCAGAGCATTTCTTTTACACTCCTTTTTACAGTGGCGTCGGCTGCCTCGACATGCCCCAGTTCCTGCCCCTGGGGGCCAATTCCACAGCATCAGTTTGTACTGGAGGAGGACGGAGGATTGGCTTTTATCCACCCCTCTGCAGCCCCTAACAGCAAACTCTGTGATCTCCTGTCTGTGTGGCATTTAACCCCTCTGTCACTGCAGCCCTGCTGATTCACCTGCACGGAGCTCGACCATGCGTCTACGCAGAGACTCTGATTCACCTGTGGGGAAATTTTTTATTGTTTGTCTGTCTGTGTTTGGGAACAAGATATGCAATCTCCAAAACAAAAATAACTCTGACTGTAATGCTAAACACATCTGCCCTTTATGCTTTTGTATGGTCTCGTTACCACTGTAGGGTTGTAGACGGTTTATTCTTGGTTAAGTCCTTTTAGACAGTCATTTATACATTTATACCTTAATCATCAGTTCCACATATAGAGCTTATAGCCTTTGAATATTTTGAATTGAGTGATTAACAACATTTCACTCACTTAACAACTTAATTACACCCCCTATAAGCACAGTTTCAGTGAGAAAACAGGGTGCAATCATTCAATTAATACATTTGGCTTTTGCCCAACACTGTAAACAATGCTGCACCATACATTAATAATCATATAATCATCTCATATAGAAAGTGATGCCCCTTACCGACACAGTTGCCCTCTGCATCCTGGTTATAGCCCGCAGGACAGTTAGGTTTGGGGTTACACCTGAATGAGCCCATGGTATTCACACACTCAAAGCCAAACCCACAGTTATGGCCGCCCTGCACACACTCATTGACATCTGAAAGAGAAGATAAATAAGTTAGCTGACAAGCACCAAAGGAAGCGAATAAAATGCAAATCAAACATTATTAGTTTCAGTCTGAGAATCTTCCATGCATTTACTCAGTGTATGCTGCAAGATGCATGTACGTAATGCCTTGTTCCACCACTGGATGGCACTGTGGTTAAACGGCAGATTGTACAGGTGCTCAGGCTTCCTCTCTCTTGTCTATAGTAAAGCTCTCCCTCTCAGCACTCGAGAGGTTAATCAAGTGTGAAAGAATTGTATTACAACGTAGGGATCTTATCCATGTTAATCACGTATGTTACAAGAGAATGGCCTGAATGACAGTCTATTATTTCAACTAGATTAATGAGTCAAAGCAGCAGAAGTCACATGCAGCAGCCTTCCTGTGCAGTGAGGGAGCAAACATTCCCGTATATCCCCCCAAGAGTCCTCGAACACCTGTCTACTAAGGGATTTACCTCCTGTCAATCAGCCTTCCACATCTGTTGCCATAGTATGAACCGAAGCTGGAGGGTGGCGCATATTGTGAGTGTGTGTGTGTGTGTGTGTGTGTGCATAATGCATCAGTATGCATCCTCTGTTTTCAAGCAGGTTTGCAGGATTTCACCGCTGTAATTATTGTATGGAGCCTTAAACCAGCTCTGGCAGGGAGCCCTGCGGACACGGGGTTGGTCTCTAAACAGCAGATAGTGATTGAGCATCTTGGTCCTGACACAAGCCTGGCAGTGTCGACAAGAGCTGAGTGAGCCTGACACTGAAGGAGACAGAGGGGGAAAAGCCAGGACACAGGATAAATGTGTAGGAGAAGAGCAGTGACCTCCCAGTGAAGACAATGAGCTCAAGGAGCCTGGAGAGGTCGTAGAGTTGACTTACTGTGGGAGGGAATTTAACCCCTTGAATCCTTAGCTGTTTGGTTGGTTTTTTTTTTTTGCCTGATTTCACTCCCTTTATTTACAGGTTTCTTTTAGAATATGTGCACCGGAATGAAATATAAATGAATATATTACAATGTAAGACAGAAAACTGGTTACAATATTGATTTTTTCATTTCTGTTTTGTTTTGTTTTTGTTTCCCATCACACTTCGGATGATTTAAACAGGAGGTGTTCGAGCTGTCAGCTTCGCTTGAGCTCCATTTTTCATGTCATATTATTATTTAGACTTTGTTCATTTTTGCAACACAGAAAATCATGCTGCAATTACTACGAGCAATTCTTAATCTTGAATGTAAAAAACAGACACACAGCTGGATGGTATTTAAATAACCTTCTACAAGTGGGAAGAGTAGGTTGCACTGGTTTTGGTGGCATTTGTGTGACCTCTGTGCATCCTGGTTTGACTGGAGTGGTCAGATTCATTCAGCTCCTCTGACACACTCAGTTACAGTGAGGATTGATGCAAAATTGCTTTAACCGAGTCACTCTGTTTAGACGAATCAGACACAATTCGGTGACTCTGTTTCATTTGCGAGAGGAGGCAAAAGGAGAGTTTCATTACAGCCTCTTAGTAAGCCATGAATAGAAAATAGGTAGCAAAGCACAAAGATGTTGTTTTCTCTCAGCACTTATGCCAGCGGCCTGAAGTGGCAGCTGTTTGGAGGCTTACCGCTAAAACACGCTTTCTTGTTAAATGCTCGTTTTGCCTGATTGAACATTCTTTAAGTTCACAAGGAGCTGCAGATTAGCCGAGTCTCCTTGGCTGAGCCCCGGAGAAACCCCCATCTACGGCGGCAAACAGCACTTCACAGCACATCTAAGACTCATCTTAGGGAGGGGTGCTTCTTCCTCAAGACCACTGCTGCTTTATGAATGAGATCTCTGCACAGGAACAGCTTATGGTGCATGGAAATAATGAGACGTGTTGGGAGGTTTACAGTTGCATCTGAAAGTCGGGCACCACCCTCAAAGACAAGCCAGGCAGCTCCTCATACTGAGAATTAACAGCTAACAAATAACATGGAAATAGCTCTCAGGAGTCATATTTCTAATTATTCCCCCTTGTCTGTGTGCTCACATGTGAAATTACATAATCACTGGATGCAAAAAAGAAAAAAGAAAGACTCAATAGTTATTCTCAAAGGTGGTAAAAGTGATTGTTTGCCTGAACAATGTGCTTTCCTTACATTGTGAACATGTAGTAATACAAATTCCCTCCTGCTGGTATTTACAACACGGTCACTGTGGGTGGAGGTGAACACTTTGATGCTGCTTAATGCTGATAAGCTGTGGTGTACCTTCACAAATGTCATTGTTGATCTGGTAGCCCGGGGGACAGGTGATCAGTCTCTGACAGATGTAACTCCCCGCAGTATTCACGCAGCGCTCGTTCAACTGGCAGGCGTGCGCAGACAAACACTCATTTACATCTGGGTAAGAAAGAAGAGGAAGAGGAAATGGCAAATGTGTCATTGAGAAGAAAGAGAGTCAAAAAAAATAAGATGCTGGATGAGGAGGTTTACAGAAAGCAGACAAGCCGAAGTACAAAACATGCTGTCAGCTGATCCATGGTGTGTGTATAACAGTCAGCAGTGAGAAGCAGATTAAGGAGACAGGTCAGACCCTCCTTTGGGAGAGAGATTAGGGGCAAGGCCGCTGGGTATAACATTCACACTGTGAGAAATTTGTCACCACGCTGAGCTGCTCTCTGTGTCACTGCCACAGTTTGCTTCTGTCAAGCAGGAGACAGACCACTAGTTATGGCTTAACTTAAAGATATACTATATCCCCAGGGGGACAGCTTAGACACACAGAGCAGCGGTTGATCAGCCTCATGATAACACACACATACACACACACACAGAGCCCACAGCCTTTCCGAGTGGGCATGACAATAAAGGGTATATATGGTATGCAGTCGGAGATATATTTGTGATAGTGCATGGATAGTTGGGATAATCCCTCTGGTAGAAAGTCTGTGGAGCAAGATGAAATGAATGTCTCCCATTTATATTTTCTTTTTTGTGTCTGCGTCACAGTGTGATGCTGAGAGTGAAGGGGATTAGGCCTGTATCTCCCCAGCAAATCTACAGGCGCTGATGAGACAAAGAGACAAATCACTAACAGACATTCCTGCCAAGAAACTCTCCTCAACTGGAACCAAACTCCTCTGGATGAAAAATAACACTGAAACGAGGGGCTTGGAATTGCAAGTCATTTTTCACATCTGTATGATTGCGCTAATTTTCCACATTGCCTATGCAAAATATTTTTTTTTCTTCTGTGCGCATCATAATCAGGCTTTCGTTCCTTACCTTCACAGGAGCGTCCATCAGCCCTGAGGGAGAATCCGGTGAAGCAGGAGCACTGCGGCCTTTCTCCCACTGGGGTGCACTGTTGCTCACAGGGGCCGTTTCCTGAAAAAATGATGGTGTATATTGAGGTTGTGTGAAATATTGACCCCTTGCAGCTACGTCACAATTAGAACGTTACGCGAGAGGCGACACCATGACGGACGGCAGAAAGTGCTCAGTGATAATGTACTGTCTATGGACTGTATGGGTGCCGTCCAACAATGTGGCTCGATCACTTCACACTACAACCTTACAGCATTATCACTTATTTTAAATAGAATATCTACACACCCGTTGCAATAATCCGTTTGTTTTTTTGTTATTCACCGTAGAATATCTCGGTTTTCTGTGCTTTTTCCACTGCTAAGGAGTTAACGTCAAGTCAGTGCCACACTCCCCATACAGCAGCTGCTGCTGTCTTTGCTGCTGCTAACTACAGTTAACAGACCTGGAAAGTAAAACCTGGTCCGACCCGTGGGTGTTGAAGACCTGACCCGACGTCTGTATAATTAGTGATCATTCTCTGATTAAAGCCGGCTGAAAAATAAAAGAAAACGGGAAGCCGTCTTCGTTGTAATCGGCGCGATCCGACGGCGGCAACTACGTTGTGACGGTGCTATGTTTACTACGAGCGTTAGCTGTTGTTAGCCACAGCATGTAGCTCAGCTAGTTAGCTTCAACTGTGTTTACATCGACTATACACTGTAGATAAACTAACTTATAATGGCATCGATAACGTGTCTGTATATCTTCACACTGGTCCTGTTGTTCATGTAACCCCGCTGCCAGTGGCCAGCCCTGGTTCTTAGCTCTAAACCAGCAAGGAGTTGGTGCTTCAGACCAGTTTTAAGAACCAATAACCGGTTTTTAAGCGGTGGAAAAGCAAAGAACCGGTGCTAGTCAGGCTCTGGCTCCGAACCAGCACTGGAACCAGCTCAGTGGAAAAGGAGGGGAAACCCTACAACCACGGTATGTCACAAAACTATAACGCGCCCATTCAATTACATTGACGTTCACTGTTCTTTTGCCGTCCATCATGGCGTCCGGAGCTATCGCGAGTGGAACGTGACGTCACGTGCAAGGGGTCAATACTGTACTATACTGCTCCATACAACAGTGTATAGGGTGAAACAGAGGAGGGCTTTGTGGCTCTGCGTGGGAGACTGAGAACTATTTACTGCATTGCCGTTTGCTCATTTCCTTTTTCCAGGTTGATCCCTGACCTGTTCATATTGTATTTCCTACTTTTGGCCCACAGTGTGGTGGACCTCCACCCTGGTGTCATGGAAACCAAACAAGAGAAACAAAATGTGACCATGCACACATTATAATATGAAAAAAAAACTCGTGAGAATGAGTAGCTGATGCTGAAAACAAACTAACCTTTGATACCATCTCGCTGCTTGTGTTTGACATTTGCAGCAAACAATTACATTTCACGGAAAGGGTGAGATAGAAATAATAACGTGTCAATCTACAGCGGCCTGTGTTGGCTTCTCCTCTAAACATATTTGACTGCAGCAAGATGCATGCTGCTGTCTGATTAAGTTGTGAGGGTGAATGAAAGTGCTCATTGGGAGCTGTCAGCCCTGCGGCTCTCTCTCTCCCCTCATTAGGATGTGTGCTTCGAACCTTCGCAAGGGTTGAGTGGGGCAGTGGGCTGGGTGGGAGGCAGGGAGGGCGCAGTGGGCTCCACCGCTGCTCTGTCATCCTCCTTCAGTCGGTTCTCCTCGTCCACCGTCTCTGCAGAAACATGAATAATTTCATCACAGGAGCGATGAATTACAGTGTAATCCTGAATTCCACCTGCCCACCTATACTGCCGTCTTAGTTAGAGACTTAAAAAACCTTGTGCAATCCCTGCATCTTCAATCCAATGATGGGAGGCTCATAGCTACAGATGAAACTTGTAATAGCAGTGAAGGTGAGACAGGAAAAAGCACAGCCTGCAGACAAACATTCAGTTTTATTAGTGAGCCCCATCCCATCACTGTAATTTGCTGAGAGCTCTGACATTAGTATCCTGTTGAGACAGGCTTGTGTTGGTGAAAGCCACCGTTGATTAAAGTCTGGTGCACAGCAGGAAAGTCACACAGCATTACTTGAACACACATCTGAGGAAACGTTCAGGTTTCAGTTTGTACAAAGCATGATTTCGAGTTATTTGCCTTCGGAGGAAAAGCTTTTTGACATCCACAGAAATGTGATTAGTTGGGCATTGCTGTCAGTCCAGGAAAGGGATGTTAGTGCCTGATTAGAATAACTATTATTAAGCAGCATCAGGCCTCGCAGACAGGAAGGAACTCAAAGAAACCAGGAAAATAATACACTGTAAATGTGTAGACAAACTACGACAAATGGGGTCGTCCTGACAGGAATGCAGACTGTAAATCACATTTCAAAGAGCAAAATGGCACAGAGGGTTGTTTTCCTGTCTTCTGGCATCTCTGGAAATATCAAGCCGGCTCTGTGTGACAAAGTAAGATTGGTGGTCTCCGCTTTACCTGGCAGACAAGAGAACGCATTCTCTTGCAGCACGTATCCAGGGAAGCACTCGCATCGGTAAGAGCCTGGCGTGTTAACACATCTGTGGTGGCAGAGCTTGTCCTCGTACATCACACACTCGTCAATGTCCTCCACATCCAAAGGAACCTGCACCGCGTTCTCCCCATCCCTCTCTTCACCGATGGAGAAGGCCTCGTTAGGGTACGGGCTGTCAGACACTACAGCACACGGAGAGAGTGGTTAATGTTCTCACTGTAACAATGTGACTAGTGCACAAAAAGCTTAAAATACTTTTATCATTGTTCCAAAAGGGAAACACAGATAATAATTACAAGGAAGATACAATGGCCACAATGATAAGGAGGTTTTCTCTCTGTTTATTTTTACAGAGTTAAATACACAGCCTCAACCACTGCCAAATACCACATCATTCAAATCCTAAACATGTTTCCCTTGATGGCCTCTTAAAAAATACACATCCAGCATGACGGGATGCAGCAAATGCATCAATACAAGTGAAAATAAAGGTAAATGTTAGGAATGCTTTTCTTTTTACTTTGTATATGGGTTACCACCAGATGTCCCTCTGTATTTCAGACATGCCTTCGATCACAGTTGTGCTTAATGGGAGGGGAAGTGTTTGACTGAAGAGCCATAAAATAGATAAAAATCCTAATGCAAGGTAGCAGATCACCCGTGACTACACGGCTGATCAGTTTTTCATCTTATAGGGGCCAGACCGAATCGGTGGAAGAGCACTTCTAGCTACAGAGTGGCTTAGCGAAACAGACATAAATCCAACTTCAGACAGGCAGACGGGCATTAGATTTCATCGAATTATAGTACAGAGGTGAACTGGGCCATTATACTTTGTTCTGCGAGACCCATGAGGTGCAATGTTGTTCAGGGATCTTGCTACAATGCTTCCTTTTAGCAGCTTCCGTAAAGAAAATTGATCTTCTTGGGTTTAAATCGGTCCCTTTTCCCTGGCAGTGCACCGGTGTGTATTACAATTGCCCACCCAACAACATCCGCCTACCTTGGCATGAAACAGTCATTTCAGGATTGTGTATTTGTGTGCAAGTATTTGTTGACATTACCTTTTTTTGGTGGTGGACTGGCGTCAAAGGGAGGCCTCTCTCTGACAGAATGCCAGTCGTCTTGGCTCTGAGCCATCCCATCCTCCCCCTTGCAGCAGTTCAGAAAGACGTGTCTGCAGTGGTAGCTCAGGTAGTGGTGGGCTTCGCAGTGATGCCCCTCACTGCGGAACTGCAGCCCCAGTGAACAGCAGCCGCAGCACTCCTGCAAGTCACACAGTGAGTCATGGATCATATACATCATGTACAACATCTATAGTGCAGAACCTAGACTGGGAAAAAAACATTTCACCCTTAAAAACAACATGGTCCATTCTGTATTAATTTTTTGGTTTAGTTTAGTTCATTATTTCATACTTGCAAATGCATCATAAGTCTGGATGGCAATTTTCATCCTTCAGTTTGTTTCCACACTTTGCTCCAGAATGAAATGTCCCAGCTATGATATCTTCATTGTGGTTTGGAGAGAATTTTATTTGCTGACTTAAGTGATCCCCTGATTTTCCTCTAGTGCCACCATGAGGTCGACATTGTCTCTTAGTAGAATGACTCAATATTGGACGGATTTCTGTGTAATTGACTTTAACCCATGCAGTGAAATAACATCCACTAGACGGACTGGCAAAGACTTTGCACAGACATATGGTTCCCAGATGATGAATCATAACGACTTGGATGATCCTCTGAATTTTTTTCAAGCACCACCATGAGATTGACTTTTGGGTTTGTGCGTGAAATCTCAGCTATTAGCGGATGAATTGCCATGAAATTCATGTTCCATTCATGGTTCCCTCAGGACTGATGCTAAAAAGTTTAGTGATCTCATGACTTTTCATCTAATGCCAATCACTAGGTCAAATTTTATTTTTCTCCTAAAATGTCTTCATTCTGAGCTATTTGTTGCATTTACTGCTTATTAGCAGATGTTAGTACTTTAATACACATCATTAAAATTGATAACATGGCCAACATCACTTGCTAAACATCCACATGTCACTGAGAGTCTATGTAAGCATGCTGATATTGTAATTTTGCTGAGAGCTGGGCTGTTTTCTGAATCCTCTTTGGATTCAGCTTTGATAGTTCCAAGTCTTAATGTAGGGCAACTGTCCGCTTGCTCATAGCCTCTCACTCCGCTTCCCTGTAACTCTCAGCGAGATCATCGTTAAGAGTGCGCGAGGCATGGCGAAACATAAAACTGAAGTAATGGCTGCTGTGATGTGGAGTGGCTGTAGATGGCATAATGTTACTAAATCTACTGGGGTTCAACAGAAAGGTGGTGAAAGCCGATATTTAACAGCTGTAATGCAGCACAGGGTCAATAATGCCCCCATGCTGCTCAAGGGCCCCTGAGTAGGTGAGTTAGTATCTTTCAATGCACAGGTCAGATGGCAAATGAGTGGATTTGGGAATCAGGATGAACATAATAAGAGTTGCACACTCACCATGACTTGACTCTCATTGACTGCAATAAAAAGTCTCCCATCGGCCACTGCCACTGTTTTATCATATCAATTATCAGTCTGTATTTCCACAATTTCAAAAAGGTCAAACAACTGACCTCTGGCAATTCAAAAGGCAGACTTCTGCTTTGAAGACGGCGAAGCTTTAGAACTGAGGGAATCTTCAATTGTAATTGGGCTTAAATCATTAGGTCTAAATTAAATAAGGCAATTAAGTAACAGGGAATTGGCACCGAAGCGATAATCCGCAGAGGGGATATCGAGAACAAGGTTGCTTAAACACTACAGAGAGACTCTCGCTGGATACAGACTAATACCATCTACACATGTTTTCAATTCTACAGCGACCAATATAGTTTCCAATCGCTAACCAGACTGTATTAGCCTTAATTAGAAATCTACAATGTCAATAAGTTCGACTGTGAACCCCGTGAACTCTGTTTGCCCTTTGCCGTGCTATCTTGTCACAGATACTTGCCTTGTAGGAATCGATTCCACATTTATCGCTGGCACCCTCTTCACACATGCTTCCTGCTCTCGCTGCATTAATTCCGGCCAGGCACCGGTTTTCTCTCAGGGAACCCAAGCAGCACTGTTGTTGGGCAGTCCTGGCAGAGAGAGGGATATGTTAGAAAGGAGTGCACAAGTGTTTGGACTGCATCTGTGGCCCTACAACAATAATCCAGCTGACTGTTCTTCCCATGAGTGCCACAGGGCTGACTGCACTGTGTTTTCAACTTCCTTTGACTTTCAGCAAAAAACATTTTTTTTTTTTAGCAATGCCACCATACAAATATATCTTCAAGTCCACCTTCTTTTTTCTTTTTTTAGTTAAATCCAGGTAAATGCATAACATGAAAGGGCGTTTAACGATGTCCTTACCAGCAGATGGAGTGTCTATCCCTGGTGGGTGGCTCCATGTTGTTGCAGTGACCATTAACTGAAGCCCATTTCTCCCCTGTCTCACAGCAGGTCTTCACCAGTTCCTTGGCAGATACTGTAATGAAACACAAATACCCAGATTTAGACTTTATCCCACCCAGCGTAGTCGGCGTTTCAGGCGAATCACATGAAAGAATAGTTATGATGTGAACTCAGCTGAGAATCTCATCACTGAGATGCTATAAAATCTGGTTACAGGATATTTGAACTGAACCTCATCCTTTGCCGAACACTTGCCTCATAGAAAAAGACTGAGAGCTGGTTTTGGTGGATGCATGCTGAGAATAGCAAGTACAATCTGTGTTTTTCTTTTCAGACTCCTTGACCCTGCGCTCACTTTCATTGGCAGGGAGGAGCATGAAACCCAAGACTCTATAAAATTACCTTCAAACCAAAATTGTCCTTTTCTTTTACATTCTGGCTAATCGGAGCTGGATTGGAGTGAAAGAGTAACACATTAGCACCTCGTTTCAAACTGGGTCAGGGAGCAGACAGGGCAAAAACACATTATCCAGTTTACAGGGAAAATATATACGTGTTCCTTCAATAACAGGGCAGTGCATTCCAGCTTTGATTTGTAGCTCCTGCACCACAGTAGAAGACACAACTCATGACATCCATGACGTCCCAGTAAGTCACACCATGCATGACAAAATATTCCTCAGTCTGGATCAACACAAAATCCAATTTGTTGACTGTCTGTTGAGTGTTTTAACTTTAACTTCACTTATGCAACCAGACACAGACTTAAATTGAGTTTGTCTTTTCTGTATGTTTATGCGATGATACTGGGTACTGAATTTATGATTATTCTTTATCTTAAAATGATTATGTCTAGAAGAAAAGTTACAACCAATGCACCAACTGATGCTATCACCCCGACAGCCATGTTGCTAATAGAAGATAAGATTTACGAGTTATTTTGAACATTACCTCTGGTTTATTGAAGGAACTGGAACTGAGGTCATGGCAACTACAGTAGAGCTACAGTACATGTGTAATGTAATGTATTCTGTTCCCAAATTTAGATTTGAAACTACATTATCCACTTTCCCTGTATGTAAAAGATCGGCAGAGTGATATGATGTCAAGCAGTGACGTGATGTATGAGTGTAAATGTTCAGCTGTCTTACTGTGGAGGCAGACCTCAAAGTGGATCAAGTTACCGTAGCCAGAAAGAGAAAGGTGTCCCTATGCTGTTTTATCCTTCTATCCTATAGAAATCCTATTCTACTCTATCTATAAATGTAGAATGACTCAGTAAGAACCAAGGTTTATAGTAAATGCGAAGAGTAGCTGGTGCAACCCTAATGATACAAACAACTGTCTATAAGCTCTAATTGGTCTCTGATTGAACGGGCTGGGAGCCTTACAAGAGGCTGGAGGTCATGCAGAGAAAAGTAAGAAAGACTAAGTAAAAATCTTATTGAAATTCTAACTTGATGAAGCTCAGCACAGAGTCTGAGAGCATCCAAGGTCATTCTCACATTTTAACTTCCACATTCCTTTTATTCTGGTTGAAACACTTCTCCTTAACGCACCTACCGGTATATATATATCAAGATCAATGCAATTACTCAGAACAGGGGAAGTGACGACTGCAGCATGCATAATTCAAAGGCTTGGAAATGAGGAAATCTAAACCTCACAAGACACAATTGCTCTTTGATACATAACTACAGTATCCGTGCCAGCCGAGCAGATAAACAACTCTCTTTGAACCTGAGTGAATGTATATTAAAAGACAGACAGCGTAATTATTCACCCTACCTATTTTGCTTCCTATTCATTTTCTCTGGAATCAGTTCACTCGTCATGAAGATCACACAAATTTGGGCCATGTGTCCACAATGTGGGATGTACACAGAGTTAAAAAGTTATATACAGTTCATGACTATGTTTACAAATGATGCAGTCATTACAGAGAGATACTGTGTTTCACCAAATAAGTACTAGATGAAAACATTGATAAACTATTTTGTCCAAGTTATAGGCTGCCTGAGTCTAACCAGGCCATTTCCTGTCTCTCTGATACACCTTCTAATTAAACCCATATAGCAACTTGCTCCATTCAGCTGTGTGATAATTAGCCAAGCTGATTTATTGTGCTTGCACAATGTGGGATCTGAAGTAAACACTCGAAAGATGGCTGAGGAGCATCTCTCGGCTCCAACCCTGTCATTATATATGTCCATTAGACTACCATTAACGTCACATGCTTTTGCTCTTGTCCACATCCAAAAGTGGTGACATCACACCCTCTGAAAATATGGAGCTAGAATAACAACCAAAAGATGGGGCAACTCTCGACATGTCTGGAGGTGTCATGAAGCAGCGTGCTGCCACTAATCGAGGCTCGTGTGCCTTTTCTTTTGTGGACTTGCCGGTGATTTACAATACAGGTGGGCTGCGGAGAACAGGACCAACAATGTTGAACAATGTACAAGCTTGTGTGGTTGTCGAACATGTCAGATGATTGAAGCAAAAAGCCTCTAAGAGCTTACAAGAATGTTTGAGTTTGGGAATATTTGTGTGCCTGTGTGTGTATATTTGTGGTTGTGGTTGTGTGTGTGTGTGTTTGCTTGCGTGGGAGGGAGTGACACTATGTTCTTCTCACCTTCGACATAAGTACTTGCAGAGATAATGTGTCGTCTGAAACACATAATCACTGTCCAAGAACAGCTGGCTGTGACATAACAGGGAGGGCTCTCCTGCTATCGACATGACTTCATATCCACAGCAGCCAATTCAGGTTTCAATTAATGGCAACTTCTGTCTTAATCTCCCTGAGTTGTCTCAACTGCCTCAAGGCTTGCCTCAATCCCTGCTGGTTTTAACCTTCAATCCAAATAAACGTATTTGTGGTCAGAGGACCTTGATGAAAGACTAAAACACACACGGTTAGGACTTGTCACTAATGCTGCATGCACAAGTTACAGCTCTGGTTTCTTAAAGATGCTGCACACACCCAAATGTACACCCCCTCACCAGGTTTTCCTGTAAATAATCAACATTAGAAACTTTTTTTTGCATATTAAACTAGTAAATGCATATTCCACTGCATGCCTTTGGCCAATTACTGTATTCTCCACAGTCCTGTAATTTGAACCTGTTTCCCATTGCCCCATTATCCCTTATATATTCCAAGGTTTCACTCACACACCAGAACACAGGAAATTCACTCATTGCTTGCCAGAGGAAATCCGTCCAAATCCTGACTTTGGACCTGGTGAACGAAAATAACGCCGAGGAAAAATCTAACCTAATTGGCAAGTTTCACAAATCCCATTCGAAGTAAGTAGTTTTGCATTATAAAACATTATATCAACAAAGCGTGCATACAATATTTCAGGTTTACTGTATTTCATAATTGGAGAAGAAAACGCAAATGACTGCTGTATTGCAAGTATGAAAACATCTGCATATAGCTACACTGTATGCTAACACGACAGATGTAGATGAGAAAAAGAAGCAAATCTGTTATTGTGTTAAAATTTATCACCAATCCCTCTCTATTTATACAGTAGGTCTCTTTTATGACTGGTTTCCTGCATCTGGTGTTGGCGGTGATTTTCTTGAATGTATTTATAAGCACGGGCGTACATGTGGGTCAGGTGGTTTTCTTGGTAAGGACACGTTGTGGATGGGAGATATACCAAATTTCCTTCAGATGACCTGCAGGGCACCCTGGATTAACCAGCATGAGCTATGTTTTTCATACTGTTCGTAGTAGTGGTATAGTAGGAGTAAACTCTCACATGGCCTAGCTCTGGAATTCACCCTCCTTTTCAATCTAAGGAAAATTATATATCTGGTCAACTCGCTCCCATGTGCAGCATGTTGTGACAGAGCTGTTGATAAAAACAAGAGCTTGTGATGGTTCAGCTAACCCGTACTTTCATTCCTCCGGTTACCTTCAACGTTACGGTGGGTGTTTGGCAAAGTGGAGAAGGGGGAAGTCTCAGAGAGGAGCATGTGTGGAGGTGTGCTTCAGATGAGACGATTACTAAGAAGATTGGGAAACCAGCAGCCTCACGGGAGACGGGTAATCACACCGGCTCATGAGGGAGCAGTGAGTAGCGTCTGGCAATCAAGCCACAACAGTGGTCTCATTCATCACATGGGTATTATGCCGCTCACAGGTACAACCCCCAAGAAATCCTATACCAGGTCCAGCCCAGCATCACAAAGCCTAAACAATCCCATCCCCCTTCTGAGCGCACACATGTCTGGTTTGAAAGAAAGAGGGCAAATGAGAGGGAGTTATTGACTGAAGGAAAAAAAAATCATTTATCTTTGGCTGTGTTGCTCAAAAAAGGAAAACCATTTATATTCAGTGAAAAAGAGTAGCGTGCTTGTTTTCCATACTTTTTTTTTCTCCTTTTCCTCTCCAAACAACTTTGGCATACTCGGCTAATGGCATTGATAACAGGCATTAGTCACAGCCCTTATCAGCTGAGGCTTCCTGTCTGGGCTATAACATGTCAGTGCTTTGCAGATCTTCACTTTGTCCAATGACCTTGACCAGTGAACCCTTACAGTCCATTGCCATTCCATCCAAGAAGCTCAGTTCAAGCTCCTTATCCCCTGGAGAAAAAAACCCCATCCTGCTCAAAACTCTCTACCGTGAAGCTTTAATTCACAATTGAATAGCTGGACTTCATCCCAATGCATTTATAGACAGTGTGGAAAACCTTTGAGGACGTCTGTCAAAACAAATATCTGCTTTTTCCCTGGGCAAATAAAAGAGTTTCTATACTTGACCTAAGTCTGTAGTCTTCCTTAGTAAAGAAGTGTCATTGCAAACAGCAACAAACCATCAGCTTCTAGCCTGTATCCTCCAACTTTATGCTGGTAAATTAACTTGACAGGTACCTCTGAGGCTCACTCCCACGGAGACAACTCACATATGCATTCTGCATATACTATACATACCAATGGACGCCAGGTGCTGAAAGGAAAGAAAAGTCCTGACAGGTCTCGACAAAAATCATAGTGTTGTAAAGTAGGTTAACCACACAGGCTGGGTTCGTGGTTTGCTGGACAAAACACCGCTAATAGGAGAGAGTTCTCAAAATACTGAACCTATTTCTTTAGTAATTCAGACACTGAAGTGGATACAGGGATGAAATGACAAGGCTAATAAATTTCACCCATTCATAATTTAGTTCACTTACATCTGAGGAAATAAAGTGAGACTATTCCATGCCATAGGGCTGTAAAGTATGGGGAAATTATGATCTAATCAGGTTTTCCTCAGCAGGAACTTTATTAATCATTTAATCATCACTCATGGGACTGCATAAAATCATATTATTCGTTAAAGCTGAAGCAACAGAAATTTTTATTTTTTATATGACATGGTGTGAGTTTAAGATTATAGTGTAGATTATTTTAAAATGATTGTATGTAGAGTATGTGACTTCACATTTTGGAATACGGGACGTGGTGTATTTTCCTCATATTTTCCTGGGCACTGTAGCTCATCTTCGACTAATCACCTCATTATCTGCTTTCTATCCCACTGCCTGCAGTAGATTGGCCTGTATACCATGACATGGACTGATCTGTTAGAGAACGTGCTTCATGATAATCACATGAAGGACACAGGCGGGAGGCACAGTCCCAGTCCTCTCACCGGAGGAAAGTAGGAAGTGAATTTACAATTTCAGCTGCTCTTTCTGGATTTATTAGATGTATTAGAGGCCTGATAATGTAAGCATGGAACTGGCTTTACAATTCCTTGCTATTTACAAACCCCTGGAGAAATGAATATGACATTCTCTAAACCTAAATGCACGACAATGAACCTACACTAAGTACAGTCCTTTTCTCCTCTGAGTAAGGTAGATAAATGCTATCTAGGGAAAACAGACTTTCCATGGACAATTGTTTTTCCTGGTCCAGCGCCAGCTTGAATGGAGTGATTATGAATTCCCGCTCAAAGGACAGGATGCGAGAGGAGGAAAAGGAAGATGTCCTCTGAAACAGTACATGGCCATTACTGACCTAAATGGTCACATTATGACGTATTTCAATGTAGTCATCAAATAAATCAATTAATTTCATTTGTTTATTTTTTCAATGTGGATCCAGTTGATTATAAAAGTTTAGGATTTAGTAAGTCTCTTTAAAATATGCAAACTTACCTTCTGTGTCTTCTACATCCTGGGTCTGGTAGTTGTTGAGGGTCTGGGACTGCCTATGAGGCTGCTCACCATCCTCCCTCAGCCTGACTGGGGCTCTCTTGGTGGGGCTGAACTGTATTGAGGGATACAAGCCCTGCTCTTCTTTATTGAGCTGAGTCTGCCTGTGCTCTGCCGTGACTTTCTCTTGCCCCTTATGACCCACAGAAGAGGAGCCGCCATGACTCACGGTGCGGCCACTGTGACTACGTTTGTGGTGGCCCACGTGCCTGCCTGCCTTGTTGGCGTGGGTTGCATATGCTGTGTCCTGCACTACTCTGGCTCTGTCGCTGCTATGTGTGACGGTTCTTTCTCCAGTTTCCTGCTGTGGCCTGTGGTTCTCTGTGGCCACTGTCTGTGTGGTTGTGGCTGTTAGCGGCGCTGATTCTTCGCTCTGAGTCCCTGTAGTGGTTGGATCGATGTTGTGTGTGACCTCATCCTCGCTGCTCCTCACTGGATTTGGGCTTTTTTGTGTTTCTTTCGGCTCATGTCTCCTGTCATCATGGGAGCTGAGGGAAGTGGAGCTTGACTCTGGGTAAGCTGGTGGTGGTACAGTAGTAGATTCCAGCGGCTGGGCCAGATCTTGGATCGAGGACGACGTCGGCTCAGCCAGTGTATAGTCATAATCCTCGGTGCCAAAACTGGGTGGGTCCTGCTTATACAGTGGTAGAGTGTTTCCCACTGCCAGCTTGGAAAATGGCTCCACAGGGCTCATTTGTTGGTTGTCATGACGGCTGGTAATGTCTCTCAAAGGGTTATTGTTTTCAATGGTGGTCCCCCATGTGGGGTTATTAACACTACGGAGGTCACAGCCGGGGATAGGTGAACACATTAGCTTTCCACCTTCTTTCGGACAATGGCAAACTTGGCACTGGTCTATCTTAAAGGTGTGTCCTGCTTCGTATTTCTTATTGCCATGGGTGCAGCCAATTCGCCTACATTGTGTGCATCCATCTGCAGGCTGTGTAATTTCAATGCAGTTGGGGGAAATTTCAGGGCACGGAATAAAATGACAGCTTATCTTCCCTCCTCCCTGGGGACAGGAGCATTCGGTGCTTCCGAAATCCACAAAGTAAGACTCCCCCTCTGGGACTTTCCCTTTCCGGAAGCCTGCTTGGATGCAGTCGTAGTACTGGTAACCCTCACAGGCGCAGCCCTTCTGCGTACAGGTGGGACAACATGCACCCTTCTCGAGAACAGTTTCGATGCAGGTCTGCAGAACTGGACAGTCCACACCTGTGCAGTCTCTCTGGCCTAGACAGATGTCTATGCACAGAAGCATCCAACATAGAAACAATGGTGCCTTCTGAAGGTTCATTTTCCAAAAAAAAAAAAAAAAAAGGGAGAAGTATTCCAAGTTAGGTCTTCAAAGTAAGCCTCTCTTCGGGCTAGATTTTACTCCAGATGAGAGATAACTTTGTGTCTTTTAGCCTGTGAAGATAAAAAGTAAGATATATTTGCATTATGAAGGTTATATGGCACTCAGCTTGATAATCAACGTCTTGTTATTTTGTTTTCTTTTCTTTTTTTTCCAAAGTTATTATAGAAAACATATGCTTCAACTTAACAACCTGTCTGCTTTAATTTGACCACCTGCCAACTGTATATTTTTCCATGCCTACTCTTTTGGCACCACAAGGAATGAAAGCTGTGATTTATATTTGATTGCGCATGGAAATCTGGTCAAAAGTACGTCTGACTGAGGGAAATATGTGCAATAATAACCCCCAAAAAATTGTCACTTGTTGAAAAAACTACAATAAAATAACAAACCCTTCCCTCTACGACAATGTTTTACTTTGCCATACAAAAACAGTGTTGATTGTGAGAACTGCTTATATGGTTTATCAATCTGCAGCATGTGCATTCTCACAAAATCATCTGCTTCCGTGGAATATGGAGAGATTGCAATGTGCAAATATTGTACCCTCAGTCTATTGTTAATATCGCTCTATAATGACCGGTGGAGCAAACTGCTGTATAGGGTGTTTTTGCAGAGACTATCAGAGGTATTACTGTAAGTAAATTTGACATGTTTTAATATAAGCAATATAAAGTAAACCTAGGAATGCATTTGAAGAGATTTCTGGAGCTCTCCTTCATATAGAGACAGCGGCAACTGGCAGCACAAAGTCAGAATGCGATAGGCTTTATCCTGTGAGCAAGTGATGTGACTTCAAATCAGAGAGCACATTGAAAACCAGATGTTTTCTATTTTACTTGTTCCTGTTTTTCCCCTCGCTGCTCACATTTATGCCAGTCGCATGAGACTTGTATGGCATTTCATACAAAAAAAATCTGGTTCAAAATAGGACATTAACTCAAAATCGTTCTGCATGACAAACCTTAGACATTTCCTGTTGAAAGCGATACTAAACATTTTCAGTGGCGCTTTCTCCACAGCCTCCTACTGTTATCAAATTTTTCTCTAAATGCGCTCTACTCCATGTCCTTGGAAAAGATTCCCACCTTAAGAGCTGTTTACATATTACTTTTTCTACAATATAAACAGTCCATACAAGCATTCTCGTATATGCCTGGAGATCCTGTTACAACATAGAGCACTTACAGGTAGTTAGGTATGACTTATCCTCTCTAGTTACAAGGTTATTCTGCCTACCTATGCACAGAAATTAAGAAATGTATTGCTATTGCCTAACTATTTTGCCTGTTCAAAAAACAAGCAATGCATGTATTTAAAAAGCAAGAAAAGAATACAAATAAAAGAAGGAACATCTGTAGCGCTGCCTTGTTTCATCATTCAGGCAAACCCACAAAACAAGACAAAGTGCCCTGCAGCTCCATTTAGAGAATCAATGATGTCTTTGTGTGCTGTGGATACAAAATCATTTTACCAGATCTTTCAGTCTTTCTGCCATGGTGCTTTAAACAGCGTTGAACTTATTCCAGAAGCACCAAAACTCTAACTCTGTGTTTGTCCACATTAACAGCAAGTGAGAGGGAAAATATTTGATCACAGTGAAAGTGGAGGGAGGGGGAGTGAGGGGGGCACTTGGTGACAAGGAAATCTGATGGAATGAACATGAAACTCGTGTGGCTGCACCTTTTGGAGACCCTGATTAGAGGCTGTTTTCTGTGGGGGAGAAAATAGTGCGTGGGGTTGTTTGTTCAGCTATCAGTTCAGGGAATGTCCTACAAGGTATTTCAAACAGCGATTGTGTGCCTTCCCATCCCACTGGACAAAAATTGACCTTTAGCTGTGCTTTTTGCGCACGGTAAAACGCACGCGCACGCACGTAGCCTATCCACACACGTGCAAAACAAGCCCGAAACTTCGACCCTTTAAGATCTCAGCGACGGGGAATGAATTAAACAATGACTCGACAACCGATGCGGGGAATTGCGCACATGTGAAATGAACGTTTCAATATTCCATCACTGATGATGATCAAAACACAGAAGTATCTCTGAGCGTGTCGAACAAGATACCTCAACTTCATGTACTGTACTGAGCGTTGATTTCATTCTGCTCACTGAGACCACACAACCACAAACTTAAAGCAACTCGCAAAGAAATGTCATCCAAGATCAAAAATGATTATCCACATCACATAATCTCAATATTTGTCATCTTATCAACAGGGATCAGTTAAGTGTACATCAAAAATGCTCAGTTTATAGAACTGTACCATGGGAATTTCTTATTTGTAAAAGTCATGTTACCTACCTTTGCGTCTCTGATCTCTCAGTGCTGCGGTGATCCTGCAGAAAAAAAACTCGTGCGTAAAGTTGAAGCCCTGATTCTGACTTCAGAGGCTGGAAGTGCCTTCGGTCCCTTATTTTGGGGGGGCGGGACAAACTTCCATAGAGATATTAACCAACTCTTTTCAGGAATTTCCAGTTCCCCTTTTCTGCACCAAAATGCGAGAAATGACCTACAGTACATGCAGCGACGTCATTGGCAAACAGCCCATGTTGTTTTTAGAAGCGTGTTTAAGAAGAATGATTGTGAAACTCTTAAGGGAAATTGTGTAAAAGTCTATATCACAATATATGACTGTACACAAACGTCCTTGCTCATATGGTCACAGCCAAATCACTGTGAATAAGCCACTGCTTTCATTCTTTGCATTTCAACATATGCTGTCCTACTCGCACTGATAAACCGAGCTCATTAGTCGTCACATGATGTCTGTGATGTTTGACAACACTGCTTTTTTTTCGGTGGCTTGATCGTGTTACAGCTACTGGAATTAGATATACTACACGTGGTCTAAGCGCCTTGTCTAAAGGGACTGTAGTGGATTTTATCTTTTCAAAATCCAGCGTGATCCATTTTCATTTAGACGCCAGTGAGAATAAATATGGACAAAAGCTGCTTGGCTGGATGAATAGACTGATCAGACAGGCACAGGGGGCCACTGACCACTTTGTTTCAGGGGTCTCCCTTGACTAATCAATGACAGAGATGAGTCAGTGGCCTCATTATTGGCTTTCCCTGTTCATTATAGTCAGACATAGGCACAGCTGCACAAGTCACACAATATTAAGTGTTTGTTGTGATTGAATGACAAGTGGATCTCCCATCTCATTGAAAAATCCCCCAAATCAATCAATCAATCAATCAATTGTTTTATATATTTGTCAGCACTGAAAATTAAATATTCAAAAATTGAGATGCAGGTCCATGCACTACCAAACACCTGCCTCATTAAATTTAAACCAATGACATCTGTACAGACTCAATTATGTTGTGCCCTACACAGGAAGCACATGTATGATGCAAGACCACTGAACACAAGTTCAATTTGCAGTTGACACACTCATATGATCATTAATAACCTGGACACATGAGCTAAGTGGCCCCGGAGCTGGATAATCCCCAGGGAAGTTGCTGTCACTCTTCTGTGCAGCCCTGCCTTACTAACGCACCCGAGCAACACCCATCAGCTGCTGGTGAGCATGTACAATCACCATCAAAGGAATTCAAATCTGACACGAGTCCTTCTTCCACAGACTTCGTACAAATGACCGAGATTACATAACACGCATTACCCATGGCCACCTGCAGTTAACATGTCTTTTGCAACGCTCTGAACAGTTTGACAATTATTACTTAAGAAGTATGTTATCCTCTGTGACATATCAACAACTTTGCGTGATGTGTCCAGTTCTGAATTGTTTACTTTCAACAACCTCCACATAAAAAATAAATCACTGTAATAAAATTTAACAGACATGATTCCCTAAATGCTTCATGCCTTGTAGGTTGAGAACATTTGAGGCCCTCTGACTCCAAAGGGATGTCCTCATGTTTCAGGGAGAGACCAAATGGCCTGTTCCCCCCACAGTAGTTGACCTCCTCTTGCTCTTCTGGGGCTAGAAACCCTCAGTGCAGTAATGGCTCTCAGCCTGCAAGATAATGTCATCTGACACGCACTGATTTGGGGGAGGTAATTGCACTCCACACTGTTGTAATTTCTCATTCATGCATGTTTGAATGGTGACTTATGCCACTACTAATTGCCCAAGCCCACTGACTGCAACCTTGCCTCTTAATAATCTACCTAATGGGCACTTTCTCTATTTCACACTTGGAATATTAAATTAAAGTTTAAAGTTTAATAGTCCGTGTTTATTATTTGTTCTCCAAGCAGAGTGAAGTCATTCTTGCCTCAGTTCTTTTGACGATAGCGTAGACTTAATGTTCTTGAGAGTTTTCATTAAAAATGATGCCAGTGATTGTGACATCATTGTCTACTTGGGCCTCCTAATGCAACGGGCGTTAATGTTATCTGTTCATTCATTGTGTGATGCATTGTCCCGCTCTTCTGTCTTTGTTTAAACAGGTGGATACATCCTCATGGTGGTTTGTTGTAACCACTGTTAAATCACAGAGATGGTGTGAGAGGTGATTTGAATTGATATATTGTACCTCTCAGTCCATTATCAGTTTCTTCCATGAGTAATTTCACATGGACTTGAATGTGGAATCATCCTTGCACATCATCGTATTACAGCATTGTGTAATATATCAGCAAGAATCCCAGCAACAAGCACATACAAATACAAAAGTGCGACATGATTCTTTAGTTACAAACCTCACCTATGACTAATAGCCAACAAATGTTGTAAATCCTCTTGATTTTGTTTCCCTCGTGTGCTGAAAGATGTTTTCTGTCAGTGCCCTGCTGCAGGTCTGTGAGGCAAAAGGACGGAGAGGAAGTCTTTAAAGAAAACCAGCAAAGACAAGGCACTGTGACTCTGTGGGGGGCCACACCATGGGAAATTAAGACTCAAATGTAATGTGGTGAAAGTGACTCCCCACCTGTGTCTTGTAAAGGCTTTCCAGGCAGTAGTTAAATGGCGTGTCTGCTAAAGGCTGCAGCTCAGCAGTGCAACTGCTTTCAGTTAAGATATTAAATGGCAAAATGTCCATTTCTACTTCCCTTCACTTGTGAACTGAATATTTGATTCATATATTTTAAATATGGTGCGATATCAATAAAAAGATGAAGACGTGGTTAAAACAATTTAGCGTCTCAAACAACTCTAAAATATGTTACCTTTGATATCATTTCACGCAATGTGAATTTAAGTGAGAAATAAAAGTCTTAAAAAAGAGTAGTTAGTATACATTAAATGTGGTGCAGATGGAAGCACTTTGGCAAGATTACACCTCCACTGTTCATGTTCATGAATGCGTAGAGCTGAAACACAAACCCACTCAGCTCTATCCACCTAATGTCTATGCCCAGGAGAATTTAAAGCATGTAGTAGATTGTATAAAGGGATTTAATAAGATTACTTACAGCACGGCTCTGTAGACCTCCCCTGTTCTGCTTTACTTCATGCAGGCCAAGCTAATCTGTAAGTGAAAAGGTTTAACTTATCAAGGGGAAGAATGATATTTAAGGAGATTCACTTTTTCTGTTAATGTAATTAATAAAAAAAATAGAAAAATAAAAAAAGGCATCTTGTTGTCTTATCACACAGTTGAACCATGCATCATTTAAATGCGGTCCCACCTCCTGCTACTCTTTTACATTTCTTGGAACACATAAGGCCAGTCCCTGAGGCAGAGGGTGATTTCACTGGATAGTAACACCTTTTTATTGTGCCTACCTACAGCGGTTTTTACTGTGCCTCACGCCTAGGGGAACTTTAAGCTTCCCAAACTATTTGAAGCAGTGACCCTTCTGAAAGCCTATTACATTTCTGGTGAAAGCAGACCCACCAGTTGAGAACATTGCCACTGAGTAAGCACTCGAGTAAGTACTATGGTCTTCTGCACCCGCTTGTTTGGGCCAAGCCAGGCATGGTGGCTGTGAGAGACGTTCCCGACTTCACACCAGGAAGGATGCGACTGCTGATGCATGCCAGATGAGGAGACGCTGGATGGAATTGCAAAGCAGCTGCAGCCATTTGTGATATAGGGGAAATAATTTATGGGCAACATATGTGGTGTTGTTGCAAGGATTTCTTTTGGTCCAGAAGAAGAGATGAAATGCTTCAGTGGTTTCCTGTGCATACATAATATAGTAGTGACAATCTAAAAGAGGGAAGCCATTATAAACAACACATTGGGATTTAAAAAGGACCACTTTTAAGAACAACAAACATACTGCAATCAGTGACTTTTAAAGGTTAGGACCATTTAACTGCCCAAAAACACAAGCACAAAGAAGTCTGATCCCTTTTTTCCTATCGTTATTGGCTGCTGAACTCCACACTTTGGAAATCACACAAAGATCTATCCAAGGCCCAGAAACAACTCTGCATTACAAGCACTTTTCCCTGTGAACGAGTCCCGTCTGCTGCTGCACTTTGTGTTGTCTAGACCTCAGTCTCTGTGCAAAGTGCAACAGACACAGCGTGTGACATTCAGGTATTGTTTTCCATGTTCTCAGACATTACATCATTCACTCTTAACATCAGTTGTACGTGCACTGCTCATGGACAGAGTAGAATGATGAAACTGAGTGTAGAACTGAGGCCCACCGGAGCGGCCTTGTCAAAATAAAGGAAAGTTGTACTGTCTTCTCATGTTTCATTCTCAACTGTCATCATTTGACAAAGGAGGATATGTTTTTTCTACCACCCTGATGTAGCTTGAAAACATCAGAACTGACTATTGTGGTGCGAATTCACAGTATATCACACGTGTACACTGCTGTTGTGGCAGTGGTTGTCGGCTTTCTGGAACACAGCACCAGTCAGCGATGGGCTTTTATCGCTAATGCACTCTGACTCAAACAATATTTCACCTTTGGCACATAGCGGCATTATGTAAAACATTTCAAAACCACAATGTAGCTTATATCTGTTAATCAAGCTGTGCATCAGTCAGAGTCTGGAAAACCAGAGGCACAATCCAGGAGGAGCATTGCTGTAGTAACTTCAAAGCGGATGAGAGGATGGATCATAATGCGGCCAATTGAACTCAGACTGCATAATCAACCGAGTGTTCACAATTCATGTTTTATCTCAGGACCAATTTTAATGCCAGAAAATGATCTCACACAAACAAACACAGGGGAAATTAGATTTGAGATGTTTTTTTTGTTGGAGTAAATTAGTTCTGCATTACATTTCTACAGATGTTATTTTGTTCATTTCCAGTGGTCTCCTCAGCCACTGTTCCTTTTTTTTTTTAAACCTGCATTGTCTAAGTGCATTGATGACATTTTAGTTCTTTACCCAGTCATTAAATAACCATGTTCACTACTCATTGCTTCAATCAGTGCCTGGATGAGAATAATATACAGTATAGGGAGCTGTCAGTGACACCTAGGGGTGAAAAGTTGTGTATTACAAGTTCTTGACTTAATGTGGAGGAGCAAGACAGTCTCTTGTCTGATTCTTCAGGTTAGATTTATAGTTTAAAGCAAAACTAAGCAAAATCTTTTATACTTAACACATTTTCAGCTAATTATCTCTGCCTGATTCTAAATGCTGTGTGTCTAGTCAATTGTAGGGCAGGCTAATGTTTGCTTTCATTTAGAGCAATTACCCAAAAATATTTACATACTTAAAAAAACAATGTTATAGCATTGCTCAAAAAAACAAAAAAAACTTCATGCCTTTTTATTATTACCATTATTGATTCTGCATGACAACACACTGAATATTTTGTTAAGGATAGTACACAATCTCATGGCTCAATGGCTTTAAAATACCTACCGGTACTTATTTAGTATTTCAAGATGTCAAATGAAGAACAGCTAGGCCTATTGCTATAGACACTATAGTTACCGTATTGGTTGACCATTTTATAAAGTTGGAAAATCAATCTCTAAAATGTCTTTGCTGTGTAAACAACATCGATTATATTCTGTCCATAAAAAAAAAAAAAAAATAGACATAGACAGAATTTCTACCATAACATGTTACGAAATCCAATCCGGGATATAAATTATGCATATACGGTACAAATACACTGAATGTGAACTGTATGATGGGAAGTTTCTTGTGTATGTGTGCTGCCTCTTGCACTCTCCATTCGATGTCTGTAACGATTGGAATCAATGGAGGAACCTTGGGATTAATGGACTGCTGTTTTTCAGATTCTTTCCTCTCTACCTTGTTCCCCTTGTCTGGATTTAGTTTGAAAAGGCACCAGTTTCCACACACGTGACTAAAGTGCTACAAACCCCATTTTGAAAATGGATGACCCTGTCATTGCTTGATTTTTTACTTGAAATAAAGCTCACAGTCATTAAATCTGTAATTTTGAAAAATAAAGTTAAACGATAAATTGGACTGTTACAGTACTTGTTTTCCAGGCTGAAAACTTCAGCATACTCAGTTTGAAATTCAGCTCCACATCTTATCTGAAATCTTGGTGGGTTTACATCAAGAACCATAAAGGGGCTCACCTTTGCAAGACCTCCAGAGCTGCTCTTGGTCCTGGTGGATTGATGATGTCAAGGCAGTAGCATGCAGCGAACATCAGTGCAAGGTTATTGCCAAACACTGGAACACTGCCATTCTGGATGGTTTGGTCCATTGCAATTGCAAAATGGTCAGCTTTCAGGGGAGAACTCCTGGAGCAAAACAGAGGAAAGATACACTTTGAAAATTAAAAAAACAGTCAAACATCATGTTAAATATACCACAATGAGATTAAACTAGGGTATCTTTCCATTATGGCTGAACAAGAAATTATTATTAACTTCACAACATTCACATTCAGTATTGACCATAACTTAATTTCCACCCAATACATAATACTTAATGGTTTTTCAATAGGCTATATTCTGAAAAACTAAAATATTAAGAGATTATTTATTCATTTAAAATGGAAGTTACACAGTCGATTATGCAATCAGTAAACACAACGATGCATGGTGTGCTTGGAAGTTGATAAATCTCAGACAGCAGACACGTTTCATCGCCTGCCGCCAGGATTTTCATTGAAATGAAAGACTGGTGGGACGATCAGCATCTATTTTCTTCGCTTTAGCAGTCTCTATACCTCCTAGGATGTTCCCTGTTTTACTCCTCTTCACATGAGGTATGAAATAACTTCTGCCTGACACAGATGCCCTGTCAACATCCAAACCTGTGAGCCTTCACTGCATGTGTCACAAAGATGTAACCACAGTTTTCGATCGATTTGTTTAATTCTTCTTGTGTAGCTTACACTGGAGACTCCAGAGCCATACAGTATGTATGCAACCTCATCATAGGCTAAAAATCCTTTGCTTGTGCTGGATGCCTGACCTTTGAGGTTTTCAGGTTTCCTCGTCATCAACCTGTCAATCCAGCTCTGTAGCTGCCTGGCAAGAGAGTTGTAACCACTACCTACAACTTGAGAACAGGAGGATAAATTGAAACAATCTTCCTGGCCATTTCACTAAGATGTTTCTTCCCTGGTGTGGGGAAGATAGGTAGGATCTCCCCTACAATCAGGTGAATCAGTTACCATCTTTCACTTCCTGTTGGCTGCTCTTTTTCAAAGCTTCCTAGTAATCTGATGGCATTTTGCTCCAGGGGATCTCAAAAGTGAAGTGCCAGTTGTTGTCTGCTGGAGTGAGTCTATGATGAGCTCAGGGTGCACTTGAGCTTCAGTATAGAAAGCAGAGAGTTGATATGGTTCATGAAGTATTCACCTGGAGAGGGCACCAGAAAAATATAGGAATTCAATACTTGTTGCATTCTCTATTGTTCATAAACATAATTTAGACTTAATATGTTTACAACACACACACAAGAACCTAATTGATAGAGATTGATCTGCTTTTGTTTTAGCATAATTCCTAAAATGCAGCTCTCTCCATGCACCTCATTACTCAGTTTTTGAGAAATGCAAAACCAATTTTATTGATTTTGTGTTTTCTTCAAGATTTAATTGAATTGCCCCAAACAAGATGCACTGTCTGGGGAAGCTACTCACTTTGGTTTGTATTTGTAGTGAGTGGATTTTTTATAGGCTATACAGTCTATGATTGACTTTGTCATAGGCCTACTTAATCTTTCTGAAGGGAGCAAGGTATCGGGAGTACTGTACTGAAGTATATTTTCAGGTATGCATGTTAGCATATATATAGCCTATATATTTTGAAAACATATCATGTTTACCCCACTGTATTTCTGAGTCAAGTACTTTTTTATTTTGAAGTAAGGCGTTTGGTTAAAATAAGAAATCTAGTATAATAGACCGACCATATAACACAGGAGATTAAAAAAACGACCTCAGTCAACCCTTCATGTCATGTGTTGCTGCATGTTACAACAGCTCAATCTGAACTTGGCAGTGGTGATACAGATGAGGTATGATGATTCATATCCATGTTTGAAATGTTGTAATAAAATAAATAAATAAAGAAGAAAATCTTGTTTCAAACTTTGGAGAGCATGTCCATGTCAAGGTGTTAATGCTTGTTTAACACCAAATGGAAGTTGTTGATTCAATCAGCTTAGTATTTCTCTTTACAGTCTCTACAAGTTTTTTTTTCTACTCTACAGCTTCTACAAAGTCAGCACTGTGTTGACAAAAAAAAAAAAAACTTTTGTGTAGGCCTACTTTTTTTTTTTAAAGCAAATATACTCCATTAGTTTTTAACATAAGTACAAAAAAATGACTGAACTACTTTCACTTGTATTGTGTGTAATGTTTTTGAATAGCATACAGTAGCTTTTGACCAGAAGCACATGTACTTTGAGTCAAGTGATGCAGTCATGTGTACTTTAACCTGTTAGTAGCGTCTGCAATCTGCATCTCTCCTTTGGGCTGCGTAGTGGGAGAAGGAGGAAGAGGAAGCCGGAGGCGGAGGAGGGGGGACACAGGGGGGGAAACACGCTGCTGAAGCCCCAGCCCCTGTCGGCCTCAGATGACCCTGCAAACCACAACCACCACCACCAAAAACAACCACTGCACCACAGTGTCGCTCAGCGTAGTTGAGGTCAGATTTCGACCGTCGCTGCAGTTAAATCACATTGCGCCTTTAAGAAACAGCGTCATCACGTCATCACGTCTCCCGTTACACCCCTCGACTCTGACGTCACCGCACTCCCGGCATGCTCACTGTAGAAGTCCAATTATCGTTAATGGCGGGTATTCGCGCACAAAACATACTTAGTTTAAGCTTCTGCTAAGCCAAACAATATGCACTGACTTAAAAACGGGAAGTTTCGAGCTAGTCGTTGTGTGATTGAAGACACCTCCGAGGAGAAACAAAGCGAAGGAGCCGAATAACAAGAGGACCCGGGAGGAGACTGTAAACTGTTGTTATCATGTGTCTGCCGCCGTCCGTCAACTACTGACTGAGACAAACTGAAACCGAGCTGGAAGGAAGACAACGTGCTTGAGTCGAGAAATAGCTTCACTAACGATGGGAGCGGTTACTTCAAAACTAACGTTACAGCACGTGTAGTAGTAGTAGTAGTAGTAGTAGTCAACGGATGAAGTTAAGCTAGCTCACAAACTCCGCGTCCGTCCATTCATTCATTCATTCATTCGACCGTTAGTTCTTGTAGCCAATTAATCTCTGCAGTCTCATGAGGCGGAAATGGTTTCGTATAAATTATCAGTGTTGCCAGTCTTGATATATGTCTGTCAAGTTTATAGCAGCTCGAAACTAAATATACCGAAAGTGTTGCTGCCTCTTGCCAGAAGTACGAGAATCAACTTCACATTGGAAACTACTGAGGGCTGCTACAAATGGTGAGTGGAAAAACATAAATGAAGGGTCAGTCCGCTAGTAAAGCGGCGTGCTTTGTGCAGGCGTGTCAGATTACACACGGGGCTTGTCAGGCCACATGTTTGCACGGTACTGTATATGTGCCAGTCTGTAGTCAGTCATTGCAGTGGCACAATGCGGGTCATCAAACCCGTTAAACAACAACATCAGACCTGAGGGTTAACTAATTATCATTATGAAGTTATACACCAACGATCTTAACTGGAGCAAGGCGTTACAGGAAAAGCAGCTATTACACAATGTTTATCCCCGTCTCAGAGACAAAAGGCATATGTTTATTCTGACACAAAGCATTAAACACCTGCATACACCATGACTTTATTCTGTTTACACAGAGTACTGTATCTACTTTAGGTAATATCCCTCCTTTCTTAACAGCAATATATTCCTTACCCCTTTTAAACTACTTAAAAATAATCTGACAAACTCATATAGCTTCTTTTCCCATAATGGTTTATTCTATTTTTGCCTTCACTGTTGAGTTTTACTGTTTCTATCATTTATTATCCCAATCCTCTTTAATTTTGCAGTAAACACCACCTCAAATATTAAAATATTGTTCCACCTGAAATGGTGGAATGGGACTGGGGATGGAAATTAGCCACTTGGCTACAATCCCACATATTTACATGTCAATGTCCATCAATATGTACTGTTCCCATTTAAAAAAACAAAACAAAAGATTTGAATCTGAAATCTGAAATCTACCTATGATGAACATTAGGGGAAACTGCTTGCTTCATTGTTGAGTCAAATGGAGAACTGACATACATTATATTACATTACATGACCTGTTCTCTTTTTCTGGTCGTATTCTTCCAGGACTTCCACCAGACCGGAGGTAGCGAGCATCCAGGCTGTGGATGAAGTGAGCAGCCTCGGCTGCTCCAGGAAAGCTGTTCTCCAGGCTCTTTCCACCCAGCCCTCCAGACTGACCAGCATCATTCTGGCTGAAGATGTTGGTGAGTTTAGTGGCGATATATAAATCAGCAAGCAACCCTTAAATTTGCACTGTAAGCTATTGATATTTCCTTGGTTTAAAATACATGTGACAGACATATGTTCAGAATGTAATTATATGCTCCATTGCCCACGAGTAGCAGATGAAATGGTCAGGACCATGCAAATTGTCACTTTGCTGCTCAGATGTGTTATATGATCTGTGTCATCTGCTGCCTGCGGTGCAGTTGGCCTGTCATGGATGACTGAGCGTTTGCTTTGTAATCAGGAAAATAAGACACATTGTCACTTAAATCTCAAATCAAATGGAAAAAAAATGGTTCTGTTTAAACCACAGTCGTAGATTTAGAAAAAGGCCTAACCTGCCCAAGCTGTTATAGGTTTCCCAAACCATAACCCGATCTAATCCAGTCACAACAGCCCAATTAACAGACAAGGAAGCCACAACATTTGACTTGGTGGTTGATAACAACAGTATGGGCTGCCAGGAGTGGAGGAAGTGTTAGAGCTTTCAGTTTCCATTGCCATTTCCATATACTCATAATAAAGAGCATTTGGCCAGGAGGTGCAATTTTATGCTTTGTGTCTCAACAGGCATTACTGTTCTCTATTTTTCATTTCTCCTCCTCGATAATGTCAACTGTTGTTTTGAGCTTTTCCTCATTTGGTTGAAGTAATACAATTTATGTATGTATATTTATTGTTTATCTGCCATTGTGTCCCCTCTTTCATTTGCAGTTACCGGACAGGTATTGCGCTGCGACGCTATTGTCGACATCATCAATGAAATCCAGATAGTGTCGACCACCAGAGAGCTTCATCTTGAGGACTCACCGTTGGCACTCAAAATTCATGCACTGGATTCTGAAGGTGTTGTATACAGCCTCATCAGAGGATAAAATGATTATGATCACATGCTGCTGGTGTTACACTTTCCCTTAAGACTTTTCAAAATAATTTACATCAGCATTGGTAATATTACTCCATTCTCATATTGCAAGGAGTCCACATTTTATTGTTTATTTGCTGCTCTGAGGACTTCTCGGTGTAATGACTGAGCTGGCTTTAGGCAGTATTCTCTTCCCCTCCAGGCTGCGACTCTGAGGTGGCTGTGTTTGTTCTGTTCGACTGGTTCCATTTAGGGCAGACACACTTAGTTTAATGAGCTGTAGCTACAGCCTGATTCTTTCTGATGATGGCTCCAGGGCCTGGTGCTTTGTTTTTGTTTGCTTTGGCCTTAAAGTGCATTTTAGAGTCCTTAGATGGAGTAGATTGCAAAAGGACTGCATGCATCCTGTAATGAAATGCCTATTGGTTTTGTTTTAGCTAATTCGATTGCCAGAAGCTTTCAGAAATTGTTCTCACCATCCATTATGCACTCAATCATGCAGTAGTGACCTTAAGTTGAAAAGTCCATGCAAATATACTCTGTTCTTCATAATCTCTCGCATAATAATGTTTATGCCTATGTCTATGATTTCTGGCATGAGGACAATACAAGACTTACCCCTTATCTTATTTTGTATTGTAGGAAACACCTTCAGCACCCTTGCTGGTCTAGTGTTTGATTGGACCTTGGTGAAAGATGTAGATGTGAATGGATTCTCTGACTCTTACAATTCATTACGGTAAGATTCACAGTGTTGGTACTACACTCAAACTCTACTGTGCAGTCTTGCTTCTTTTAATAATCTTATAGCAATTCAAAGGTTACTAGGGATGCACATTTTGATTTTTTTTTTTATAACTGATAACCGACGCTCGTTAATCGATTATTAACCGTTAACCGATAAGATTAAAATGCTCGCCGATGGTTTTCTTTCTTTCTTTTTTTTGCTCTGTCTCGGACGGAGGTCAGATCTTCCAATGTTGAACTGTTTTTGCAGCCAAACACCAGGCTGAAGTGACAGGAACAGCAGAGCTACTCTATGAACCTGCTGGAGACTGCAGCGATGTCCTTTATTTATTTATTTATTTATTTATTTTTTGTATTTTTTTTTAGCAGTGCCGTTGTTACAGAAGATGCACATCTAACTCTGTGTGGGCTACCGCGCCTCCTATGTAACCTTTTGCTGCGAAATATGACTAAAGGCACATGTCGATACGCCCCCATGAGTTGACAACATAAGGAGCTAATAAATTAAAAATTAACCGATAGTTTGGGTCAAAGTTGTTGTTGTTGTTATCGTTAACGGGTAAATGGTTAATCATGTGCATCCCTAAAGGTTACCTATATATATTTGCTTCTTTCTCAATATATATATTTCAACTGACATTGATATGCTAACCTTTCTGTAATCCTGCTTTTTTTTCACCAAGGTAGTTTGATTGTATTCAACTTCTTTTTTCCTTTTTCTCTGAAAATGAATCATTCTTGAGGGCAGACGCAAGGGCCCGTTGTTCAGTTGAGAATCTAATCCGTTGCTTTTCTCTCCTCAAGGGTACTTAAGTTCTCTGAGTCCACATACAAACCCCCTGTGCACATATCTGAAATGGAGCGTGTTGGGAAACAGGGTGATATTATTTTGGTGTCAGGCCTGAAAACGGGACATGCTAAGCTGAAGGCCAAAATACAAGAGACGTTATATAAGGTAAGCTGTTGGGTAGTACAGAACATATTGTATGGATGTGTCTTGGCTGCTGACACTACCACAAAGTTTATGTAAAACTGGGTTCGTCTGGTTTGTTGTTAATTGGAGATAACAGGAAATCAAAAGATCAGAATATGTTCTTGTTAACTGTGTCCTCTTTGTTATGACTCATCTCCTGAGATACAGACTGAACTAGCTAAAGACTGTGTAATAGCAATAGCTCCTTTCTGCCTCAGTGGCCATGACAGTTAAGTTGTATTTCTGTCTTTTTAATGAATTTGTAGTTGACATTTCTGTTCATCATGCAAAATTGATGTATGTCTGAGTAATCATCCAAACAAGCTGCTATTAAACTAAGCAGAAAGAGGAGTTATCTAAAGTGATTACAGTACATTAAATACTCAGAAAAGGCAGCAGCCATGTGAAGTTTAGATTCGTTAGTTTGATCTTTTATCCTTTATTTCGAAACCCTCAAGCGTGTGTGTGTTGAGGCGGGGTGCTGAAGTTGTGTTTTTCTGTTACCATGGTGCCCGTACCACAGGATGTGGGTGCTGCGGAGGTGAGGCTGCTGATTTTAGAGAACATCCTGCTGAGTCCTGCTCATGATGTCTACTTGTTGGCGGGAACTTCCATCAGATACAAAGTGCTGAAGATAAGACAGGGCACAATCACAGGTCTGACTGTCAATCATTTCACATTTACTTAATAGTATTTTACTGTTTTAAGAAGCCAATTTTAGATTAACCCACAGTCCAATCATTAGGTGACTACATTTAAGTATGAAACTGAAATGTTGAGCAACTATTGATGCCACTCACTGTGGCCAGCTGTGCAGAGCAGCTGAGCCATTTCCTTTTCAGATGCAAAGCGTCTGTGGTGCAGACACATGCCAACTCTCAAGGTAATTTGTGTTGTTGTGTTGTGTTGTGCAGAGCTCTCTATGCCTTGTGACCAGTATGAGCTGCACCTTCAGAACAGTATTGCTGGACCCAATGCAAACCCAGATGTTGCCGTGGCCAGTATGGATCAAAGCACCTCCACAGTTACAGGAGCTCAACTGGGACATGTCAATGTGGTTCTGGATCATAAGAGTATCCTTTTGATGAAATACACTTGTTATTCTAATGGCATAGTGCAATGTTATCTTAAGCTGATGTCTGGTAATTTTTATAATGAATTAAACTGCAGTGATCAAGGTGTTTTTAAAGTTTTTAATTCTCGTTTTGTTATGATTAAAATGTGAGGAGTTATATTGTAAATCAAGAAAATAGTTAAGTTTGGAGCTGTTATTATAATTAATTATATCAATGAATGTGCCTGATTAACTTTCCTTAGTTACTTTTAAGGCCTGCGAATGCAGGGAGTGTCTCGCCTACCCAACAGCACTCTCTTTGTGGTTGAACCCGGCTACCTAGGTTTGCTTCTTTCTCTACTTGATGAGAAATGAACATTGATTCTCTTGACATAAAAGAGTTAGCTAACTTTTCTCTCTTTAATTTCTTCAGGTTTTAAAATTCATCCAGGAGACAGCTGGGTTCTTGAAACGGGCAGAGTATACGACGTCTTGATTGAAGTATTTGATAAAACTGGCAACAAAATTTACCTCTCTGATGTAAGTGCACCTCAGTGAAATCAAAAAGTGAAAGGTGGAGTAATGTGGATACTAAAGAAACTTATTGATACTGTAACTCAAGTGCAAAACAAATGCAAACACCCTTCTTGTCGGTGCCCCCCCCCCCCCCCCCACACACACACACACACACACACACACAAATTCATGGAGGCACATGGCAAAGGCAGCATTTCTCCATCTCTCCATCATATTTCAGTTTTTGTTCCTCTGTTGCTTAACCCTTATCCCTCTTGACAATGCAATTACCGGTATGCAGCAGAGAATTCATCACCGTCACACTGCAGCCAGTGGACGTTCATGCAAGCACTTGCCTACTGTAATATTTTGGATTCAAATCATTTACTCCATCTTAATTTTTTGTCTGTGTGAATGTTTTCATTACATACACAACAGAATTTGACTGGATGCACCATGTGACCAGGAATGTGTTATTCTACGTAGCTCTCGGTTAAATCAAATATTTCCCATTTCATAAGAACAGGAAACAGCCTCCATCATGGCTGTCATAGAGCCTGTCTTATTAGTTTTTCTCGCTTGATTTCTCACAAGTATTTTTCTAATTTCCTCCTTTTATTTATTCTGTATTACGCGAGTCACTACTTGGACTTGGAAATAAATCAGACTGCATTCCAGTAATTTAAATACGATTTTCCTGCACTGACCTATGAATTTTATTAAAAACCACTGATATGTTTCCAGTTTGAAAATTGGAAGTCAAATTATTATTAGTGAAAACCTGTGTGTGGTTTATTTTTGATTTTCCAGAATGTTCGTATCAGCACTGCTTTCCCTCCGGAGTACTTTGAGCTCCTGGAGTCGTCTGTGAATGGATCATATCATCGCGTCAAAGCACTCAAAGAAGGCCTAACTCTCATTGATGCTACCCTGACGGCTGTTGTGGATGAAGTGAGTTTAATTGCAACTTCAAGCCATTAGTGTATTTCAATTGGAGCATCATAATTGCGTTAACCTTCTGCCCGTTTCTTCCACTTCAGTAGAAAGAGCTTGCTCATTTCCTGTGGCCTCTGTTTTGTTTCAGAGTGGAAGGGTCCATGCACTTGCCAACCCAGTCCACAATGAACAGGATGTTGAAATCTATAACCCAATAGTTCTTAGTCCCAGTATTCTCACATTTCCATGGCAGCCAAAGGTTGGAGCTTACCAGTACACAATAAAGGTAATTATTCCCTCCCAGCACACTATGACTTCTGTCATAGAACACAAGCAGTGTCAAGCATATGACACTTTCTGTATGAGACTGTGTTTTTAGAAATTACTCTTTGTCATGCTCTGCCATAACAGTGAAAATTCAGGCTTTTACCACTGAGTCTAAAAGTGAGATCTAACATGAAAGAAAACCGTTTTTTGGTGCTTATCACAGGCTACAGGAGGGAGTGGAAATTTTAGCTGGTCTTCCTCCAATACAGCTGTTGCCACAGTGACTGTGAAAGGAGTGATGACGACGGTCAGTGACATCGGTGTCAGTGTAGTTCATGCTCACGATCTACGCAACCCACTACATTTTGGCCAAATGAAGGTGAGTTGACATGTGCTGCATTGTGGAACAGCACACTTGTTAAAGATTTTTATGGAAGTTATGAATGAGCTTTTATGTTATTGGTTTGTAAAGCCAAGCCACACAAGTAGAATAACACTTTTATTTACTAGGCTAGATCATACTTTACTGCAACTGTATGTCAACAGACACATTGTAACGTCATTCAACAGCTATTGTGGACCTTGCTTCCTTTTCTTAAAACCTTGAAAATTGATGTTCTCATGCTTTTTGAGGAGGGATTGTCTCTCATATGAATACATAGATTTGGTCAATGTTTTTGTTTGTGCTGTTTAAGGGGCGTAACGGTTGTAAAAACAGTTTTCAGGTTGCCAGGCTACTATCGCTCAAATCTGGAGAGAGCGCACTCACACAGTTCTGCAGATAACAGAATTTCATTGGTGTAAACAATAACTTGAGATTTGAAACAAAATGTTCATGTATTTTTATGAAGTCTGGTGTGTCCGTCAGAAACATTTTACTTTTTACTATTCTCAATTCACCATTTACTTGTGTGGTAGCATTGGGTTTTACACAAAAGTATTTAAGGAAAAGGGTATATTTACCCCCTTATGTAATGGAAGGTATTTAAGAGGATGTCATTATAAATCATGCAACCAAAGTAACTATATACTAAAGCTGCATTTCATGGCTATACCTCAAATTCCCATTTTACAGCACTGATTCTTACACTCTCTAAAGGCCTTTTGATACACTTTTCCCTCAGGTCTATGTCGTTGAGCCTGTGGCCATGGACTTTGCCCCTTGCCCAGTAGAGGCTAAGGTGGGTCTGGTTCTGGATCTGCCTCTCAGGATCTTCGGCCTGCTGGAGGAGGTGGAGAAAGAGCGGGTTATGTTGAGCGACTGCTCACACTTTGACCTGCAGGTTGAGGAGGAGAGCCACGGTGTCTTCCAGATGCTTGATGGTGAGTGAGCCTTGCTGTTCTGACCTGGCCATATTGTGATGCAACACAATCCTATATAGAAGCAGGTTGCCTACCATCACATGCTGTGGGTAATTTAATTCATGGACTTACTGTCTCTGAGTCTGCTTACTGTGCTCAACTGTATTCAGCCCAGTGTGGGAGGGGCACACCTTGTGTTTAGTGTCAGTTGTTGCAATTGTAACTATAATAATCTTTTTAATTAAGTAATTTTTCAAATGTGTGCACTTAATAAAACACTTTTAAGTGAATGATGGAAGAATAAGAGAAACCATAAATACTCGTAAGTGTGAGTTGGTCTTGACAATGGTATGGGCACAGTCCTCTAGCGCTGAAGTGTTTTTAATTATTTATTGCTCTCAGATTGTCTAAAAGTTTATCACTTAGAAAGTTCCTCTGTTGGCAAGATCCACAGTTTTTCATTTTAGAATCTTGTATTATTAATCTTTGGAGTGGGCCGGGACAAACAGTAGGACCTCTCTGTGGTTGAAGACAGGAAGAGATATAAGTGTGTCTCTGTGGTGATTTCTACATTGTCATATTGCGCCCTCTCCCACTTTTTGGCTTCCTCTAATCTTCATCCTCCTTCTGATGCAGGGAGGCTGGCCCCAGGCCAGGACCACTGCAGTGGGGTGAGAGCCAAGGCCCTCACACCTGGGTACACCACACTTACTGTCAGCTACTCCCATGGCAACGTCCACCTCAGTGCCAAGATCACCATTGCTGCCTATCTTCCTCTCAAAGTGAGTCTAAAGGTCTTGTCCTTCCAGAATCTAGTATAGGATTATGAACTTTGAGTCTTATCGTTTAACCTCTTTTGCACACAATGAATATTTCTCAAATCATGTCGAACTACTAATTTCCTTTTGTGGATTGATTAATCAACCTCACATATTTACACATTAACATATAGGGCAACTGCAGGTGAACTTAAGCTCAAGTCTTTGTTGTGATTTGCTTTTACTCTTTCATCTCATTTCAAAGCACCAGTTAGCTTGTGTCTTCTAAGGAAATTCACTCACATACACACATGCACACAATCTCACAATTCGCACACACAGTCTCTCCTTAGAGTCAAAGCAGAAATGCGATGATCAGCGAGTGTTGAAATTTCCTCCTCCTGGGTTTCCTCTGTGCTCTATGCATTTTAATAATGCATTATACACTTGCTCCACTGATTTGTTTTCCATGCCTGGCTGATGTTACTGCACAGAACTGAAATTGACTTCAACTGATGTGGTTTTGAATTTGACAGTATGACATGTATAATGATGAGGTGACCAAGTCTGTCATGAAACATTTACCCCCCCCCCCCCCCCCCCCCGTACCACAGATAACAGTAGCTATGGTTTCCCTACACATTACATTCAGATTATCAGAGAGTAACAGACTGTTTGATGCCCTTTTGTGTTTTTCTTTCTTTTTTTTTTACCATGGGATTGAGTGGTATTCTTCAAAATGTTGCAGACATTTCTGTGATGTTTCTTCACATATTGTGCCCTGGCAGCTAAAGGTTGACCCAGTTTTGTTTCTTTGCTGTGTAATACTGTGTATTTCAGCATAATATTTCCCCAGCTAAGTTCCTCTTAACACTAGAGTAACCACACTTATATAAATTCATATGTGCTATAATTTTTCAAGTGAAGTGTGTTTTTTTGGAGACCTATAGTGTAGACATTTTGGAGCATTTCTTTGAAGTGCCCTGTTATAACATGTATAATACAATAATGCTGTTATTTGACAGGCTATTGATCCCGTATCTGTGGCTGTGGTGACTCTGGGATCATCTAAAGACATGCTGTTTGAGGGTGGGCCACGGCCGTGGGTCTTAGAGCCCTCAAGGTTCTTCTGCAACTTGAGTGCCGAGGATGAGGCCAGCGTGAGCCTTACTCTGACTAGTCCTTCATCTCACAACTATAACCAGCACTGGGTCAGAGCAACCTGCAGGGCCCTGGGAGAACAGGTGGGATCTGTTGCAGTTATACAGTTTCTATTTTGCATTTGTTTCACCAAATAAAGAATGGAATGGTTAGATCTTATAAAAACGTACAGACGTGTTCTTACTCTATCACTTGTTGTTGTGGCTGCTTTTGCTCTCAGCTTTCATCTGACTTGTAATTATGATGTTCTTCAGGTGTTGGAGGTGATGGTGGGGAACAAGGCCAGTGTAACCAACCCTTTCCCTGCTGTGGAACCAGCAGTGGTCAAGTTTGTTTGCGCTCCTCCATCTCGCCTCACCTTAGTCCCAGTGTATACGAGCCCACAGCTGGACCTGACCTGCCCACTGCTGCAGCAGAACAAACAAGTGGTACGTATGTGGTGTGATGTAACAAGGGGAAACAAACTGTGTTGAGCTTTGAGCATTTGTTTTGTTTTCCAGAGGTATTTGTCCTACACTGATTACCTAACTCAAGAAAAGAGAAATGTTGAGGAAATGCAGTTATTAAATTACTTGAGCTTTTTATGATGATAACGATTTATTACATTTTTCCATTTCAACATTTCTGTATTTTTTATTTTTTTTTAGGTACCTGTTTCAAATTACCGCAACCCCATTTTGGATTTGGCTGCGTTTGATCAGCAAGGAAGGAAGTTTGACAACTTCAGCTCTCTGAGCATGTTGTGGGAATCGACTAAGGTGTCGCTTGCCAGTATTGAACCCACTATGCCTATGGAGCTGCAGCTGTTCGAGGACGGCAACAAACAGATGAAACTTCACGGTATAATGTCTCCAGATGGCTTAGACGAATTTGTTACTATTTTGTTTTGCTTTTTAAGAGAATGGCCTGTCAGCTTAATGTCACTCTTTTGTTAAGACATTTTGAAAGGAATGACATAAAAATGGGCTTTAATTGTGAGACAGTGTTGGCAGATGGGTAATTATCCATTCTCATATCACTGGGAATACATATTTATTGGTTCTTATTTGTTTCTATAGATTAGTAGTGATAAATAGTGTGGACTGGTGTTATACTGTTCTCATCATGCGGGACATGATTCAACAGCAAGCCAAACTCTAGTAAGTGCCGGAGTCAGGAGTCATCTTCGTAATACTCTTTAATAAGATGCCTTAGCTGCACTCACACAGAGTGAAACTGTAGAAAAACACCAAAATAAATACATTAACAACTTCAATTTACAGAGCTGTTCAACCAACGATGTAGCTAACTGCTAGCTAACTGCTATGCTACATATGCTAAATTATGATTTTTAAATACTTCGTGTTACATGAATTTCTGAGATAAATATATTAAATTATAACAATGCACTTGCACTTTATATACATAACAATTATCAACTTACAGACGATGCGTTCACAAGCGCAAAGAAGAAGATGGCAGTAGATGAAGCACGCCCGATCCTTAGCTTGCAAGAGAAAACAAAATGGCTGCTCATCATAAGTGACATGACATAAATTAAAGGGACAGACTATTTCCTGCTTAGAACAAAACCACTGCTAGGGGGCGCCAAATACAACTATAAATCAAACTTAGAGCCTGAGGCAGGACACTCCCCGCCTGGCATCTATAAGATGTCATAACTACTTAACTATCTTGATCTTTCCTTGACAACAGAAGGACGACTTCTGTGACTGGTCTGAAGTATGTCTTGCACGATCCATCCTTGAAAACCCTGATTTGTATCTTGCGCACCTTCTCATCTGGACTGTTGACGACATCTGAGACAACTGCCATTGGCCATTCATTGCGCGCCACTTGAGCATCCTTCATCAAAACAAGATCTCCCTTCTGAATGTCTGGCTGTGCTGTCCTCCACTTACGGCGAGTCTGCAGAGTGGGAAGGTATTCGCGTCTCCAGCGATACCAGAACTGGTCCGCTAGACTCTGCACCCATTTCCAGTTCTGCCTGAAGTGGTTGCCTTCTGAGAACACACCCACTGGAGGGGGTACACCAACCTTTTGGGTGAGTAGCATGGCTGGTGTAAGTATCAAGGGTGAGTCTGGGTCGCTGGACACGGGAGTCAGAGGCCTCGCATTGATTATCGCACAGACTTCTGCCATGAATGTGCAGAGAACCTCATGGGAGAGAGGTTGGTTCTTGACCTGCATCAACAGGAAGTCCAATATCCTTCGAACAAGCCCAATCATACGCTCCCATGCCCCTCCCATGTGGGAGGCATGGGGCGGATTGAATTCCCACGTACAGGACTCATCTCTGAGGTATTTCTGTACCGCAGGTTCCTTCGCCATCTTGTGGAATCCCAGTTCTTTGCTTGCCCCTACAAAGTTTGTTCCACAGTCGGAACGCAACTGCTTTGCAGGTCCTCGGATGGCAAAGAACCTACGAAGGGCATTAATGCAACTTGAAGTGTCCATGGTGCCAATAACTTCAATATGGACTGCCCTGGTGGACATGCAAGAGAAAAGCACGGCCCAGCGCTTGCTATGGGCATGCCCTCCTCTAGTTCTTCGTGCTGAGACCGTAAAAGGACCAAACACGTCCAGGCCGACATATGAGAATGGAGGAGATGTACTCAATCGTTCCTCTGGTAAGTCGGCCATCAGCTGGGTTTGAGTTTTCCCACGGAGCTTCCTACACACCAAACATCTGTGGAGAACACTGCTTACACATGATTTACCACCGACCAGCCAGAACCCCGCAGTGCGCACGGCTCCCTCAGTGAACAAGCGGCCTTGATGGTGGACTCGGTTGTGGTAGTGGCGTATCACTAGGGTGGAGATGTGGTGACGGCTTGGTAAGATAACAGGATTCTTTTCCTCACTGTTCAGTTGTGCGTGTGCCAGGCGACCGCCAACTCTTAGTAGTCCATTGACGTCCAAGAAAGGGTTCAACGCAGACAAAGAACTCTTTTTGGGAATGTCTCTTCCCTCCGTAAGAGCGATGTATTCCTCAGAGAAAACCGACTTTTGAACGGAGAGGATAACTACATTCTTGGCTTGAACTAGTTCCTCTTGAGGATGTGGTTGTTCACACTGGTGCCAGCCGGCGCATTTGTGTGACTGATTGTCAGGAGAGGACTTGAAAGAGCGAGCCACATGGATAAGTGAAGCGATTCCATTCAGCAAACTGACCCACGAGGAAAAACGCTTGAAGCGTTCTGGACCAAGTTGTCTGTCTTTCACACCAGTGGAGGATACGGTGACTTGGGTCTGAGTGCGAACCTCAGGGTCTATCTCTGGACTTACCAACTCAAAAGGAGCTTGTGTTGTAGGATGACACACAGCTGGTTTATAGAGGAAGTCCGGGCCTGTGAGCCAACTTGTGTCCTGAAGTTGAAGCGCCGAAACGGACCTCGAAGCGTGGTCCGCTGGGTTGAGCTCCGAGGGCACATAATGCCATTGCTCGGGCCTCGTTGACTGTCTGATTCTCTGGATCCTATTGTGCACATATACATAAAAGCGTTTGCTCTCATTGTATATGTAACCCAATACAACTCTACTGTCACAGTAAAAGCGCACCTCATCTGGCTTGAAATCCATCTCGTGCAGTATGAAATCTGACATCTCAACAGCTAACACGGCTGCACACAACTCGAGCCTAGGGATGGTAGGCTCATTTTGAGGTGTTAGCTTCGCCTTTCCCAGAACGAAACCGACGTCACACTTCCCATCCTCACTGATGGTTCTCAGGTATGCTACCGCACCAATAGCCTTGGTAGAGGCATCAGAGAAAAGACACAGTTCAGTGCGTTTTGCCTTCGAGAGAGATTCTGAACTGTATGTTCGGCGAACGTGAAGCTGTTGCAGATCGTTAAGGGAGTCTCTCCATGCTTCCCACTCCCTGCGCTTCTCTGCCGGGAGTGGAGTGTCCCAGTCGTCTACCTCTTTGGAGAGTTCTCTCAACAGGAGTCTCCCTTGTATTGTGACTGGGGCTGCAAAGCCGATAGGGTCGTATAGACCATTGACTGTTGAAAGTACTCCACGTCTCGTGAATGGTTTGTCACTGCTTGATGTCTGGAAGGTAAACGTGTCCGTTGTGATCTCCCAGCACAGACCAAGACTACGCTGAATGGGCGTAGCGTCTTCTTCAAGATCAAGATCCTTGATGCCTTTGGCACAATCTTCCGGAGGGAACGCCGAGAGCACCGCTGCACTGTTGGATGCAATTTTATGTAACCTCAAGTTTGACTCTGCTAGTGAAGCCTGGGTTCTCCGTAGCAGATCAATCGTGTCTTCTGCGGTAGGTAGCGACTTAAGACCGTCGTCCATGTAGAAGTCGCGTTCTACGAACCTGCGGGTGTCGGTTCCGTATTCGGGTTCACCTTCTCTTGCCGCACGCCTTAGTCCGTAGATAGCCACCGCCGGGGATGGACTATTTCCGAATACGTGGACCTTCATCCTATATTCCAAGATGTCCTTGTCCAGGTCATCGTCACGGAACCATAGGAACCTCAGATAGTCCCTGTGGTCCTCCCTCACTGTGAAACAATGGAACATTTGTTGGATATCCGCCGTTATCGCAACTGGCTCCTTTCTGAACCGGACCAAAACACCCAGGAGACTGTTGTTCAAGTCAGGACCGGTTAGGAGGACGCTGTTGAGAGAAAGACCCTGATACTGCGCACTAGAATCGAAAACGACTCTAATTTGGTCAGGCTTTCTCGGGTGGTAAACCCCAAATGATGGCAGATACCAGCGTTCCTGACCCTCCGCTAAAGGAGGTGCTAGCTCAGCCTGATCGTTGTCAAATATTTTCTGAATGAAATCAATAAACTGTTGTTTCATTTTCGGCTTCTTTTGCAGGGTGCGTCGTAGGGAGAGGAGACGATTGAGCGCTTGCTCTCTGTTATTGGGGAGAGGAGGTCTCGGGTGTCTAAAGGGAAGGGGAGCCACCCAGCTGTTGGCCTCGTCTTGGAAGATTTCCTTTCCCATAGTGTCCAAGAAGACCTTATCCTCCATGGAGAGAGCAAGTTCATTGTCGTTTCCTGTTTGCTCAAACACCGAGTGTCCAAGTTGGTCTGCATCTGTTCCATCTGTCGAGTCCCATCTGAGGGCATGATGAAATCCATGCTGTTTGTCGTCTCTGATGCTCAGCTTCTCCTTCAGATGGACATGGTTCTCGCAGGGTGTGAAGATGGAAGGCCGGCCATTCTCTAATACACTGGTTTTGAAGCATTGCACCGTTGGCACATGAGAGCTGCCCAAACATACATCGCCCACCAGAACCCAACCCAGATCCAACTTGAGCGCGAAGGGGGCGTTGTGAGGTCCGTTCACACGTTTCCTTACCTTGTGGACCCTCAAGATGTCGCGGCCTAACAGCAGGAGGATTTGAGCTTCCTCGTCCAGTTCCGGGATCTGTGGGGCAACGGACTTGAGGTGTGGATGGTAACGGGCTGCCTCGGGTGTAGGTATCTCGGATCTATTGTCCGGTATTTCGTTACACTCTATCAGCGTAGGGAGCGACAGACGGAGTCCTCCATGTACAGGCTCTATCTGGTAACCAATAGCTCTTCTGCCAACCATGTCTTTGCTGCCGGCACAGGTCTTCAGTGAGTAAGGAGATGCTTCATCGTCGATGTGAAAATGCTCAAAGAAGTCCGACTTGGCCAATGATCGGTTGCTCTGATCGTCGAGCATTGCGTACATCTTCACAGCGTTCTCCCGCTTGCCATTTGGATAGACCTGGACCAAACAAATCTTCGAACAAGACCTGGCTGTAAAACCTTTCCCACAGACCTCTGTACATGCACTGTTCACAGATGGTAATGGAGACGAGTCTTCTTCCTCCCCGCCATGGCCTGTAGAGAGGCTGGGTGCTTGAGTGACTGAAGGCGGTGGACCTGGATGCAGGGCGGTGCTGTGGTTTTCACTGTCGCACTCTGTACACTTAACCGCCACATTGCAATTACGTGCCAGGTGAGAGGAAGATGCACAGCACCTGAAACAGATGCCATTGTCCTTCAGGTAAGCTCTCCGCTCCTCTATGGTCTTCATCCTAAAGCCTCGACATTTCCTCAAGGGGTGAGGCTTGTTATGAATGGGGCAGTGTTTACCAGGGTCGTTTTCTTTGGGAATCGGATTTGTATTGTAAGGTTTTTGGGGGAAGACGTCCGTTTTATTGATTACAATAGGCTTTCTCGGACTGTCGTACTTTGGTGTAACTCTGTCGCCTCTCGTAGGGTTACTGCTGCTGAGGATATTGAAACTGGGATCGTTTCTTGCCTTTGCCTCCTGGCAGACAAAGCTGGTGAAATACCAGAATGGAGGGAACATGTCGTGGTGTTCCTCCTTGTACTTTGTGCCCTGTGAAATCCACCTCTCCTGTAGATAGTAAGGCAGCTTTTCCACTATCGGATTGATCCCTCTTGCGGTGTCCAAATATCCCAGTCCTGGCAAGTATCCGTCACTTTTGGCTGCTTCCAGTTCCATGAGCAGGTCTCCTAATTCTCTAAGTTTGCCGTAATCTCTATTGGAGATTTTAGGAAAGGCGTCTAACTTCTTGAAAAGTGCGTTTTCAATCATCTCGGGTGCGCCATAACACTCAGCTAACCTAGTCCAAGCCATTCTCAGAGCTGCAAGGGGGTCAGACACATGGACGGACCGGATTCTCCTCACATGCTCTGATGATTCTCTGCCCAACCATTTTGTGAGTAGATCCAGTTCCTCACCAGCTCTAAGATCAAGGCCATGAATAGCGTTGGTGAAAGCTGACTTCCATGCCCTGAAAGTCTCTGGTCTGTCGTCGAACTTCACAAGACCTGTATTAACGAGTTCACGACGTGCTAGAAATCTAGCGAAGTCTAACATATCTTGAGCTTCGGGCTGGTGATAGGGTGCTGAGTATGTACCCGCCTGAGGAGCATCCCCATGTCTGTGTTGATGTGGATGGGGGCCGAATGGATCCTGCTTAGCTGGATTCGGGTATGGTGAGATATTTTCTTGGAAAGCAGGCTCTGTAGAAACGAACGGTTTATTAGCTGAATAGGGGCGGTTTTCAAGTGATGGCTCTCTTTTGTATGAGCGTTCTGAAATTGGTTTTGCCCTTTCAGAGAAACGAGCTTGTGCTATTGCATAGTCTCTTGTACGCTCCATCCTGCTTTGTGGTGAGACAGCACGGCTTGATTTTCTCTGAAACTGTTCTTCAAACTCTCCTTCCACTACCGCTTCTAATACTTCAGCCTGAGCCTGAGCAGCGGCTGCCTCTTTCTCGTGATGTAACACATCTAAGTCTGCCTCTAATTTAGCCTGGTCGAGCTGATGAGACATGTCCAGTTTAATTTTGTCGAGTTTGATTGCTAATTCCCTCTGTTTAAATTGTGCTCGTGTTCTCGAAGCTTCAGCATGCGCGCGTGCTTTGGCGGCTGCTGCAACGGTTGATGACCCAGATCGACGCGACTGTCGCGATGTACTGGAATGTCTTGAGCCAGTCTCTGACTTAAGATCCTTTAAAGTTTCTGCTGTTGCGGCGATGGCCCCACTATCTGCTGCCGGGGTCTCTGATTCACCTTCTTTGTACATGATGCAGGATCTGTATGCTGTCTACTGCCACGAAGCTCTCTTTGCTTGTAGGATTATCGTCTTTTCACTATACTGTTCTCATCATGCGGGACATGATTCAACAGCAAGCCAAACTCTAGTAAGTGCCGGAGTCAGGAGTCATCTTCGTAATACTCTTTAATAAGATGCCTTAGCTGCACTCACACAGAGTGAAACTGTAGAAAAACACCAAAATAAATACATTAACAACTTCAATTTACAGAGCTGTTCAACCAACGATGTAGCTAACTGCTAGCTAACTGCTATGCTACATATGCTAAATTATGATTTTTAAATACTTCGTGTTACATGAATTTCTGAGATAAATATATTAAATTATAACAATGCACTTGCACTTTATATACATAACAATTATCAACTTACAGACGATGCGTTCACAAGCGCAAAGAAGAAGATGGCAGTAGATGAAGCACGCCCGATCCTTAGCTTGCAAGAGAAAACAAAATGGCTGCTCATCATAAGTGACATGACATAAATTAAAGGGACAGACTATTTCCTGCTTAGAACAAAACCACTGCTAGGGGGCGCCAAATACAACTATAAATCAAACTTAGAGCCTGAGGCAGGACAGGTGTTGATGTAATTACTTATGGTGTTTGTTTTTGTTCCCGTGGCAGGACGTCAGACGGTTCTTGTCCACCATCAAACAGGCATTGCAGCCATTACAGTGACTGCTGTGGGTTACCAGGTCTCACATCTGGACGCAGCCAATGTTCCCAGCCAAGTGAGTGAAAACCAGCAACTCAACCATGAAGAAATCTGAACGTTTTCACTTCCTTTTTAAAAAGCAGAAGCAGCTGAATAAAACATTTTTCAAAATATCAATGTTACTCTTGCAATAAGGGCTCCCTTACACAAGCAATTCTCCGTACCCCATCAGATCTTTATCAGGTTAATTTTGACCAGACAATTTTTACTAACATGTGTTGTGTATCTTCTGATCTGACCCAGCTTCATCTTGCTTTCCATTTTCATTTCTACCCTGAAAAGCACACGCTATTGTTTGTTGTTGCAATATTTACACATGTAACCATAGCAGCAGTCCTGTTTCAACTCGTCTTCCTCTTCTGGACAGTATGACCCGTTGATCCCTGTCTCTGCTACTCTGGAGCTCCTATTGGTTGAAGATGTGAAAATCTCTCCTGATACGGTGACCATATACAATCATCCAGATGTGCGGGTAAGAGAGACATTTATCAATGCCTGGGTCTCGCATACAAATCACTGTGCTGTCGCTTTATCCTCTTAAGTGTGAGCTCTGACTCCACAGTAGCTTCCTGAGGCTTGTTTAACTGAAAAGTATAATTGCCTTTGATCCTGCAGAAATAGAGATGATTGAATCATTTCATTTACTGTATGATTAAGTATCAAATGGTGGAGATTAATTTCATCACATTGGCAAAAACTGAATGAATTCAAATGCTAATACTAATTATTGCACTAGACAAAGTGGGAACTTTGCTCAGTGGGCCTCCCTTCTCTAATCCTATGTGATACGGGGGCGATGTTTGGCAGGTGTGGGGGTTAAATAACGGCTAGTGACCTGTGTAAGAGGATTTAAAAGAGAGTGTGGGCAGAGGTTTCCTTTTGATGTCACATGCAAGGCCAGCTGGCTGTCACAAAAACACTGGCAATATGGGATTACTGCAGACACTGTATCGTTTGCAGCACTGTCACATTGATATATTTTGTCTTGCAGGTAAACCTGGCCCTGCGAGAGGGTTCAGGACACTTTTTTGTCAATACCAGTGTTAAAGGGATAGCAGATGTGGTATTCCAGGAAGCCCAAGGAACAGCACAGGTAAGAAGGAATTCTCTATAATAAACATCCTGAGAAATAAACTCTGTAAACTACAAGAAACTTAACTTTATTGTTTCCCTTTGCTGGATAAAAGATAAAAGATTCCAGTGTTCAAAATTGCTTTAATGAATGTAAAGTGTACTGATATTTGCTGTGTTTGTGCAGGTCTCTCCGGTGCACCCAGGACTGGTGAAGGTGATGGTTCATGACCTGTGCCTGGCATTTCCAGCACCTGCCAAAGCCACCGTACATGTATCTGACATCCTGGAGGTTTATGTGAGAGTGGTTGACAAGGTCAGTTTTAATCCTTGTAATCCCTCATCTTGGAGGGTTCAGGCACTGCTTGACTAGATGATCCCTGTTTTCACTTTTACCGTGCATTCCTGAAATGCCTCCTTGACATATAGCTAAGCACTAGATATAGTTAGTCTCTTTTCTCACTTTCTTTCCCTGCCTTTTCATGAAAGTTAGCCTGTCTGGAATCAGTGTCATAAGCCTTGCCCTGTCTTTGAACCAAAATGATTATTGCCCTAATGATGAATGTCATTCACCTCAATTACAGGTGGAGATTGGCAAATCTGTGAGAGCTTATGTCAGAGTCTTGGATGATAACAAGAAGCCCTTCCCCGCCAGCTATTTCAAATTCATGAATCTAAAACTCAAGGGAGCTTCTGCAATAGTGTCTCTAAAGTAAGTATAAGGAGGAGAAGCCAGATTTAAGAACTTTCAGTGACTCATGTATGTTTCTGTTCATTTTTTTGCAGGCCATTACCAGAATCCACAGAAAATGATACAGCTGTTTTCCTGGTGAAAGGTGCCTCAATTGGTCAGACCACTCTGTCGGCTGTTGTTGTGGATAGAAATGGGAAAAAGATTTCTTCCCTCCCTCAGCAAATTGAGGTATAATTTTGTGTGAATTCCTGTCATTTCAGTTCAAATTCTGACTGAACATGTGCACATATTGTATATAACTTTTTCTTTCACTTCTAGGTATTTCCACCATTCAAACTCATCCCAAGAAAAATGACTCTCTTAATTGGAGCAATGATGCAGGTATGTATAATCCTCATGCCTGGGCGCTGTCTGGGAACAGCTGGCCTCAGTTCATATTGCCAGAAGAGTTCATCTGGTCCTCACTTTATCTTCCAAAAGAGCACTCTGCCAGGACTTTTCTGGAAGATGACGTTAGACTAATTGCTCCTGGTTTAAACATCCAGCTTGCCTTTCATTTGATTCAACCCGTTCTCTGATTAGAAACCATTTACCATCTATCCAAGAAGAATCCTAATTGCTGAACTCACTTTTACACATGCATTGCACGTTATTAGTGTTGGATCTCCATTTTCCTAATCTTGACTAGTTTGATACATGAAGCATTGTAACTTTCAGTGATTTCTTAGACTCCTGCTTTGATGAATACAATTGACTAAACTGTCACAGTCTCTCATGTGAAACTGATACTTGTTTTTTTCCCCCATCTTTTCCTGTTTCTCTTTTTTTTTTTAAATCACCCCTCCCCTTTTCATTTCTCCTGTCATTTATAGATCACATCTGAGGGAGGCCCTCAGCCTCAGTCCAATATCCTCTTCTCTATTTCCGATGAGGAGATAGCTACTGTTAACGGCATGGGCCACGTCAGGGGTATTGCCATCGGTAATGTTACTGTGACTGGACTGGTCCAGGCTGTTGATGCTGAAACTGGGAAGCTTGTTGTTGTGTCTCAGGTAAGTGTGTGTGTGTGTGTGTGTATGCAGGTGATGTCAAGAGGTATTATGATTCGATTAGATTTTACAGATGAGCAGCTTTTTCTCTTTGTTTTCTCAGGATCAAGTAGAAGTTGAGGTTGTGTTTTTGACAGCCATTCGAATCAAGGCACCTATTACAAGAATGAAGACAGGAGCACAGGTATGATTATTTTATTTTCTGTTATTTATTTACTTATTGAGAAGAATTACAGAAGAAGAGGTGGTATTGGACTCTCTGATTGCCTTGATTAAGCCTGTTTCCTCTTCCAGATGCCTGTGTATGTGGTGGGTATGACTAGTAGTCAAACACCCTTCTCCTTTGGCAATGCTTTCCCTGGGCTAACCTTTCACTGGTCCACCACCAAGAGAGACATCTTGGATGTCCAGTCAAGACACTCTGAGGTACCCTGCACCATCACTCCTTTTTGCTGTTGCATTTGATATCACATACGCTTTCTGTTACTGAATTATTCCTATTTTTGGCCCCAGTTGTCTCTTCAATCCTTTTATTAGATTGTCTTAAGATGTGCTGTCCCTGCATTACACTATGATTAAAAACCAGCATCTGCCTTGTCTCTGGTTCCTTGTCCGCCTGTGCCTCGTCCCTGCTTCCTCATCACTCTTGCCTTTTTATTTTATTTGATGCTACTATTTTTGCTATTATCATAATGGTGCCTGTCTCCTTCAGGCTAACGTGGAGCTCCAGTCAGAGCACAACTTTGGCATGGTGGTGACTGGAAGAACACGAGGTCGGACAGGGCTGAAGGTTGTGCTGACGGTGACGATCCCTCAGACCGGGCAGATTGTGGGGAACCTGCAAGAGCTCAAGGATGAGATCCAGATCCAGGTACAGCACTGAAACTCTCTGTAGATACGCCTGAAAAACACTGCAGTACTGTAAACACAATATCTGTTTGCCCTGAGCACCGCTATTATAAAAACTGCACATGCCGATATTTTTATAAAGACCTCTTTGGACTTTGCTCATCGTGACCATGTTCCACTGCTGCTACTGTACTAGAGAAATCTGGCATTTAAGGCAGCAGAGTGCTGAAGTTGCTGAGCTCTGGAATATCTGGAGTTGTTAACTTTATGAAGTGATAAGACTGCAGATTAGTTGGAGCTGAATGCATCCAACTTCAGACTGCATTAAACTATGACATGTCACTAGTGCCGAAACATCAAAGAATGATTAAAGTCCTCTCATAATTGGAAATTCAACATTTTGCTTTGATCAAGGTCTATGACAAGCTGCACATGCTGAACCCTGAAGTAGAAGCGGGCGAGTTACTGATGGCTCCAAACTCAGCCCTCAGACTCCAAACAAACAGGTGAGTTTTAAGCGCCTGCAAAGTGTTTTTTGTTTCTTTTAATTGGATGTGTTCAGCATTGTAGTATATTTAATTGCACCATACAAAATGATGGAAACATGTACGTCGGTAAGAGGCACCTGATGTGATTGTGTTCCTCTTTGTTTAATAGGGATGGTGTGGGTGCGCTCTCTTATCGGATGCTGGACTTCCCCGACCAGGTTGTTATCGCTCAAGTGGATGATAAGGGCTTTCTCTTCTCTGGCTCTCTCACTGGCATCTCCTCTCTGCTGATCACCTCACAAGAGACGTTTGGTGTCAATCAAACCCTCATCCTCGCTGTGAAGGTCAGTATGAAAAGCAGCTGCCTGAAATGTGTTTTAGACCTCCTCCTTTTTTTAAAAGCGGTGTTCGTTAAATTTGACAATGAAATCCATCTCAATCCATCGTGGGTAGGTCATTTAGATTAGCGCTAAATTATTCTACAGTTTGTCATTGCAATACACATCAGAGCTAAGAGTTACTTGTTTGGTAACTAATAGTTGAAGAAACTTCTTTAAATAAATATAGTATTTCTATGTTCTGTACATATAGGCAGTTTTTATGGGGTTAGTTCATCTACAAAAATCACAGTTTTGTTCGTTTGTTTGACCCAACAAGAGTACATTAGTATACTATACAACATATATAACATATCTGGTAAAATGGTAATATGTCAAATAGCAACCATCTGTCTGAGCCATTATTGCTGTTACATCTGCTCCAGGCTTATTCTTAGAGGATTAGTAATGACTCTGGAAGTGGCAGCTGACCTTGTCTGTGCAGTTTCTCAGCCTGACCCTGGTTCCTCCTTTCATTTCTCAGGTGGTACCCGTTTCCTATTTGCGCTACAGTACTTCTCCAGTGCTCTACACAAACACCAGAGAGACGTCGAAGGCCTTCCCCCTGGGCATAGTCCTCACCTTCACTGTCCACTTTCATGCCAGCACTGGAGAGGTCCTACATAGCTCCAACTCTCACCTCACGTTTTCCACAAACAGGTCAGATATCCATAAAACTTGTCATCATGTTTTATGAGTTGTCATTAATTGATGTAATTTATGCATTAATTCACACATTATGTGTGACACCATAAATGAAACATGATGTTTCGACCAGCAAAGAAGGGAAGACTATATATTTTGCAGCTTGCTTAAAACCCCAAGGTTAAAACGCTGTTATCTTGTTCTGTTCTGGGCTATATATAGAGAGTGAGTACAGAGGCCTCCCTTTTGAGTGGTCCATTCGTACAACCTCATTCAGTCTAGCATGACCTAATGTCTCCCACTATTTCAGTTTCTGCCAGACAAGTCGTGTCAACTCGCAAACTACTCACCCACCACTAGCCTAACAGAATATGTGTTTCAGTAGAAATCCAATATTGCTCTCCATTTAAAAACGGCAAAAGTGGATTCTTGACAATATTGATTTTTAGAATTTAATTTGCATGTATTTCACATGGTGTATTTTTATCATATTGATCCATGCAAGATATATATCTAAGGAAACACGAATATTTCCCCTACTTGTATACAGCCAGTGCTGTGATACACCACACAACTCCTTTTTGTTCCGACTGTACATTAATATTTGCACAGTGCAGCCACAGTGGTTGAGGTCATGGCAGGATTTAGTGGCAGGCTGTACGTGGAGTTCACAACATTAATTTACTGGGCTGTTCCTCATTTCAGATGTAGTAGTTTCCACCTGAGTGAGTGAGCCAAATTAATGGGAGTGTTGGGCAGGGAGAAGCTGCCCTCCCGATGAGGGACTCCCTCATCTGTCTGCACAATAAATTGATTCTATTACCTTGTTCTCCAGGAGCTGACAGACAATTTTAGGGCAAAGGTATCAAAATCAGAGTAGTAAAAGGCCAATAGTCCTGGGACTAAGAGGGTTGGCCTGCAATTAGATCCTATGTTTGCAAGGAGCCAGTTGGATTTTACTGATGTCTGGGGTAGGAGCACTTTGTTCAGAACCATTTGTTCACAACAGATGCTTTGGAGATGAAGGTAAAAAGCATTTTTTCTGGTGGAGAAGATTAATGCTGTTGGATGTTGTGCTTTTGCAAAAGGGAAATGAAAGATTAGAGCAAGTGAAGTGTTGTTTTTAATAAAAATAAAAACCTCTTAACTGTGTGCTTTTTTAAGCACTTGTAATATTGGTGCAGTTCAGATTAGCAAGATGTTCAGCAACAGAAACGATGGCATTAACGATAACGAATGAGTTCATTAGACTGACAGGTGTGATTTGGGGGGTGGGTGAGGAGCACAAGAGGATGAACAGACGGTCAAATGGGGATCTATGATGGGCCTTGGGGTGTCGCAGTGAGGAGTGGGAAATTGGATTAGAGCAGGATGAGGTCTCTCTTTAAACTTCATGTCTGACCTCTGGTAATGAATAATTGTTTTAATGATTTGGCGACAAATCCCAAAATGATCCAGGTGTTTGTAGAGCTCCTATAGCCCTATATTAATCTGTTAATAATCCTCAGCACATATCAGAATGGGGAAATCAATGTGAATGGTGCGAGAAATAAACGCTTAGGGGGGAACATTCAGACTTATTGGAGATGACAGAAAGGCTATAGTAATTCAAGTAACCACTCTTTACAATTGTGGTGTGCAGAGAAGCATTACAGAAGGCACAACATGTCAACCTTCGAGGCGGATGAGTTACAACATCATAAACCTACATCAGGTTCCACCATTATCAGCCAGTGAGAGAATCTAAGGACTCATTAATGTGGATTTCTGTTGAAACAGCAGTTATAGAGTCAGAATTTGTCGACCCAACCAGCTAAGTGTCAACTTTTCAGTGTGCTGGTGGTGTAGGTGTGCTAGTGTCCATGACGTTTTTTTGGCACTTTAACACTAATCAATCCTGGTTATAATGTCACAGCCTATCTCAATAATGCTGCTGCTGATGATTTTCATCCCTTTATGGCCTCAATTAATCATTTTTACATCACTCCTGGTAGCACGATAATGCACCATGCCATGAAGCAAAAGTCAGAAAATGGTTTCGGTTCAGTGAACCTCGGTGGCCTCCAACAGAACGTCTTTGGGATGTGATAGGACGGCAGACAGGAAGCGTGAATGTGCAGCTCACAGCTCTGCAGGAATGATGTGACGCACTCATGTTAACATGGTGCAACATCCCAAAGGAATGTTCTCAACATCTTGTGAAATCAATGCCACAAAGAACAAAGGGTTGTTTTGAGAGCAAAGAGATGAACTATCTATAGTTTGAAATTTTAGTTAAAGCAGAAGTGAGTGATCCGGTCGTTTTCGCTAATGCTGCGTTCCAGGCAGGCTTTTGAAATCGTAAATTACAGCTTCAAGTCACAACTTACGACTTTGTAGCGTTCCAGGCAACCCACTCGTGTTTTTCCGACCTGTTTTACCAGTGAAAGTCACTATAACGGCCACTCGTAACTTCCGACCGGTGAACTCGTACCAGATCGAACTGGTACCACTTCAAGGTCGGAAAAATACGAGTTTCCTTGAACGCACCATAACAGTCCTCGTCGCTACGTCACCACATTCACGGCGTTCCTTGGCTGCACACACAGCCCTGCATGCCGTTCTCTCTCCTCATTGGATAAAAACTGTAGGATACGATAAATGTTTTCTCTTCGGCTCAGAGCAGAGCAGAGGGACTGAGAGACCCGTGTTTCAGTCCAAACACTCTATGTAAGTGATTGCTGTCGGAAGATATAACTATTTAAGACTTATATTAACACAAATATATCACTCACTTCTGCTTTAAGTTTCTGATTAAGTGTGGTATGATGGGGTATGGGGTTCAAAGAGCTTGTTTTGTTAGAATTTAGATTTATTTTTAAAAAGCTTGCCTTTATATGACAGCCAGTGTAAAGCTAGACAGAGTGAAGTGAGGTTCAAAATGTAACAAAGGTAATTTATAATGCATCTGTTGTGCAAGTTTCACAGATTTTTAGAACGCTAATGTTTCACTGTACCGAACCTCTGTTCTATTTATTTCTTATTCTCTCTGTTCAATTTATAAAGTTTAGAGTCGAGAGTTTGTTTGGAGGGAACATCTACATCATCACTTACATGATCAGTTATCATTATTATATGGATACTAGATAACAATTTATGAATTATTATTATTATTATTATCATTGTTGTTATTATTAGTTATCATATCAATAAAAAATAATGTAAACGTATGCTGTGTTCTGTCCTACAGAGATGACCTGGTGCAGGTGGGGGCTGGGCCTACTAACCACACTCTGACAGTGCGGACGGTCAATGTCGGCCTCACCCTACTTGCAGTGTGGGACAGTGAAAACATGGCAGTCGCGGACTACGTTCCAGTTCCTGTTGAGCACGCTATTTATCCAGACCACACACTGGTGGTGGGAGATATAGTTTGCTTAACTTCCCACTTTAACGGCCCAGATGGTGAGAAGTTTACATGTTATTAAGGAAAACCAGGCAAAAATACCTTGAATTTCATACAGGGATGCAAACAGCGCGCCGAAAAGCGAAACTCGCTTTTTTCATGACCAATTAGGTGACTTGTGTGAATCGTTCAGATCCGAAGAGTTTTTGTTTTTGGGAGGGGGGGGTCTCAGCATCTCAGCTGGGGGGGGGGGGGGGGGGGGGGGGGGGTCTCAGCTGGGGTCAGTAAAATGTTTTTCTAACAGGCTGACAGTGACAATCACGTGAAACTGAGGCGAACTCATTCATGGTTGTCTCTGGTTATACTGATAACTGCCGACCTCCAATGTTGACGCGCGACGTATCCGCGTGCATTCTGTCGTTTTTCCCCCGTGCATGTCCGTTGCTGTGTCAGGCAGGTGTTTCCCACGGAGCTCTGCCCCGTTTCAGAGGTGAAGGAGAGACGTCGCCTCCGCGATGTAGAATGTGTTCAATTAAAGTGAAACTAACACATTATATAGGCCTATATCTCCATTACACACTTTTAGGCCTTAAAATGTCTTAAATTTGTTGAATTATTGTGTTCAAGACTTAAATAAGACAGCTCTTAAATTTTCGTATGTCCACCATGGGCGAGCATTTCGCTCGCATTTGCCCCTAAAAAAAAAAAACATGTGTGAACCAGGAAAATCACAAAAAAGAAAGAGCACAACCTGCGATTGGTCAAAAACTACAAATCCCACAATCCTCTGGCCTCAACAATAACAGTAGTTGTGTAAGTAAGGGAGAGTGGAGCTGTCGGTGAAAAGAGGAAACAACGCCACGTCTGGTCCTGTTCTATGTTGTTCGTTCACACCATCACCGTTTATTCGTTACGTCCGCGGTGTAAAAGGCCGTGACGCAAAGACGCGATTAGGCGCGAGACGCGGTAGACGCGACTTTTTTTTTTTTGCGACGCAATACACCCGATTCTTTTATGGCGACGGGACCCTCGCGTCTTCGTCTATTTCATCGTGTTTGGCACGAGGAACGCTTTTTTTTCGCGCGAGCTTTTACGCGCAACCAAACGCGAGATACGCGAGATACGCGAATTAGCGCTCGTTTTCACTCGTTTCAAAAAAAAAATTCACTACAACAATTTTTTTTTTTTTTTTCTTTTTCAAAGGAGGTTAAATCGAAAGCAACTGGACTTAGTTATTTACTTATTATAACTAAGTCCAGTTGCTTTCGATTTAACCTCCTTTGAAAAAAAAAAGTATAGGAAGACGTTTCACCTCTCATCCAAGAGGCTTCATCAGTTCATGTAGCATCTGACCAGGCTGGGACTGGTCCAACTATCTGGTGTGGAGACTCAGTATAAGTCCAGTTGCTTTCGATTTAACCTCCTTTGAAATACTATGACCTGGACAAATGAGAATATGCACAGGCCTACAACAACATTTCTGCGATAACGTGACGCACAGTATACTGTTATGAGACACATTATGGATCCCAACTGTCTTTTTTTTAGAGGATTTTTTTTTTTTTTACCAAGAATGCGCCCAAAAAAATCATGATCCAGGGGCCAAAATTCGAAACAAATATATATATTTTTTAATCATAATTCTCATTATTCTCCTGATGTCGGTTTAATGTAAACAGATTGCGCTGATATGCGTCATGTGACAGCGGGGCAGAGCTGCAGCTGCTGTGCTGTGATGGACCTGATCAGACTGGTGGTGGTCCACAGTCAATCAGTCCCAAAGCCTTCCTATTCACCTCCAATGTAGACGCGACGTGCGCGCTCGTTACCCAAAGCGGCGCGTATCCGCGTGCATTCGGTGCGACGGCGCCGCCGTTTTCCCCCCCGTGCATGTCCGTTGCTGTGTCAGGCAGGTGTCTCCCACGGAGCTCTGCCCCGTTTCAGAGGTGAAGGAGAGACGTCGCCTCCGCGATGTAGAATGTGTTCAATTAAAGTGAAACTAACACATTATATCGGCCTATATGTCCATTACACACTGAATGGGATGTTAAATCCCATGTCTTTATTTCTTCAGTTTATTTTAATAGTAATAATTATGACTAACATTCAGTGAAGACCTTAAAATCAGTATCTCCAAAATTGAAATATTGCAATGGTTTTTATTTTTTTAAAGCATTTTTAATATAGAAATGTTGGCCTTCTGAAAACTGTCCATCTATATGCACTCAATACTTGGTTGGGATTGAACTACTGGAAATAGACTTTTCTGTGATATTGTTAATGGTGAGCCCCCCCCCACGACAATTCCTCTCTTTTTTGGTCCTGACCCGTTTGCATCCCTGTTCATAAAACGTTGGCTCTTTATCTTACCGTCTCTGCAGGTGCTCATGGTACGTGGAGTTCCTCAGCCAGTGGTGTCCTTCAGGTGGATCCTAAAACTGGTGCAGCTGTGGCCAGGGACTCGGGGACAGCTACTGTGTACTATGAAATACCTGGTCTTATTAAAACCTACAGAGAGGTATGTCATCTGTAGGTAGAAACTACAGCCTTAACTAATGATCCTACGGTCTATGATAAAGCAGAAAGTGTAGCCTGGTATATATATCTTCTTCTTTTAGTCATGGCTGTGATGAACGAGCTACAAGAGGCATATTCTGAGTGTTGTAATTATGCAAACAGCTCACGTCTCTGCTTTCTTTTATTTCCACTCACGACATCTCTATTCTCCCGAGCTTTTAATCTTCCTCTGCCAGTGCATTCCACTGTATCAATCCTTAAGCAATACATCATAACGGGAGCCAGAGTACAACAGGTGTATACTGTATCCATCATTGCCTTTCAGTACCATTGTCTCTCTCTAATGTGTGTGCACGGTGTTACCACTGTGGAGAGTCTCATACGTGATGGTGCATGAGGTGGAGAGTCACTGTGCTCTATCCAGTCATGCTGTTTCCCGCTTGTGAGCTGGATGATTGATAACATTTGGTGCAGGGTATTTTATCTTAAACAAAACTCATAAGTATTATAACATGATGAGCTGGAATGAAGAGGTGTTTTTTGTTTTGTTTTGTTTTATCGATGTGAGAAGACATTGATAGAGATGGCACTAATGTTATATTCAAACGCTTAACTGTGTTTTGACTTTGTTTGTTTCAACGACAGCCTTGCATGATTGATGTAAACAATTAGTTGTGGATGCAAATGATCATGTCATTATTTCAAGCACACATCTGAATCTTCTTTTGGTTTATTGACTCTTCCCTGTCTCTTTACGGCTCTGTAGGTAACAGTTGAAGCAGCTACAAAAACAACAGCTATGGCACAGGCTGCACCTGTGAGGACCGGCAAGGAAACAAAGGTCCTACTCACCACCAGAGAAAGAGGAACCAACCTCATCGGTACTGAACTGACTCGGTTGTAGCTGAGCAGTAATTAAGTTTGGAAATGCTTTCATTCGCTTTATACCAAGGAGTGGATGGCAAGATTGATACCTCTCATTTCAGCACAGTAAACACGAAGCTGGAGCCAGCAGCCTGTTAGCTCAGCTTACCTACCACACTTCAGAAGATCCCCAATTAACACACAGTATCTTGTTCCTTAATTCACAGAAAAAACAAAGGCTACATTCAATATTTTGCTTTCTGGTTAATATATTCACTATTACTTCTTGAGCTGTAACTTCTGCACAAGGTCTTAACAAAATATAAATTTTCTCTTGACTTTGGTATTGTTAGAGGATTTTTGACATATGATAAAGCAGGCTAGCTGTTCCCCATGTACAAGCTGCTGTAGCTGTATATAAGAGTAGTATCGTTCTTTTAATCTATCCAAGCAGGCATATTCCCAAAAATGTGAAACCTTTGCGTTAATGATTAATGGGTAAGAAGGAGCACAAAGATGTCGTATGTCTTATTCCAGTGTGCTCTATCTTGCAGGAACTTGTTCTTCTGCCCAAACTGAAGCTATTCCTCAGCTGCAGCCAGAAACCTCGGTCAGCTGCCATCTCAGCTTCACCAGTGGTGCTATTGATTTTCCTGCCACTGATGTATTCAAAACACACATCAGCTTTGACTCCAGCATCGGTAAGCCTAATGTGAATTCAGACCAGAGATCACGCACAGTGATGAACCATGATTGTGATGTTTGGGCTCTTTTCCTCTTTACATTTAGACCTTTTTTTTTTTTTTTAATGCTCCTGCTCCTTTCCCTCTCTCTCTTATTTCTTCATACATAACACTTTCTTTTACAAAATAAAATTCTTTGTAACTTCACCTAGACATAGTGTTTATGTGCATGCTCTGCACGAGGGGGAGGAAAACACTGTTTACAAGGGCATAATCAATACCTGCGTTGCCCGTGGGATGAATTTAGCAGGGACTATAAGAGGTGTCCAGGTGACATATTGAACCTGAGGAGGTTCCCTATTGCTTGAAAGCACTGGCCTGATTATGCTTGGGGTTTGGGACTTAACCCCAGCTTGTTGGCTTATCTCTGAGGGGATCCACTGTGTATGTATAAGGTTATAACAACTGTAACAAATTCCGAGAGTGGGAATACGCTGTGTATTTCTTCTATGCACCTTTTTTTGGGGGGGCCACGCTGACACTAAAATCACATTCACTGTGACATCCAGAGTAATTTCTTGCCCCTATTGCACACATCAATAATTTATGTTGAACTACAATTTTTCCTCTTTCGATTCTCGCCCCAGGCCTCTACACATGTTCCATGACCTTGCAGCCAATGTCTGACCAGCAGACCCGTGTGCTCAGCATGTCCATGACCAACCTGCTTGTGAAAGCAGGCCTGGAGGGCAGCGCGTTCTCTGGGGAACAAGTCAGTGCCAGGCTGCCCATAGAGCCAGGCCTCTACTCCGACAAGACTGAACTGCTGCTCTCCAACACGCATCCATCAACGGAGCTCACGATCTACGGCCCCACTGCTGCCCTGTCCAACATGGAGGTCAGACAACAGCTTTGTTTTTTAGTGGAACCTTAAGTTAACAGTGTAATACACTTAGTACTGTATGATCCTTTTTTCAGTAAGCTTCCTTCACCCAAAATTGATAATTCACCAATTTTCTACTCACCGTCATGCCAAGGAAGGGTTTGGAGAACTTTCAGAGTTATCAAAATGCTTTTGGAGTTCCAGGGGGGGTCTGGCTGGCAACGGATTTTCATATAATGGCGGCATATAGTGCTCACTTTCGAATCATCCGAAACACACACTATGAAACATCCAAATACCTCCACACTGCTCGTCCGTACTGACCCAAGTGTCCTGAAGCCGCCACATGAAAAAGTTGTTCGGAAAAAAATAATTTGATCTCTGTTTTTATCCTTGTTGTAGTAGTAGCTCCCAGTGGCTCTGTTGATGTTTGTGTTGATGATGATGTTCGTTCGTCGTTGTAAACCATTGGATGTTTGATGTAAACACGGAAGAACATCTCGCAGCAAATCTCGCGCAGCCACTCGGAGCTACTGCTACAACAAGGCTAAAAACAGAGATCAAATTAATTTCTTCCAAACAACTTTTTCATGACGTGGCTTAGGACACTTGGGTCAGTACGGATGAGCAGTGTGGAGGCATTTGGATGTTTCATATAGTGTGTTTTGGACAATTCAAAAGTGAACTCTATCCGCCGCCATTATATGAAAATCCATTGCCAGCTGGACCCCCCCTGGAACTCCAAAGCGTTTTGATGACTCTGAAATTTCTACAAACCCTTCCTTGGCATGACTGTGAGTAGAAAATTCGTGAATTATCAATTTTGGGTGAAGTATCCCTTTAAAAAGAAAAAAGTTAGCATATACTTTTCTGTGTCTTTAGGTGGTTTCTACCTCTCCCAGCATTGCTGTCCAAGAGAAGGAGGTTCAACATGGTTTTCCCAGTTTCTCAAAGTACACCGTCAGTGCTGTGGATCTTCAGGCTGCAGCTTCTGCTTCTATTTCAATAAGCAGCACTCCCTCCGGCCAAAGTCTCCTCATCCCAGTCACTTTGATTCACGTAGCTGATCACAGCGCTTCAATGCAAGGTCAGATATCCTTTCAGTGCAAATGACAAGTCACCGAGCCTCAAGCCACAGTCGTTTTGCATTAAGAATATTTTATGTCAAAAAAGTTAGCAGTACCATTGCCATTTCAAAAATCAAGTTACTGTAAGGCTTGTTCATCTTTTTCAGGTGGTTATATTGTGATGATTATCATTGTTATAAGTTTACATTAGTGTATATAATCAACTGGAATGAATAATACAGATTAAATATTTAAATGTTTAGTTTTGCTCATTGATCCGTATTTGTGATCTGGGAGAGATTCGCAGTTTTCAATAGCCACCCTTCCATTCAGATTTTGGGACCATTACTATCCATCTGTGCCATAGCTAATATTTGTCAGCTTGTTGCATGTTCCCAGCGCTTTGAAGAGGTTTTGACAGCCTGTTCTCTCATCTGCTGCTCTGTCTCAGCAGCTGCTGCTCCAGTTGTGAACACGGAGAGGGACCACTCCCTGCACGCCTTCGCAAACAGCTATCAGATGATGTTCTTCACCCTGTTTGCGCTGTTGGCCGGTACAGCCATCATCATTATCGGTGAGTCATCCCATTTCTGTAGGAAATGCTACGTCCTTGGATTATTTTCTCTGATAATGGTTATCATTTTTGCACTGGTAAATGTTTTGATTCACAGTAATTGTTCTCACTGTCATAATTTCATCGCTTTCATTACTTTGTGCGACCGACGTGTACAAGGCCGTTGGGGTTTTGGTTTTGTACATTATTATTTGTATTTTTCATTTTTATGGTTTTTGCTCTAAATGTAATAAGGAAAACTTCACCAAATGTTGTAATTCTATTTCTTTGAAAATTAGTGGTAGTAATCACAATTTGGAGCACTTAAAGCTGAGAGTGTATTTTTCATATATACAGTTATGTTATGTTATGTTTATTTATTTGATATGGACATCACAAATACATTAAGACTGTTCCAGTGGACAGACCAGATGCTTTGCTTGAGTGTGTTTAGCACAAGTGCTAATTTTCAACACCAGTCCATAGGCGGCTATATACAGTGTATATACACTGAACTCTGCAGTGTGATGATGTGTCTTAAACATGTTTTCTATCCTCTGCAGTCCTCCACACAGTGTTCACTCCAAGGGAGCAAAGTTATCACCCTGCTTTCATCCAGAGGACACCACCACCCAACACAGGTAGGACACTAAACCACTAAATGTCAGGGCTTTTTCTTGAATATTTGCACTTTATAGTTCACTGTTCCTTAATGAATAAAGAGAAGTTTGTATTAATCCCCAAATCTGTGGTGCTACTAGGCTGTACAGCTCCACTGAGAATTAATTAGAAACGATAGTAGAAGTCTCTGATAGAATCCAAGACAATTATATGGCAGACGGAATAGATTTTTGGGGGAATGAAATGCTTCCTCACCCATTGTAAATTAAAGGTCATTTGGATGTAAAACCAAGTAAGATGCTTTGTATCAGTCCCCAAATCTCCAATTTATCACAAATGGAGCCTCTGCAGTGTGCTCTGTCTGCTACAGTATGTGTGTTAGACATTAATATGTGTTATTAATACAAATGAGGCTGGTTGTGACTTTAAAGCAGTAAAAAGTGGTATTCCCTTTTTAATTCTGCTACATTTGCCGACAACTGATTTGTGCCTCTTATCTTTTTCTCCCCATGAAGTGAGCTTTATTCTGCTCTAAGTCCCTCATTTAGCCAGTGTTTTATTTTACTCTGATTTCTTTCTTTCTTTTTTTTTTCAGGTTTAGACTCGCCAGTGGGGAATTCCTTCAACCGCACCATACACAGGACTGACCCAAACAGCAGCCCCAGGTTGCGTCTCTATTCTCCAGACTACAGGTCAGACTGAAGCCCTCTCTCTGGTCTCTGTTCTCCAAAAGTAGACCACCACAGGCCATTAACACGTACTGAATGTGCCTCTGTCCCTCCAGATGAATGCTGTGGGACGTGACTGCAAAATCTCAGTTGCATTGTCTTCATGTTGATACAAAAACGTCATTTTCCGAACAGCATAGCAATTAAGAGCTTCATGACGATGACAGGGCTATTGTCTTTGTGTGTATATTTTTGTGTGTGGAAACAGGTTTATATATACAGTATATATGTCTTTTGTGGTTTGCCATGGAAATAGTTTTTATACAAAACCACTCTGCCACTCTGTTAAAAACAGATTTTTTTTTTTTGAAGAGTGCTTAAAAACCAAATCACTAGTTTGTGTTTCAAAATATGTTGCTTTTTGTTTGTTGACGTTAACCTGTGTGCTACTCATCATATTTGATGTGAAATTTAATAACTCAGGATGAACCAGTCTTGTATTTTATTTTGAGCAGAAAAACCGTCTCTCATATTGTAGCTCTCACACTTTGTGAAAAAGTTCGTCCACTGAACCCGTCCTCCTCGAAGGTGATGAACCCTCCAAATGTGCAAAATCCGAACCAGATAAAGGTTGCTGTATTTAATTTTCTGGGCATTTCTGGGAGAACTTAAATCCCTCATTATTTAACATTACTGAGTTTTTGAGCCGTAACACGTGCAGGTCCTGTCTAATTCATTAATGTGAAAACACTTAATGTGAACAACCATTTAGTTTTTATCCATGTGTTGCTTCATTGCAAAAGCAATCAAATGTGACCTGGTCTTGTTTCTGAAAATGTAGTAATTCTGTTTGTTCTGACCTGTGCACATTTCCAGAAACATCTTACTGTAGCACTGCTGCGTTGCTTCGACATAGGAGTGTGACTTAATTTTAAATAACATATTTTTGTATTTGAATGAAAAATGTTAATGAGGAATGGTATTTATGTTAGCTAGTGACATTCAGGTTTACAGAGACGGGAATGTACGTGATGACGTTTGAATTCAGTGTTTTTGTGTTTAAGATTCCTGGTCATGCCTTACAATCATATCTGAACAGCTTTCTGCACATGATACAGACGCAAGTTTGTTTGCTTGAGTGAATATTCGCCTGCCTTTGCTAATTAAAGTTTTCACTTTTTACGTCCATTTTTCTTGCCTCGGAAAGTTAATGTTATGTTTTCTTTTTTTCTTTTGCTTAATTAGAAATGCACATAAAGATGCAGCCTTAAGGGGGAAAATGTAGGTTTTACTCCACTAAACAACACTGATTCTGTCACACCAACCCAACCTGCAATTGTCTCTATACTAACATCCCTATGAATTAATTTTCTGCATCAGTGCTGTTTCATTTATCTGATTTTTTTTTTTTTTTTTTTTTTAAAGCACATTTTGTGTTCCTCCTTGTTTCACATGTTGACACCTAATCAGTCTTTTCCCACTCAATATTGTTAATGTTTTTCTGCAGTTTTGGGTCACAATCTTTTATCTTCACTATACTTTCATACTTTCTTTCCCTCATTTATTGTCTATGTGGAAAAATCACAAGTAGCTGCTCAGAATAGATTTGGTTTACAGGACACATTGATTGCAAAACAAGAAATAGAAATGGTAATGCTTAGGAACTAGTCTGGAAATGTAAAGCTCCTATTCATTCTTTAAACATTGGTGATTCTGTGTAGTGTGTGGGTATTGGCACCGACTACACTCCCATGTACCCAAAAGCCACCGCACTCTTATGCATTATACACAAACGGAGGGGATTAGGGAGGGTGTCTTTCTCTCCAGCTCCCTGTGGATGTGTAAAGGTCTGCGACCACTGATCAAATATCTCCCATCTGTCTGTGACTCTGCTCTGGGCTGCTGTGGTGGGTCTCAGTCACCTAGCTCATTTGTATGCCCTCAGCAGCCGCCCGCATGTCAGCAACTGCTACCCAACCTCGAATAGGTGAGCAGACCAGACTGTGCGCTGCCGTGGAAGGATTTGCAAAACATCACTTGTGGTACACTTCAGGGCAGCACCTGTCTGACTCGCTTATACAGATGTGTGCCTCGTTTTATTTATTTCATTGTTAAAACATGTACATTTTCTCATTAATTCTAGGTTCTGCCTTGTTTATGGCTGCAACTGATATTTTTTTTTATTATACCATTATTCATACAGGTGATCTCATCCAGACAGGGTCTTACTCTTGAGGCCTTGTCTAAAGAATCAACATTCAGTTGACAATGTTGTGTTGTAAAGAGATTGAAGCTAAGCTACAAGCTAATTCCTAAAAGGCAGAAACTAGAGAATATTTTCTATCCTTGTTTGAAACATAACAATTTGAGAATCAAAATTGGTGCAGCTTATTTTCCCTTTCATTCTGTTACTTGATAAATTGACTAATCATTTCAGCTTTAGTGCTATTCTTACTCGAGGCTGATCCCAGGGTTCATAGAAACAATGTTTACAGACACATAAAACCCAAACATGCACTACTGCATATTTTTTCTTAAAAAAAAAAAAGATCCTGTGTGGGACATATACAACGCGAGCCACAAACTTTGCATTATTTCCCATAAGCTCCTTCTTTTATTTCTCTGAGGGGGTGTTGGGTAGACCGAACCTTAATTCTTGACTGAGAGGTGTTTATGAGGGAGCGCACGAAGACCAGCTGTGCGGCTGAGGCTATGGCCACGACAGGGGCTCGAGGGTATTCTTAAGATGTTGCCTGGGCGTGGAGAAGAAAACACATCGACCGTTGTGTTGTGTAAGGAAACGCCAGCTGACTGGGAATCCACTTAAGCAGCTGCCTTTATGAGACAGTGGCACATTAGACATGAATTACCGCCTGCTTTAGTAAAAAAAAAAGCATTAAAATTCAAAAGTAGAAATGGCGGTTTTTGAAAATAATTCCCATCAAATGATTGTGTGGCGTGTGGGTTTCAAATGTGACCATACAGTAGGCTCTATCTATAGCTCATTAAGGCACTCATGCATGCTAAACTAAAATGACACTCAATTTATTCTCTCCTCTAAAACACGCTGCTTGTATAAACCCCACCTGTCAGCCTGTCAAGCTCGAGAGCCATTGTGCCACGTCCAGGGTGAAGGGAAACCGCCACTGTTCCAGATGGCTTACTGTGTTGTCAGTGGAGGGGATCAATGAGGTGGGGCACTGAATGAGACCTGACAGGAATGGTAAAGCCGCTCCCACAGGGTCTTCAGGATGGTGCGAGAAGATCCTCCTTGGAAAATGAGAAGTCAGACGTTGCCATTTCGAGCCTATATCAGTTTCCAAGTTTTGTTTGTCACAGCTGTAATGAATTCACACACAGACTCAGAGGGGTTTTCCTTGGTTATGTAACGGTGGCTGGTTCCTAAAGGAAAGAAAAATGTGCCTACTTTATGTTGCAGTATTCATGTGCAGCAAAAAATGACAAATCAACACAAACCTAATCAGACTCCTACTGTATTTTTTTGCTGTTTTGATTTGTTGCTTGTTTGAACACCACTGAGGAAACCCCCTAACCGGTTTTGATATTTATGACTTTAATTATTTATTATATGAACATCAGAAAATGGATTATATTACTTTTATTACCTACAGTGTTCCCTCTGGTGTGTTGGCTCGGATCCATCTCACAAACACACGTCCATATGAGGTGGTTGCAGAGGAAACTATTTGGCATTCTCGGTAAGAAAGAGGAAAAAGTTTTCCACTCTGTTGGTTAAATGATTGGGGACTCTCTTCAATCACAGCTGGCAAATGTTTTGTAGGTGCTTCCGAGTGGGTTTGCCTCAGTGAAAATATATGAGCGATTTCACAAAATAAATCTCTCCGGCTGGCACCAGTGGTCAGTCGGAGAGAAAGAAGGAGAGCACAGGAGCATGATAAGGAGGAGTCGTGTTTTGAACCGGTTGTCGACATTCCTCATCCTCAGGTCATGAGTTCCTGTACTGTGAACTACCAAGATTTTGAGGCTATGTATGACCAATGGAGGTTTATAGTTTGTTAATATAGTTGTGGATTAGAAATAAGTGTTAGATTTAAGTTTAAGTAATGGTTTTGTTGTTGTATTCTTTTTATCTTCAGGGTCACAGGGTGCAACAGCATCAGAGCTGGACGGCACTCAATAACTCCCTGAAGGATACTCTCTAACTAGCTGGATGTGGGCCCTTCCAGCTGAAACATGGTCTCCTCTCCTTTTAACAGTGATAGGACGCAGGCAGTGGAGCGCCTGCAGCAGAGAGGATGATGGTATAGATGCTGTTTCTGGCAAGGGGAAGAGAAACGCATCAGATCTGAGGCGTTTGGCAGTGTTGACATGCAACACCTCCCTGGGCCTGTTGGCTGTTAATGGCTGTGTACTACTGTAAATCCTTCTGGGTGGCATGTGGAGCCTCCTGCAGCCCTCTTTGGCCTCCCGCCATGTGGACTATAGGGAGCCACAGAGAAAACCTAATGTACTCCATCTGCACTCTTTGTCCTTAGACTGCCTCCCACTGTTTCTCCGGCTCTGCCTCCACCTTAAAAACAAGTTATCTCACATCATTTGAGTGCAGGTGGATCCACCCTGAAGGTAAAGCCCTCCCTTTAATACAACTGTAACTGAATCCAAGTATGGAGCTTTGAAAAAGGAGTGTTATGACAGAAGTGGACATGACCATGCTCTGAGGCAAATAGGGCAAATAATGGCCACCTGTCATTATTTGGAGGAGGGGGTATTGTGCATTGGCTGCAGCTTTAAAACTTTCTATATTCTTTTAGTTCTACTAGACTCACATTCAACAAACATTGTGTCAGACATTTTAAAGCCACATCCTCAGGGCTAGGCCAGATGGAAATGAGATGGGTCACCCGTGAAACTTAAACAACCGGCCTAGGCACAGAGGAATGCTGCAGTTTGCTCACATACACCCATGGGACACTGTGCCGTGCAATTCCGCAGCCACACATACAGATTTGAGACGTTTCTGTATTTTAATGCAGACACACACACGGCTCCTATCTATCTATCCTGATCATTTCAGCCGGCTGATGAAATGTCTTTACACAAGCAGCATAGTAAACAAGTCTGCAGGCGATAAAAAAAAAAGCAAGAAAAGGAGCACCGCTCTGTGTGTAGCAGACTGTGTAACAGCACCCAACACAGACGGACTATTAATGCAACAAAGTTGTTGTTTGTTTTTATAATGCATGTTTACCATATGTACGCACGCACGCAGGTGTTCAATACACTGAGGATGAATGGGCTGACAAAAAGAAGAGATGAAGAATAGCAGCGCTGTCCAACTCCAGAGCCCTCTCTCTGCTGCTCCTGCTCCTGTTCCCTGTCTGCAGAGCCTCCACACCACAGCGCTCAATGCGACCTGCGGATTCATAAAACTTGAAAGCCCCGCCCACTTGACAGCCAGCGTCTGTTTACGAAAAGTCACGGGAACAGCATGGAGCGAGAGGCACCTCACAGAAAATGTCATACCGCGCTGCCAACAGGGGGAACAAGCAGACTGACTCCACAGAGAGCCAGAGCCGGAGAGCCCAGACCCTCGCTCTGCTGCCTGTCACATTTTGGCTGATTGATATTTAGGCTCCTGTTTGGTATCTGCAGCTTGATGCGTGGTTAGGAGCTGCTGCTGCTGCTGCTGCTGTGAGCACTGGGACTTGTTCTTGTTGAACACGCGTGTACCGGGAGTGTTTTCCTCACTGAATTATCACCCACTCCGACTTAAAACAATGGCGAAGCGTAAAAGGCGCAACCTACTGAAGTGTTGCGCTTAGACCCGGTCTGGTCTGGACTACCTCCACTACAGACCCGTCTCCCCGGCTTCTGCGAGGCAAACAGGGAACCACACAACAGCGCCTTAACAAGAAGAAAAAAAAGAAGAGAGAAGGGCCGTCGGAGCGACATGGAAAGCCCGATCGAGAACCCAACCAGGGCTGCGGAATATCTGAAGGAGCTTAACAAGATCATCGGAACCCAGCAGGAGTTGCTGGAGAGGCAGAGGGGAAGGATAGAGGAGCTGGAGCAGCAAGTGTCCGACTTGTGCACGGAGAACGTGTGTCTGAAGGAGGAGTACCAGCGGCACCTGGCAACCTGCAGGCTGCTGCAGGGCAGCAACAGCCTGTCCACACTGGGAGCCATCAAGGAACATATCATACAAGAAAAGTAAGTCATGACAACATCTGCTGTTGTGATGCAAAACTCACATCATCTACATTCAACTGTGTTTCCTTTATAAGTCTTTTGCAAAGTTGAAAATTGCACTTGATTAAAGCTATAATTGCTAAATCAGACCCCAACTAGTGCAAGTCCAACACTGCCACACAGTGATCCGCAGCTGCAACTAGACTGCTGTTTTTTCATCTTTCCCTGATACTGTGTTTACTGATGATAAATGGGTCGATTACAAAAAATGGACATCACAGAGCTTTTCTGAACACATATGTGGAAACAAGCAGCTGAGAGTTTGACCACAGCTCCCAGCATCATCATATGTGCCTGATCATGACAAACCAGCAGTGTCTCCCCGGCAGATACAGTTCATTGACAGTCTGGGGTTTATTCATTTTCATTTAGCATCAGAGTGACTGTATCTGTCAGTGTGTAAGGCTGAAATATCACGAGATCCAGTTCAGACTGAGAAATGCTGCAATTTACACACAAATGGGGACAGATTAGTCTGTGGCTGTGAGGGCTACACTTTACGTAATGTGGTCTTGTGAATTGTCTCTAATGATTTCTGCTTTGTCATTGTTTGTGTTCGATTTTTGTCAGTTTCTGTAACTTGAGCAGGTTGAAGTCTGAACTGTGCCTATCCTCCCTACCCCTCAGTGATCTCTAAAGAGGATTTCATGTGCATAGACTGGCACATTAATCCATGATATATGGAATGCAATAACCACAACCTCTGGGGAAAAGGTGCATACCAGGGATAGATCCATTATGCAATTATATTTAAGGGCCCTGGCCCTATCTGCAGGGAGCTGGTTAAGCCCTGAGCAGAGCAGAGCAGAGCAGGTATAGGGGCAGATGTAGTAGAGCATTATATCGGTACTTCTGGTAGAGACCTTGATAGTCAGACACACTGTCAGGATTACACAGCCCAGAAACAGTCTGTGTTGCAGTTCACACTCCGTTAGCTGTGTCTCCAAAATGCCTCGGCATGCGGACATTTCAAGTCAGGATCATGTGATTGTGCTTGACCTTTGTCTCTGGAGGCGTGTTAGTGTCATGAAGATCAGTGGCAGCAAATCCATACTGATGACTCATGGACTGTATGTCTTTGCCGTCTGATCCCGACCAGACTCATGAGATTAGGATATAGTGTAACACTGACCTGTAGTGCGCTGCCTTTATAAATCTCACTCGGGTACTTCGGAGTCTTCTGTCTGATTTCCCTGGAAAATCACTCTGTCACCATCTCTCATTTTGTATGGTCACAGTGTCTGAGCTCTATTTCGGGTCCAGCTCTGGTAGACTGACACAGAGGCTACTGTGGAGCCTGTAATTACCCCACTGAACCTGATGAAATATGACAGCTGTTAATAATGTAAAGGGTGGTTTATGGAGGATACAGAATTTAAAATGTCATTTAAGTGTGGCGAGTAATTCGAAGAACGCAGTGGTCTAAAGCAAGACTGACTCTGAGATCTGCAAAGGTCATTTGAACATATCAAGAAAAAGGGGGGATTTAAAGTGTGTTCTTGGATATTACAGTGAGTAGCAATCAGTGTTTTGCCATTTACAGAGGTCAGGGACATAATAGCAACGGAGCAGCCCAGATGTCTTTTCCTCAGTAGCTTTGCTTCTGGTTTTCCCCATGAATTCCCAGGCTGGGGGGTCATCTCCTAATCTGCCTTCCTCTGCATATTTACAAGGGCAGGTCTGAGCAGCTGCTGGAAAGGATTATTATTTCTAACCACGCCGGCAACATACGTATCTGTGGATCAGACTGAAATGCCGAAACATATTTGAATTTTTTTCAATGATTTGGTTTAAATATTTGGAAAAACCAAACGCATTACAACCACCCGAGTGTAACTTGTGTTTATCACTAATTAGCAGATGGTAGCATCATGCTGAAATGCGAAACTGTGATGGTGAATGCACCACAGTAAACTTTAGCCTATCGTTTGAGCTGTAGCATATTAGCTCACCGAGCATGATATAAGTTAATTGCTAAGAAATTTTACTTGAGTGGGTAATGATAGTATTAGAGCAGCTGTAGCTCATTAAAGCACAGTTTAATCCTCCCATGTGTCAGCATATATTCAAGTCATAAAATAAAACAGAAATTTCTCTGCTCAGTGGTGGTGTTATAGACAAATTAGGTTGCCTAAAATCACTGAACTCCAAAAACCCTCTGACCATCCGAATGAAACTACTGTAACAACAAAATATTGTTTACCCAAACTGCAACTCAAAAATGGCAGTCTGTGGCTATCAGGAAACGAAATCACAACTTTTTTTCTTTCTTTTTTTTTTTTACTGTGCAGTGGATACAGGCCTACAGCGGGCATATTTTTTTCATCTTTAAGGAAACAGAGAATACCTTCAGGACAATGTGTCAATGTGTCAGATTTTCCAGATATCTTATCTTTTGGGGGAAACTGCGCGTTACCTTTGTGACCTGAGTATGGTAATGCACAAGATGCTCCTGTTCTGTAGAGAAGAAAAACCTCACCTCTGGTGGTTGTTTTGAGATGAGTCCCTAAAATACCCAGATGCTCACACCTTACCTGAATAGGCCTGTCTATTTTTTTTTTTTTTTAGGGCTTTAGACATGGAAATGTGGGTGGTCACTCTAACCACAAAACAAAACTGCTGAGGCACACTCAATGCAAATCAGAGATCACATGCCTGAATATCAACATTATCTACAGATGGCGACTGGCGACCTTGGGTTTTGTTGACACGCCAAGAATGTTGACACAGCTCCGTTTGTGCTGTCACGCCGGTCCTTTTCCCCTCTTACCATGGTGGTTCACTTTCTAGCTACGTCACCAGGAACTGATTGCATCCACTGTCTGGAAGCAGGGGAATGCACTGTCAGTTAGATAAAGTCACTGCAACCAACTTGCAGATATGATAGGAATCAGTGTAGTCGACCATCAGGGTATTCTTCTGCTTTATGGTCTGTCTACAAAGCACAAGTGAACTGGTTTTACAGAACTCACAGTTAAAGTCAGGGCTCTTCTCTATACTTAGTTTGACATTTAGGGAACAGCTTTTAGCTTCCTCGCCAGAAGGATGAACTAAGCTATAGCAATACTCTCTTTGTTGCAGCTTCATATTCACTTCACAACCATGAGAGTGGTAAAGATCTCATTCGTGTAACTCTCAAAAAGAAAGTTGAGTGTATTTCCCAATATGGCACATTTTTCCTTAAGGCAGGAGGTATTGTTTGATATAAGATGTTTAATTAGAGCCAAGCATCTGCTACCTTCACTCTGCAGGAGGGCTAAGCTTTTCCCCTCAGAGTGTAATCACCACCTCTGTGTGCTTCCACACTAAACCAAAGAGACATGTTGCACATTTCCATGTGAGTGTAGGGATATGCTTTACTTGGACTGACGTTTGTGGAGAAATATACAAGATGTGAGCTCAAAGTTAGGTTTGAACTTTAGACTCTGCTGATGTGAAACTAGAAACAGGATCTACTGAGTGTAGAGGTCAGTTTGGTTTTAACCTTATATTGTTTACATATTGGAAAATCAACCCAGCTCAATTAGCCATTAACAGCTCAATTTCTCACGCATCACTGAATTAATTTCATACCAAACAAATCTCATACCAAATCAAACCTCCGGATCCTCAGACAAGTCCTTAAGTGATCCAGTTCATCTACAACTGGTACACTCTCTTGTAATTTATGAGATCTTTTCTGATAATTATGAGATGGCATGTGATATTCATGAGCTACAGAATTCATTATTACGAGATAAGGTCTCCAAAATAGTTTCCTTTTTATGTTTGCAATGTGCATCTGAAGCTGAGCTCCTGCTGAATGTTAAACTTTTTATTAGGAGTAAAAATAAACTTGGGTTGTGGTTATGGGGAGAGAGAGAGAGAGTTTTTTTTTATAAGGTTGAATCATGTTTTCCTTTTTGTTTTCTTATCTTTCTTGGGATCTTTTCAGCTGCAAGTGACCTCCCTATGGCTTTGCAGAATTTGCTTAGGCTTTTTCTTGTCGGTGCATGCAGGCTGTCATTTAGCATGTGGTGGATTTATAGTCGTATTGTGTTTTACCTTCAATAGGGATCTTTCTAAAGTTCTGGTATCCTTGCCAGTTTGAATAGAAGCTTTTATTGTTCTTTGCTTCCCTTTTCTTTTCAGTGCTTGATTGTCAGCTGATGGTTTCATGCCGGCATGCAGTAACAGTATGATTTATTTGTATTAGCTAGCTTTTCAGTGGGCACTTGTTATTATGTCATCATCAAGTGACACATTGATGGAAAGAAAGGGAAAGAAAAACTGTGTAAAACAGTCGCTCTGTACCCAAACAAGTGACATGATATATTTTTTTTCAGTTGAAGGCTGTAGAAAGATATAGCAGCTGCTATCTTGGGTTGGCTGCAAATGGAAGGCTTTTCTCTGCATATAGTTTTCCATCTACTCTGTTTTAGAAACAAAGTGCAGAGAGCTGGAAATGTGATGCACCACTTACAGAGGGGCCTGTAATGCCAAGTCAACAGATTCCTCTGTGGATTCTGCAGAACAGGCTCTCTGGTCACATCGTTGGTCATTGGAAATCTTCTCGGTGTGCACTGACCCTGATGTGGATCTATAAACTCATCCACCCAGGTGATTGTAACCCCCCCTCCCCATTTCCCCAGGAGCTGGTTGAGCAGGATAAGCAGAGAGGGCGTCATTCTGTGTCTAAGTGGATCGGTTCCTGTAAATGTAAAGCTGAAGTGTCCACTCCTGTTTTCACAGTCTCTTTTTTTTTTAAGGTTAAAGAAAGTCGGTGTAAAAAAAAAATCTTGATGTAGCACTCGGGCAGGAATTAGCAATCACACACATATCAGGTTTCTTCTGCTCATGGCTCCTGAGTTGCCTGCCTTGTCAGCCCTTTAGTCCAGCAGGATTTATGCTGACCACATGCAGTTTTCGCTCCTAATGGTGTTTGTTTTTAACAGCGCTCTGTAGTCACTCGTATCCCTTGTGCTCACTTTGGAATTAAATGACAGGTAATACAAGATAGAGCTGCACATTTTTTGGCACCACGCAGCTGTGATAAATGACATTTCATCAGCACTCAAGCCGAGACGGACTTGATATATTTTAGCAGATTTTTCAGGACATATTTCTTGTTGTTCTGGTTAGTGGATATAATGTGCTGTAAAGTGAAAACAAAAAGTCACAAATGAATCTTTGAGTAAAAGGAGAATTTCTAGCTGTGGTAAATGTTTTTCTTGCATGATGCAGTGGAGGCTGGTGGTTTAATCAGACTAGATCCACCGTGATCTGAAACTGTCCTCTGGGGTTTGGTGGGGAATAGTGTCTGCGAGTGCTTTGCTTTCTTTCTTATCTCGGTGCTGGTGGAAGCTGCAGCTGCAGATGACAGAGCTGATCTGTCATTTTCAAGTTTTCAGAAATGCTCCAGAGGTGTTTTTCTTTTTTTTCTTTTTTTAAAGAAAAAAGAAAACAGCCGTGTTGGTGTTCGATTTTGATTGTGATGGCTGTGGCAGTGCTTGTGGAGGTTGTTTTGTTTTCCGTGATTCATATGTCCCTCCTGTTTCTTGTGAATGTCATATCTCAGGAAAACCATGGATACATTTCTTAGAATTGAAGTGACGATTTGAATGCCAGGATGTATTGGTTAGAATTTGTTGATCAAAAGTAAAGGTCAACATCGTTGTGACCTCACATTTTGGCTTTAACTCCAAAATGAATGCACCAGCAGTAATAAGGAAATACACTTAATTCCTTCATGGTCTTCACTACATACAGTGGAAATGTAAACATGCATATTATATGAGCCTAGATAGACGTGGATTTGAATTGCAGCTTGACTGGTTGCCAGAGGCGCACAACCGTGAGGGCGGTAATTCAGCCATTCATTTAAATTCAGTATGAATCCCAGTCGGTAAAGAAGCATTCGTAATCTTGAATGATCAAATATTGATGGTGACAAATCATTACTAACTCCAACGTTCTCCCTGTTAATGCTCTAATGGAGCTATTATGAATGTTTCAATGCTGATGAACGGGCAGCAAAGCTTTCAAGTCCCTATACCTCCATCATGGAGGTTGTTTTCACCAGTGTCTGTTTGTTGATTTGTTTGAAAGCAGGGTTACACAAAAAGTGCTGAACTGATGTGGACCAGACTTGGTGTAAAGGTGGAGGGGGGTCTGAGGAGAAGCAGTTAAATTTTGGTGCTTGTCTGATAAAAGTGACAGGTCCAGGATTTTCTGTTATTCTATTTCTATTATCATCATCATCATCAATTTCTCTGGAAAATGTATGGATTTTGAATTTACAAAAATCCGACATATTCAAGGTGTTGTAATCTGTGACCGTGTACAGTTTGGTGCACACCCAGATAACGATCTGGATCTCACAGTCATGTGTTGGGTTGTTTGACCTTGGAGGAGCCGTGTGCGCTCTACTGTGTGCCGTTCTAGTTGGTGCTGTGCCAGATCTCAGCCATGCAGGATGTGTGCCACACCGAGGCCCGGTTACCTTCCCTGAGAAAACAAAACATGTTCAAGATCTGCAGTCAAATAGATTTGACAAGTTGAAACATCTGAAGGATTATGCGATTAAGAGCTTTCGATGGAGGATGAATGTGAGAGGACCTTGTCCTACTGTATTCTGAACAGTAATTTAATCTTGTACGTTAACTGCTCTTAATGCCTGCTCAGCTCATCTTTACAAAAGTCTAAATGAATAGTGCCGGAGTGACACTGACCTTATTTAAACATTTTGTGTGAATACATCCTGAATATTTAAGATGTTGGATTTCATAAATTGTGTGATTAGAACATGTGCTGGTTCCTGCTTCTCTAAAGTAAATTAATACATTAAATTAGTCGGGTCAGGCTCGGACACGGGCTTGGCTCAGATCGGGTCGAGCTGGAGTTTATTTGGACTGATCTTAGCTCTGCTATAGAACCGGGGTGTTTCCACGACACCTGCCAGCGTCTCCAGCGGCTTCTCTCTCCATCCTGATGTCCTGAGTCTGTTAGTTTTCTATGAGAAGACTTCTGCTGATCAGTTTAAAAAAAAAAAAAACCTATTCAACACGCCCATAGGGTGTTATGGCACAGTAGTGAAGTCAAACATAGCTCATGAACTGTATACGCCCTAGTTACTGTAAATAAGAGCCATAAAACCAAGTAAAAAAGCCCCAGACACACCAGTTCAACCTGCAGAACCACAAATAAATATTTTAATCTTCTGTGTGTCCACAGTCACAACCACTAGCTCAACAACAGACAGCTGTTTGTGTGTCATCTAACTGTTTACTGTAGGTTTGACATAAATGTAAAACTTGTCAACTGACATGCACAGCAGGTCAGACAGAAGCTGTAGACTAGATGTACAGAAATATCATGCATTTAAAATATCTTATCTCAAAAACATGATTTAAAAAAACACAATAATTATGTTTCATGTTCAAAGTCAGCACCCAGATCATGTTTATAGAAAGGCTTAAATGAAAATGTGATGATACAATGTGCTCAGGTCAATGCGATAAGCTCAGGTGTTTCAGTAATTACAACTCGGAATCAAGCTTGAGAAGTTAATAGTCAGAGGATTTAATCAATAGATATTGAGGCATTTGATAAAGGTTCTTTTAAGTTGTCGATTTTTGGCCTATGGCGCATTATCTCTCTAAAGTCGCTGGTGGTTTTAAATTGCCCTTCTGTATTGGTCGTAGTGACTGAGTCTTGGTTTCTCTGCTGCAGTTTGCTGCCTAAGAAAACCTCAGCTGCCCTCACCGAGTCCCCTGGATGGGGCGGCCTGTAGACTGGAGATTGGCAAGTTCATAAATAGTTCAACCGAAGCCAGTGTAACAGCTTTAGCATGTGTTTTGGGACCCCTTGGCAGGAAATAATAGCATGATGGAGAAAGCTGCCTCTTGTGGCTGCCGGCGTCCACTCATTTACCCGGCGATCTGCTGAACAATCAGTGTGCCAAACCAAATTTATGAGCACATGAACTCCCTCTCTCCAGTAAAGCCCCCTCTAATGAAATACCTCTCCTAGATTAATGTCCACACAGGGATGATTTGCATTCAGGCCCACCTATAAATCTCAAGCAATGGCCAAAGACAGTTTGGAACTCACACTCAAAACCAACTGCAGGCTGGCTCCTTCTGTAATGGACGCTCCATCTTTGCATCTTACTGTAGCTGGAGTTCTTGCTGGAGGGAAGCCAAGCACTGGCTGACCTATGGTTCCCCTTAATCAGGCCTATTAAGATGGAGTTAGGGTTGTTTTTTTTGTCTTTTGATGTAGCTGGTTGTCCCATGAGAGAGGATAATGATGGCTTTAATGAGCACTGTTAGCTCTATCTGATGGTAATACTGGTAAAGGCCACGCCAAGGGGGGTCGGATGGTACATCTCAGTATGAGTCTGACAGCTATAGTATATTTAAATCACTACACTCACACCCGGATGTAGGTTTTTAATGAGCAAGACAAAGCCTGATAATAATTCTGGTGACATTTGATGATACTGTTTTCAAGTTACATAACATTTGCAAGATAACGCGGCTCCGTTTCAGAGATGTATCTCATGAAACGCTGATCTTTAGATTGCGATCGCTCTCAGATTCCTGGTGCTCAAGAAGAAAAGACATCAAGATGTTGTGAAAGCAGGGCCCTGCGCCTCATTGCTATTCTGCCTGTATGATCTGCAGGAGCCTGATGGATAAACGACCGCTTATGTGTCTGACTGCGATGAGTTGATAGACATGTATGGCTTTAACTAAAGCCTCAATCTGCAATCACTGCTAAGCCAATTCTGTCAGATCTGCACTGGTTCATTCCAGTGTCTCTGTAAAACCAATGTAGTTGAGTCTGATTTGCATTGAAAAGAGACTTAGAGCCTGTTCAGATCTGGTAGGATTGTCCAGTCACAAGTGATCAGTGCCAAGTACAGGTGTGAATACATTGGAGATCCAATCACTCAGACCACTTTGAGAGGTGGTCGTGTTACAGTTTGAATGCAAATGTGTTATAGTCACTCTGTCCCAACACAGTTTTACCATGAACTGAATTTTTTTTTTTTCCACAATATCTTTATTTGAGTTTTAAGCAGCATAGCAAAGAGAAATACAGTCTTTGACATTCCTGCAACATGTCATACAACATATGTTAGCTGCCTTATTATGTTCAGAACACAACATAAAACAAAAAATCACATAGAACACAAAACAACATGCTTCTCATGTTATTTAAGCAGATGATTTACACCACTTAGTGGAGTCCTATCAAATGATACAATGAAAAACTACGGGTATCTGAAAGAAAAAGAAAAAAGAAAAAGGACAATAATACAAAATGAAAGATAATAATAATCACAATCTCGGAAATTGCTATATCCACAGCTATTAGTCATTGATTTGATTGTCTATCAGACATAATTTATGTCTGAGTCCATATGTGTTGTTTGGCCTTCAGTATGTAAGTAATTCTTTCCAGAACTGAAAATATTTTACTATTTCATATGAATGGCACTTTATTTCATTGTGAGAGTAGCACATCAGTTCAGTCAACCCCCTCCCACACGCTCTCTTCTCTTCCTCTTACTCACATACACAAGCACATTAACAATAGACCTCAGCTATCTGTTGATTGGCCTAACACAACAACGTATACCTGTTTATTTTAACAGAGGGGGAAGTGAGAGTCCAAATGTTAAACCACATACACAGACATTAGTTAAACCTAAAGAAATACTTTGGTCAGTAACACTGCACATGGGCTCCTTTTAATGATGTTAATGTCAGTGTGTAGGTCCAGTACATCGATCGTGGATCAGGGTTTGATTCTAATCTCAGCGTGTGTGGCAAATACATCTTAAAGGAACCGCACTTCAGGCTGTCTGAGAGCTGATGATATCAGTCTTCATATCCACACTGAATATGAAGCAGGGCTCCAGACTGCCCCTAAATGGGGGCATTTTGCCCCTAAAATTAATTTACTTGCGCATGTGCAACAAGTAAATTTGCCTTTTTCTTCTTTGGAACGTAGAAGGGGCGACTCAAATAATCAGAAATCTCATCACAGGTGCCAGGCCAATGTGTGTGAGGACCATGAATGAAACGGAAATGTAAATATTTGCTTTGCGAGTCGATTTTCAGTGTGTGCCCCTAAATTTTCTGCTTTAGCTCCTGAAATTTTAAGTTAGGGGCCAGTGGGCTCCTCGTAAATAAAGTTAGTCTGGAGCGTTGTGAAGCTACAGTCAGCAGCTGGTTTAGCTCAGCATACAAAACACACAACTTGCTGTACTCATTTAATTTGATGAGATGTGATATTTGAGATGCTGTGAGGTGTTGTTGGTCAGCCATTTTCCAGGAATAGATCATGTTCTTCTATTTCTCAGTTTGTTTACATAGTAAATCGTTCATGGAAACAGGCAACTTTCTGTCACAATTATTACATAATCACCTGATTGCAATTATTTGAGCTGACCGCAAACCTTTTGCATAATCGTTAAAATGGTTTCTCCTCATCTGTAAAAAAAAAAAAACAGATGGATGAACAGAAACAGAAATATCATATTTCCATCACTATTTCCACGTCGGTGTCCACTGTTTGAGGTGTGACTGGTCCTCTTTTGATGACATCATCTCATTGCGCCCCCTTTTTCTGCTACGGTCTAATGACACATGAGACAATTGAATCATTAATCACAATTATTTGTTTGGCAAACTCGTCAACTAAAATGTCATGACTGAACAGCCCTAGTGATGGCCATGTTTATCATTCCTTAATAAACAATCCTCAATTTTCGTCTATTTTGTCACTTTGGGAGGGAGATATCATGAGGATGCCCTGTATACTGTATGTACTCTGTGAAGGTATAGGTTTTTGCTTCAAGTCTTGAAATGTCTTTCCGTTCTCTTTACAAATTGTGATCAACACTAAATCAACGCATTTGGTGGGTCCACAAGGCCGAAGTACAGTAGCCTGCTCATTCTTTATTTCTCCACAGTTGAACCAATTATCCGCCTTGCAGCTGTCAAAACCAGCTGATGCAGCAGCTGAATCGAAGGCAATTTGTAGCATAGTACCTGTGGAGAGCTGTTTGAAAGACTGCCACTACTTCTCTGCCAAGTGGGAGTGCAGTGTGTATGCGTGCGCGTGTGTATATGCATGTGTATGTGTGTGTGGGAATCGCTGATGAGGTGGAGGCTGAGTCAACAGCTAAACACAGATGAGGAGCTACTGCTCACACGTCCTCTTAGTCATCACAGTTAGATATCAAACACCGACTTCCTCACAGTCGGCTGGGCCTTTGACAACCAGTGTTTGGGTTGGAATTTCTGTGGGAAGTGGTGTGGAGTCACAAACACTACGCTTTAGTGCTCCACAACATCTCCTCCGCGCTTGTTGTGCTGATTCTCTCGACTCGTTTGTGCAGTTTCAACATAGTTGGCATATCTGACTTCATTGGGAGAGAGAACGACTCGGTGGTGGTTCGACTTGATCGCTTGTACTCGTACAGTTGTAGAGCTGTGTTTCTACAGCGGCTGCCAGTGTGCGCTGCTGTTTTGTGTTGCGTGTAACCTCGACTTTACAAGAGATTCTGAGAACCGCCTTAAATCCAAGCAATATGTTGAGGAATGCAGCCGGAGTGAAAGTGAGATTTCCTTGTATCCAGCTCTCGGTGTCGGGTCAGGTGCTTGCCGCAGTCAAGGTTGGATCGGTCCGCCCTGTTCAGCATCAGCAAGAGCTTTTAGGATCTGAGATATAGATGTCGGATCTAATAAGATCAGACTCAAACATTTCTGAAAAACAGACACAGAGGAGTTGTTGTTTGTTGTTCCTTTTGGGCACTTTGTTCAAAAATAACAGAATAAATCTGCAGATCTGAACTGCAACTTAAAAATGTCAGATTTCACCTTGGTGTGCGTAACCTTAAATGTGGCCAAGACAGATGAAATGTCTTCCCAGTCATCAATAAAGGCACCGCTCCCAGCTTGACAACGTTACTGATGAGTGACAATGAGTCGGTGTATCAATCTGTCCAGCAGCCCCCCCCCCTCTCCCTCCACCCTGCTGGGGCATCTCACACTTCTTGGCATTTGTTTAAACAATATTCTCTGTCGAATCGAAGGGCAACGTCAGCTGAGAGGGTGCGATGAAAGCTTTAAAAAAAAACGAAGGATGCAGGTGCACTATTTTGAGCTTTTTCAGCAATTGCACCAGTATGTGTGTGTGTGTATGTGTATGTGTGTGTGTTTGTAGAGGACTGCCAGCCTCCTTTTGTGCAGGGGCAGACAGCAAAGTGAGGTCACGCACCAGTAACTCCTTAGAGATACACAATTTGACAGCAGCATGAGAAGCAAACCACTACAGCGGACTGGGCTGGCTCATTAGATCTGCTTTGCCAGACACGTTTCTTTCTGTAATTAGCTGCTGATTAATACAGATCATTTAGGTCTCAGTGCTATGGACACCACAAGTACAGTATAAGCTATAGCGCGCCGAGGAGCCTAACACATGATGAATACCTTTCATTTATGCACTGGACTGAGAAAAAGCTTTAAACCAAGGGACGGAGGCATAAATCCACACATGCATGTCACTGGAGACGCGAGAACAAAAATCTACATCATGAAAAGCCCCGTGCTTCATCTCGGCCCCTGTTTTCTTTCTTGGAGAAATGTATCTTATAAAATACTGACAATAAATATGAAATACTGTACAAGAGCGTCAAGCTTCAGTGTTCCTTTGAGGAACCTGTCAGCGTGAGTGAGCTGTTTTAGCGGACCGCAAGTTCAAGTCATTGATCATTTGGTGACATCGTAGTGAATGGAGGCAACAGCCACAAAATTGCAAGATGTGCTGTGCTTCTTCTTTTTTTTTTTTTGATAGAAAGTTTTGTAAATGCAGCGTTACTTTGGAAGTGATTTATAATTCTTTCATCACAGCTTGAAGGGGTTTGTTTGCTAAAGCTTAAAGTTTTATGGTCGTCATGGTTGCAGCCACATGATAAAGTATATTCAGTAAACCTAATAACTGTTGGGGTAACTTTGGAAACAGCTGTGTGGCTCATAATTAGTTGGCAGATTCAGAGATGAAGTTGTGTGCCCTGATTTTTGACTTGAAGAATCGAGGAAAAAATGTAGCAGGAGGAAAAGTTGGCATCATTGTTTTGTGTGCGCTATAATTTCCAGCACACACACACACACACTTACTTGGAAAAAAAGCCCCACTTAGAAACGTCTCATGAGTCACACAACTTGGACAAACTGTAATTATCTGATTTCCCTCTGAATGGAGGGAAGGAAATAGCCACACATGTATTTCCTTTATTGCCTTAGCACTCTGCTTTTCCTTTCTTATTGCCTTAATAAGGGCGGTAATGTGATGAAGTGCTAGAAGCCATTTCTTCATACTCAATATTTTACAGAGAAAAACAAATAATGGGTTTATAATTACAGTGGTGCAGGTCTTCTCTGGGGGGGGGGGGGGGGGGGGGGTGAATAAAACAGCTTTAAGAGAAAGTGTCCGTGCGGCTTCATGATGCACGGTGCCGTTTTTGAAATTACAGGAACGGTTGCACTATAAATAGGCCACAAACACTTTTGAGAACAGGGGAGCGTGGACATCAGGAATGGCTGCAGCTGTGTGTGGCCTACAGTGTATATGATGTTCCAGTTCATTTGAAGCGAGGCCGGGAGCTATGATTAAATGAGCCGGCTCGTGCGTTTCTGCGGTCGTGTCCAGTTGCACTTACTCTTGCAGAAAGGCAGATTGATAAACTCTGACTCAGCATTTTTTTTTTTTTTTTTTTTGCGCTGGGTGTGCCCTCTGTCCAGTCTCTCTCTCTCTCACACACAACAGGAAACAGACTGCCCTCATTGCAACAGACTCTACATCTGAGGCACAGAAAGGGAGTATACCACATGTATACCACACACATGTGCTCATGCGTTAATGTAAAGCGCAGGCCCAAGACGCAGACATGACAGTGAAGACAGCAGTGTAAGGTTTGATTTAAGGAAGCAGCAGCTGGGTTGGAGTCTTAATTCTGCCGGTTGAGATCTGACATCTCTGTTTGGCGCTGAGGGGGAAACCAATCTCACAGCTTGTGGAGGCCTTCCTGTGGAATGATACGTCCAATGGGACTCGACATTTCATGCATTATTTAAAAGGCTTTGGGAATGTACCTGAGTAAATCTCGGCTGAAAGTATTGTTTCTGCGCAGTGCAGGAGATAAACAGTTTAACTTCCATTCTAACTTCCAATTGCATATCTATCATCATAAGGATGATGGATTCTGCTCGGATAAGGCAATAAAACGCGGAACTCATTCATTTCATGACCAGACAAATGATCCTTGTCTAGACAGCAAGCCATATTAATAAATACTTCATCAAGGTGCCTGCCTCATATATTCATATATTCTGAAAGAGCTGTGTCACTTTTGTTATGCCCAATATATGGCAATTTACCTCAAATCAAAAGAAGCACATCCCCGAGAGGTCTCTTGATTCTCTTTCACTCATGCAAATTGCAGCTCTGCAGGTGCCACAGAATTTGGGAATAAAAGAAGATAAGTGAAAGTAAAGTGTGTCTCTGTTGTCCCCCCGCAGCTTTAACTTAACAAGCCAGTGGCTCAGAAATGAAGGGGAATGAAGTGATGAAGTTGTGCCTGAAAGCCAGTGACTGGTGACGCCTCGCAGTGAGGAAGATGTAGCAGACTGTCCAGCTGTTTTCTGAGCAGGTGTGACACTCTTTGCACAATGGACTAAAAATAATCGAGGCATGACCCAGATAGTTGTAGCGTAGTAGTGGGAGAGTTGTGTCTTTCTTTCTTTCTTTCTTTCTTTCTTCAGGACAGAGGAGCTGTCCAGGGTTCTGACCACTTCTTCTTCTTCAGCTGTGTCTTTTTGCCCTGAGGATGTTTGGACTGCAAGAGTGGGCAGGAGGCAGTGTAGAAGATGAACATATCAGTCAGTGAATGATTTCTGAAATATGGGTTTGGTTTGATCATTTCCTTTTTCTTTTTTTTTTATGGATGATGCATTGTATACACAGCAATCGATGGCTTCTGTAATTGCCATCGGATCTGGACTGCAGCATGCGTGTCAATTAATCTCACTCTACCACTGCATTATATTGACCCAGCTCTGGTTTTCAGCTGAATTCCACAGTCATAATGTGGGTTTTGCTGTAATGAAAGCAGCACTGCCGGCCGGTTTCAAGTTTATTCTGTGCTTCATGGTGTAATTAAAGGATACTTGGACGTCTTTGTCGATATGAGAGACGATGGGAAGTAGATGCTCAATCGCTAATCACTCGTCGTATCCCACCAGTGATTCTGGAGTAAAGAGAAAAACAAACAAGTAAAGTTACCAAGAGCGGTGAGAGAGGAGGGGGAGAGAAATCACCCAGCCGACTGAGATTTAGCCAAAAGCATTACGCAACAGAGAGCATCATTATCTCCTCAAGCCAACTCAACATGAAGCTGAACAGTGCAGCCCTTTGCAGCTACAACACCTACTGGTATCGTCAGTCCCCGTATTGTCTTCTCACCATGAATACCTCATTGTTTTCTTCATGTGGAAAGTGAAGAGGCAACAAGGGAGGGGGGGGCTCATAAATGTTGCCCTGATGCAGCCATGCAGTTGTTTTACTACTTCCCAGTGCTATGGTTCACGGAACAGGCTATGTTTTATTTCTGTGGTGTAAAGAGTACTTCCCGTGCTGTTAGAAAGCCATTTACTGCAGACCGTCTCTAAAAAGGGTCTATGATATTTCACGATAGAAACGCAGAGTGTATATAGCAGCATATACACTCACCCGAAGATGCATCAGACTGATGGGTTGATGTGTTTTTACTAGTACTACATGGTGCGTTTAAAAAAAGGTTTGTTGTAAAGTATGTCCTCAAAATATCCATATATACATCCAAGTAAAGTGAGCTCTGCCATTGAAACACTCAGCACTGTTGGAGGCTTTATTGCACCTGCAGCAGAATGGGAAGAGCACCAGGACACAGTAGCGTTAACTACATAATCCATGACAGTGTGACAGTGCAACGACGTGAAAGAATCGGGTTGAGACGTTAGAGGAGCCACAGATTCAGAAAGTGTTTCTTCAGTCTTTCAACCCATTTCATTTGATTAAATCCTCAATGTAGCTCATTTCGGAAACACAAGTCTATGGTCATATAATGTTGCACTACATAGGCGTATAGTATTCATATGCACACACTGTATAGTATACAATACATGAGCCTTGGCTGCTGTTGCTATGGAGAAGAAGCTGAAGAAATGCTTCATCATTGCAGCTATAGGAATAAAACACAGCCCCATCACTGAATTCATCCAACGTCGTCCCAGAATCCAATTTTTTAAAGCTGTAGATTGCCTTTTCTGTTTTCATTAGAACTTAATGTAACAAAATTTTAAGCTCGGTCATTGTAATTTATGTTTTTAAGACTTTTAGCGCCACGGTCATTGAGGGCATGGAAGAGCTCCAGCTCTGAGGCTTTGAAAATTGTCTCTGGTGAAAATGAATAGGACTTCAAAAAGCAAGGCCACCTGGAACAGCGCTCACATTGTAGCTTAATGGAATTCAGCCATCAGTATTTGTATTATTTACACTTCTTGTTCTTTTTCCTACTTGTGATGTGTCGAAATATTTTTTGATGAAACCGAGCTGTGTGATGTCTGAGACCGCACAGGTGACATTGTTCTGTTGCAGCAAAAAATCCCCGGCCGGTCATCAGTCACAAACCATTGAAGGAGTTCATATGTTCAGTAAAGGACACATAGAGTAGTGGACCCAGGAAATTCACCTTCCTTCCTTCCTTCCTTCCTCTTCCCACCATCAAACTGATGGGAAACAGAGAGAAAAGGTTTTTTTTTTTCCACAAGCAGACCTGCTTTTAGTGCTTCAGAGAGACGTACGACCAGACCATGGGTCAAATTGTCAGAGCCATGAGGATCAACAAATAGACACCAGGCAAAATTGGAGTAAACAAGAAAAATCTCCCTTTTGTAACAATATGACTTTATCCCTGGTGTGATCTCTGGACTCACACACTCAGACTCACACTTACACACACAAACTACTCTCAGTCCCTCTTAAAATAATAGAATCATAAATCATAAGCCACACGCCAGCCCTGACTAGAAACCTGCAGTTTCCTCTCTCAGACACACACCTAAAAACATAACTCTCCAACTATTCTGTAAATCATCTAATGTTTTATATATAATGTAGCTCAATTTACAGAATATAATGTATAATATTATTATTATAATGAAAACATTGCTGAGTAATGCACATTCATTTATTTTGAATTTTGACTGACAAATATTATATCCACATGGGTGTCGATTATAATAGAATATTAATGCTGTGCAGATAATTACCTGCCTCAGGTTTAGACTAAAGGAATAGACCTGAAATGTGCGGCGGCCCAGAGGGAAATGAAACAGCTAGAAACACTTCTGTAATGTTTCCTTTACTGGAGTCGTTATCATCCATGTGTTTTTTTTGTTCTTTCTTTGTCACGTTTCCCTTTGTTCTTATGCACAATCTTTTACGTCTACAAGCTCTAGTCCAATGCCAACTCCAGCAGAAGAAGTGCATTAGAACATTTTTGTAATTTTTCATTATTTTCAGGCTCTGACCAGGAAAATGTCCATTGAGGCATACAGAAATAAAGATTATATAATTACCATGCTTCATAACTGGGTTAACAATGAGAGATGAAAATATTTAAACTTTAAAATATAACTTGTAGGTACAGTATCATTAATGTACTAATAATGTATTTTGGCTATTTGCTATAAGACTTTACTGGTATATATGGCTGTACTGATTAGTATAACCTTATAGTAAATAGCCAAAACACATTGTTTCCCACCATCATTCATTACACAGTTCATTTTATTAGCTATTGATTAAACCTGTTCTTTTGCTCTTTGTCTCTTGGTGATAATCAGACATTAATCTGTTATTACTTTTCTTAACTGGTTTCAGCCACGGTTCATTAGAATACCTTTGAACTAGAGATCTGAGATAATTAACAGCTTTTGGTATTAGACTGATTGGATTTATAATATTAATCAATAATTCCCTTATAAACTGGAATTCAAGTGTGGCCTTTGAAATGACATTGAACTGCACGTTAATAATAATAGTAGTATAGTAGTTTCTCCTTATCCAATATCATACAGCTGCTAACTATGGCCTCAGAGATGACCATAAATCTGATCAAACCTAATAAAGGAAGCTGTTTGTATCCACACGGGCAAGATGCTTTGTATAAGCACGGCATTGATGGAGGAGACATTTTTTACACATTCAGAATATCAATGTTGACATATCTGAATGTCAACATTTAAGTTGTTGCAGGAATTTAAACTGCAGCTATGTTTTTTTTTTCTTTTTCTGGGGAGCAGTTTGATCTTCTTCAAAGTGGAAGACAGCTAAACTTTAACCACTATAATGCAGTTGCTGAATCAAGTGATGGTGGTCACTGAGTCGTTTTATATCACTGTACATGTCATTAGCTTCATTACAGCCGTAGTGCAGCACCCTTGTTTCTATCTGCTCAACAAAATCTTTGAACCAGTGTTTTTTTTTTTTCTTTCTGTCTTGCAGGTCTGAATGCGACGCATCCAGAATGGTCAGGTACGTCCAGCTTGAAGAACTTATTCTGTCCTCATCTTCTCTGGATTTCACATCAGCCTGTTGTTGTTATACTTCTCCTTTTAAAGTCAAACTGCTTGGAAAAAAAATGTACTGGTGAAGACTGCTGGTGTTATGTAAGTCTTTTGATTCGGCATAAAGCTGAATAACTTAAGGATCATCGTGCTGTTCAGAGTGAGCTTTTCCTCTGTCTGAGGGATTGAAGCAGGCCTGACGTGATGCCACGTTGTTGGTGTTTGTGGAGGAAATGATGAGTTTTTTAGTGGAGTGGAGGCCAAGGTCACATTCCAGTGTTGTTAGCTTGTCAGGCCCTGTGAACTTCTGTGGCTGGAGATTTGTAGGGGTGTGTCTGCTGACAGTGAAGATGGATTCACTATACAGCTTTAAGGCGGCCCACATCTTCACCCTGAGTTAAAGAAAATATTGCTTGCATGTAGAAAGTCGATGTTCTTCTCTCAGCTGGTAAACACACACTTCTTATCTGCAGCTTCTTTCTCTTCAGGGAACCAAACAGCCTCTTCCTCTGCCTCCGTTGCACTGTGTATCAAGGACCCGACGGTGTCTAGACAAGTTGAAGAGAGTGTAGCAAAGCCTGTCCCGTGTTTTAGTCAAAGTTTTTCAGGCCATGCTTGTTCTTTCCTTAGGTGCTCCACTGTCTGTGCTGCTCCCCAGGCCGCGTTCTCTTCTGCTCTAAATGTCCCATTACAAATTTGAAGCAAATCTACAGGGCCACAGCCTGGAGATGTGTGTCAGTCTTTGTCTTTGTACCATCCCAGCAAATGCTGTGTGCATGCAAGAGGGAGAGATGAGAAGTGAACTCTGTAGCATCCCCACCAACTGTAGTGTGCCGGGACAAAAAAGGAAAAAAAGGCGCAGAAGTAGGTTATATCAAAGTTTAATATGAACTGTATAAAATGAGTTGAATAACAATGTACTTCATGAGTTTTTAACACCTTTTGTCGGAGGTAGGAACTCACCCAAAATGGCTGAATGATGCGATGTGTGTGCTGTTTGAAGATTCAGAAAGTTAGAAAGTGTTTTCGGTTGCAAAACTTTTTTGCCTCGGGTGGAATTGCTTGTGGACAATAGAGGGATTTTCAGAAATACTAAGCAATTCAGCTCTCAGTAATGTACTGTTTCACACTGGTAAGTCTTAAACATGAGGGTTGCACAATCAGTTTCACCGCTATCACCGGCGTTCAGTGTCACTCTGCAGCCCCCAGTGTTGATAAATGAAAACCGTCAAAAAGTATTTATTGGAAAATGGGACCAACAAAACAAAACAACCAAAATGTTAGTTTCCGGCCTTTTTTTCCGACTACATTTGGGCAACATGATGTGGCTGAAACCCTGTGTGGTGACTGTAATGATTTTTAATTTTGACCATCATCATTATCGACGGTTTCTTCAATTAATTAAATGAATAAATGTCATGATTCAATTGTCAATTAAAAGTGTCAGATTGGTAAAATAGCATGCCATGCTGAAGAGGAAATATTTTTTATCATTATCATGCAGAGGAAGTCGTTTGGGCTATTTTCTTCTTCTCCTGCAGACAGATGCAACAGATGTGTTATAAAGTATAACTATATTGACATCATGAGAAGATCTAATCAGATCAGGACACATATTTTTTTTCTGTGTCTCACAGGCCGAGCTGCTGCTGCTGCTGCTGCTGATGGTGCTGCAGTATAAAAGCATAGAAATAGAAATAGAGGGCAAGGCTTCAGAAGCAAACAATCCCATCTCACCAAATTGATGCTTTGATGTGGTCGGACACCTCCGGGATGGCAGCGGCGTTCTGTGTGCCGTCCTTGGTTCTGAATTTGGCCACAGTTCCCAGAATCCCCCCTTCATTAATATGAAGCTTGTGTGCCAGGACTGTCGCTGTGCTACTGAGCTGCAGGTTCAGTCCTCCAATGCCACAGTTTGGATCATTGGACATGTTTGGTAGCCTCATACATGAGTTGGATGCAAAAAAGCTGTGACATTTTTGAACTGATCTGCTGATTGTAGACAGAGTGAAGACACTGACGGTAGAAATCCGTGAAAAGTCTCAAGACAATCAGACAAGACTAGATCATTAGTCAATAACAATTTGGCAAACCTATAAAGAAAGTTGAATGGAAGACATCACAAAGGCATCAGTTAATGCATTCAAAGGGAAATTACGACTTTAAATTATAGTAGGCTATGTGTATTTTCTTATTTAAAAAATCATGTAATAATTAAAGAGGAATTGCCGTTTTTTACAAACTGGACCTTATTTCTAGCATAAAATACGATCATTAGCCTAACTCACCCAGAGAACTTTGGTGTCATTACAAGTCCTTCCGACGAAATTATCCAGGTCAGAGGTTACAGTAGGTAACCCCGGACTCAAAGGGGAATAGCAATGGCGTATCATAACAAAATATTGGTGAAATGAACAAGTTTCACTGTAGATAATGTAGGCTGCATTCCGCTGCCTACATGCCTACGCTGCCTTCCGCTGAGTGGATTTATACAACAGGTTCCGACCGTTCCGACCGGTCCCAACCGAGCAATTTGATTGGACAAGAGACGTTCCATGAGTATAGAGTGCCGAAGCGGAAGCAGGAAGTAACGGCCCCATGGGTCCTCAATTCGAAAAAAGGCTCCATAGAAATGAACGAGACTGCAAGATTTATTTCGTGATCCGTTTGAATTGTGCCATGACAAAAAAATATGTCCTCTACCTGTTTAAAACATCACGTTTCATCCCGAGAAATCAGCAGTTTGTTGTAAAACTATTGTAAAATAAAATTCGGAAGAATCCGTAACCAGAAAGACTACAAGTCGCGTAGGTGACGTCACACACCAAATGCCGCCCTTTCCCGTGTCAGTTGGTGACGTATTTTTTGTGGGACACAGATCTGTAGTCCGTAGAGCGTCGTCACACAAAATACATTCTTCTGTTGCCGTTTTACGATAAACTGCTGATTTCTCGGCATGAACCGTGATGTTTTAAACAGGTAGAGGACATATTTTTTTGTCATGGCACAATTCAAACGGATCACGAAATAAATCTTGCAGTCTCGTTCATTTCTATGGAGCCTTTTTTCGAATTGAGGACCCATGGGGCCGTTACTTCCTGCTTCCGCTTCGGCACTCTATGGTGCTGATATACACTGCGACTTTTTACAGACATTATCACTCCGCTGTTCAGCTGGACAGGAGCTAAGTCAGAGCCACGCTCCCCATACAGGAGCTGCCCCATCTCTCTGCTGCCTGCTACTAGAGTTATAAACGAACCTGAACATTAAAACCCGGACCGGACCTGACCTGGTCCGTCTCATTGGCGATAAATCTTTACTAAACCCGGCTGGAAAAAAAATCGCCGCGAGGGTAAATACGTTTTGACGGCGATGTGTTTTGATATTAGCGTTAGCTGTTGTTAGCCACGTAGCTCAGCTACTTAGCTTCAACTGTGTTTATATTGATTACATAGCAGATAAACAAATGTAATACGGTATCGATAACGTCTCTGTATGTCTTCACGCTGTTGTACCGTATGTCTACACGGGTGTGATTATCTGCGGCCTCGTGCCTACTACCGAATCACACCCGTGCTGATATACAGTACAACAGCACTCCCTCTCGTGTGATATTGCTTAAATACGCGGCTCTCGGCTGGAGCTAATTTCATCGGAAGGACTCATAATGACACCAAAGTTATCTGGGTGAGTAAATGATCATATTTTATGCTAGAAATAAGGTCCAGATTGTAAAAAACGGCAATTCCCTTTTAAATAAATTATGGGTTTTGAAACTTATCCTACAAATAGATTTTAAAATTAAGCATCCCCACTCTGTGAATGATCAGTTTAATTAAAAGTTTTCCCTAAATTTCTTTGCCAACTGGTTATTTATGTAGTGCTCTGGGGCTTAGTTTTGGTTGAAAGTGGCTGATTCGATGAGGATGCACCAGGAGCCCTCATTGGTTTTCATACTTGACACACACACACACACACACACACACACACACACACACACACACACACACACACACACACACACACACACACACACACACACACAAGGACAAGTAGCACAGCAGAGAGAGCTCAGTGTGGATCAGCAAAGTGGTTCCTCAACAAAGACATTAATGGCATGCTATAAAAAACAGGCCCATATATTCAAGAAACACACCAGTAGCCAGAGAAGAGCTCCAATACCTTTGCTGCTGCTTATGGAGGCAAAGAATTTGAATCATGTGAAAACCTGAACACACATAACAGAATTTGTAGCATAGAAATATTTCACTAAATTTGTGCAGATTGAGTTCCCCTCTTTAAAATTTCAAGAGGACAATTTCAAGTTGTACAGTCTCAAATACTTGATAATTAGAGCCCAGACACTGAAGAGTGTGGACTGTTGAGGCCTTACTGTTTCTCATTATTTCTGAATGAAAATCATAATTTGACAATCTTCTTAGGCTCAAATACTCATGAAACATTTAGCACTACTGTACACCACAGTGTGTTTCACCTACAGTACATGCATGAAATTCAATAGGCACATCTACCATAGCAAGAAAACCAAAAGAAGGTGCCTCTTGCACCTACTGTATAGTCTAAACTCAACAGGAAATCGGCCAACATCTTGTTTGACCAGTTTAATCTTAAAACCCTAACAGTGTTCAATTGCAAAGCTTTTGAGGTTTCGTCACAGAGCCTAACCTGTGACATTGCTGCAAATTTTGATGATTCACCATGAAAAACTCTGGGACACACTGTCCAAACTGCTCCTCCAATATTTCACCAAGACTCCCACTCTTAACACATTTATTTGCCAATATTCAGTAATAGTCATAGCAAAGCCTAATGGCAAAATGAAATATCATGTTTCACTCTTTGATTTACTCTTCCAGACCCTCTTCAAAAATACTTTGTCAAAGTCTTGATGATGATTTAGTGCAAACATTGTCAGCAGTTTTATAAGGACATGGTCATAGCGGTGTCTTATATTCCCGACAGGAGTTGCATTTAGCTCCATTATATTTTGGTGTCTTGGCGACGCCCCCGCTGCTGATGCTACATTGTGAAAATTGTAGCATCGCCCTTGACTACAAAAGTTTGTAGTCAAGGGGAGCTGTGAAGTTTGACACAGGAAGTGGCTTTAATTACATCATATTGTCAGCAGCAATTGTTGGATGACAATATTTTGGTTTATTTTACATTTTCTTTGCGTGGTCTGAAACGTGCTCAGTTGTACCTGTTAAGTGGTGTCCAGCTCTACCTAGTGGACACAAGTGAAAGTTCATAATTTGTTCCGATCCACACTGTTTGCAGCTTAAATAATAACTTTTGTTTCATTTATCTATTCTATTCTATAACAACATACAGTAGTATAATCCAGTCAAATTCAGTTTGTATTTTTCTTACTCTAAATTTCAAGTAAAGTAGATTAAAATGCTCAAGTTGGATTTGTGAAATTTTTTACCAAAACCAAGCAGTCAGTCTCAAATGGGTCAGATTTGGGTCTGATCGGTCAGTCGTTCCAAGGAAAAGCATCTAGATAATTGAAAGCTTGAGTTTCAAATTAAGATAGATAAGATCCAAAGGAAATACGTCAATGCCGTGATTTCAATTTTTAATATTAAGTACTCAGTAGTGGTTGAATTTCATAATTGGGTCTCCAGTTGCTCATAAAAAAGTCCATGATTTACAGTACGTATCTCCGTCCATACTGTGCTGCACTATTATAAGCGGCAGTGAAAAACGTAATGCTTTCCCCTATGATATGGATACAGTATAAATATATCTGTGTAAATATTCAGCAGCGTGTCTCTTTAGTGTGAAGCATCAGCCAGTTTCAAATTACTGTGACTGTTACTGTGAATTTCTGTCACGTGGCTCATCTTGGCACTGAGTTCCCTTTTGTATCAGAGCTGAGAGCTGTTTAAAATCGCTGCAACTGCCAGCACAGCACTCAGCTGACAACACACAGCAGACTTACAGTCACTTACATCTCTCGCCCTGTTAATATGCCACACCATGACACAACCGAGCTCCGACTGTTCTAAAAAAAAATGTGTGTGTTACATGGCTTGGTAGGTTTCATTATCATTAATAATGGAAAAGCCACTGAACTTGGCACAGGCGCTATAAATAAATAAACCGGGCTCCCAAAGGATTTCTTTGCACTGGTTTGATAGAAGTTTGAGTGTGCATGTGTATGAGTGTGTGTCAAGAGAGAGAGATTGGCCCTGTCGGTGATTGGGGGGGGGGGGATTATTCGCATACACACTCCATGGCTAATGAGAGAGGAATAACAACATGGCGCTGTTTAATTGGTGTGCTCTTCTCTAATCAGAATGGATGGCTTCATTCAGACGTGATTAGAACCTGGGTGAGATAGGCAGCAACGCAAAGCACTCAACAGCCTCAGTGACCCGCTTTTATTGGATTGTTCTTCAGTGAATGTCTGATGATAAGATGTTCTCCCGCTCCCTGATGCACTTCTGTACAGCCCCTCATTCATAAAGCCAGACTGACTATAGCAGCACATGACAAAAAGCCTTCATCTGAGGACCAACCTGACACTTTATCACTCCAATTGCCATGCGAGTGGAGGATGAGAGTGCTCTTGTCTGCTGCTGAACAGTTTTTGAAAGTCCATTTGTGTTATTTATACCTGTTTACTTGTGCCTGTTGAGCTTGTGTATTGTGATGGATGGGAGTTGTCTCATTTGGAGTGGTCGGCTACAGAGAGACTAATTGAAATTTCATGTGGCTTGCGGTGGTATATCCATGACTGCCTGGTCTTGTGAACAGTGCACTTTCTCTCTCTCTTTTTTAATTGCACATGCTTGGTCTGATACATACGAAGGCCAGAGCAGCTTGTCAAAGAGCTGCAGTATAGTGACTGACTGGGGCTGTTCTGGAGAGCTTCTGCGGCTCTTTATTTCCCAATAAAAATCCACAGAGAGTTGGGCAAACAGAGGCAGGGATTATAAAGCCCTCCCTGCATTATTGTTGAGATGACAATGAGGAGGGTAAAGCTTTGCTTGGCTGTTGTTGTGGAGGTTAAACCCCCCTCTAACAGTGTGTCTCTAAAGAACTCTAATAAGCAAAGTGTTTCCAATCAATTTAAACATTATTTCAGGCCAACTTGTTGTCATATTTACAGCAAAAGGATTGTGGGATCATTTATAAAGCACAATGACACGCTATAGGAATTACCATACGCTTTTCAAATGGAAGCAAAGAAGCTGTGCTCATGCGACATCTTTTGCTTCCAACAGACGAGGTATTTGCGGAAACGGCTTTGGAGCTGCAGTTTCCTACCTGCAGGCAGGGCATTTCTCTAAAACGCCACAATGTGTGGACTGAACTGTGTTTAATTCACACACAAAAATCTAACTTTGAAAGAGGCAGTGCGGTCGCCTGGTGCAGCAACAGTACGTGTCAGGGCAGCTGAGCTGATTTCTGTCTGCAAGGATGCGAGCGGTGACAGTGCGACTGTGTTCGAGGACCTGCCTATAGTTCTGTCTCTCAACCTCAGCCTGCGCTCTCCAGAGGGATCACACAAACCTATCATTTTCTCTTGTGTCCTTCACTATCTCTTGTTGCTATGGAGAGGGATGCTTAACCTGAATGAGTGGGACTGAGCCTGCCATCTTTGTGCTTGTACGAGTCTCTTTTGACTGAGCAGACTGGATTTCAGCGCTTTCCATCAGGCATTGTGCAGAAAACAACTTCCCTCCACAAGAATCGTGTTCAACGCAGCATGTCTGTGCAGTGTTTGCAGAAATAAAGTAAATACACTGAATGACATGGGTGTAAAAGTCATAATACATCTCTGTCTGGTGTTTTTTCTAATGAACCATGGGTGCTTGTGCTTGAGTCATTGCATTGACAGGTCTTGAACAAGGCCTGACACTCTGCAGTACTATTACACTAACTAATTGCGGAAATTTCAGACTAATTCAAGGTTCACAGCTCCCAACTCAGCCAGAGCAGAGACATTAGCATTTTTGAAATTAATAATTCATTATGCCGAAACAGCAGCAAATAGCAGCAGCCATGACACAATTAGCCACTGATATTACACAGGGCTTCAGTGCAGGGTTTGTTATACAGAGCCGCAGTACAAGCTGTGTGAAAGAATGAAGGATAATTATATTTTTGGAACAAATGCTTTTTACAAAGTGTTTAACTGTAATTTAAAGGGATGAAGTCGAGTGTTATGTAATATTTGGAGTGTGGTTTTATTTGCTTGGATAATTACCAGTTAGTTGTTTTTACATCTTCACTTTCTTCATAGGCTTGATGGTGCTCTGTATCAAGCCAGATGTAGCTTCATGTTTTTGATGAAGACCTCACTCCCGCAGAGAGATGGCTCGGTTTTTGGTGTTTCACTCCAAATTGACAGCCTGAGAAATGTGCCTGGCCCGTCGTGGGACAGCTCGCCCAAAGGTGGCACGGCTCAGTGAAAACCTTAACAAACAACAGTTTGAAAAAGAAAATGTCTCTGCAGAAAAGGTTGTCCAGTGGAAGGAGATGAGACTTTCACTGAACAATCAGGAGGATCAGAGGAGGACGAAAACGCTTTAACCTCAGTGCGCTGAAGTGTGAAGTCGCACATTCACTGCAGATGAAGCTTCCACACATGAAACCTTTTCTTTGCTCTGGTCAATTCTTTTTTGTGTGTGTAGCGTATTCATATTTCCTGAGCGACTTTCAGCAGTGGTCTGTTACTTTCTATGTTTTTCTATGCACTGGTCCCAGAATCCAAAAACATTTTATTAGGACTACAGGATAAGCCAGCGCGCAAAATACATTATCAAAGTTCAACTTAAATACACGGTACAACTTAATAGTTTTTCAGAAGATGTGCACGTAATTGTAATAAAGTTCATGTAAAGTTGTACAAATAATGCATAGGTTAAACTTGGGCTTTATAAACAAAGTAGCTCAAAACATTTAGCCTAGCATTAAAAAAGAATGACATTTTAAAGGAGACATTTGAAAGATTTCCCACTGCTGTGTAGCCAGTGTTAGCAATAACAGCTATTTAATCGCCAGCCTTACTTCAGTCATTGTTGCTCTTAAAGACAGGAGGTGATTATATTCCCACTGAGCAGCGCTGCTTCCTCAGGTCAGATAGGACACTACGGTGACTCAGTATCGGAGCTATCTGTTCAATAGGAGAAAGGAAGTGATTCATTTCCGGCACAGGAGATGAATCTTTGAAAAAATATAAGGTTTGATGCAAAGCTGGACTGGTATAACAGCTGTAATGGTCATGTTTGCCTTGTAGCAATAGCAATACTTACCAATAAGTAGCAAGTCTGAATAAAACAAGGCAGAGCTACTTTGTTAGCTTTCCAAAAGAGTGGATTTTTTTGGATTCATCTGTGGGTTATGTAAGAATACTGTAACAAACAATTATAAAGTGTGATAGATGTCTTTGGATGTGGGGCTGCACGCACCACCAGCAGGAAATACACATTTAATCCACACAAAACACTGATTTTGTCTTTTAGGTTGTAAATTTTACAATAAACTCAGCTCAGCTTTGCTCTCATGTGTCATTATGTATCAGTCATGTCACATGTTATGGCGTGTGCTCTGGTTAGACACATGTTTTACTGTTTATCCTGTGATCCCCGCTCTGTTACGAAGAGGCAGTGACATGTACATGTTTGCCACATGTATTATATAACAGGACAGGAGTATGATACAGCACCGTTCTGCAATGTTGAAAAATGAAGAACACAAAAGTGAAAAACAGACCAAAGTCAAAGAAACCCCCAGTGGGAACCCTCTGAGGGAAAAGGGATGATTTTCATTCAGAGCGCGGTTTCTTTAATATCTGTCCTTGTAAATCAACAGTCTGAGAAGTGTGCCCTGTTGTAATACGTTTTGTCCTTCTGCAGGAGACATGCGTCCCTGCCCGTGGAAGTCAACGAGAATCCTGGGAGGTTGGTGTCTGCAGGCTGCAGAAGAGTCGTCCCCTGCCGCAAGTGGAAGTCGGCCTCCTTTGGGTACAGTAAGATATTATCTTAATGATTACGTCCATAATGTTTTAGTTTGCCCCCATGAGCACCGCAGCATCTCCAGTAATGTTTTCCTTGTCCTGCTCTGGCCTTGTTAATGTTTACAAGTCAGCTCTTCTCAGTGGCCCGCTAATTAGCCTTTCTCTGGCAGATGCACTGCTCGTAACAGCTTGACAGTTGCAAACTTTGCTTCGTCCTATAACGTCCTGAGTCTGGAGCAGCTGTCCCGCAATCAGCAGCTTTCTTATGACGCAGCACTTTTTAGTTCTGCAATGTTGTGTGTTTCACTGATGTGTACAATGAAGTCCAGAAACCAAAATGCACTGCAAGGCGCGATCATTTAGCCTTGCCTTAATGAAACATAATGAAATATGATCCCTGCGAATATGAGCCTTCATTTGCCACTCGCCCATTAGCCGAGTGCTGAGCTCGGAGCTCGAGACAGCCTCCGAACAAACGAGGAGAGATGAGCGCTCAGTCGCATCGCTGGGACAGACGAGAGGGGGCTTCAAAAGGCTGGAGAGAGTTTCAAAGACGCCTCCTACTGCTGTGTGCTTCATCATCAAAAAGCAAAGTGTGCCTAATCCATAGCCCACTTTTGGCTCGTGTGCAGTCCAAAAATAAATCCCAGTGCATATTGGGAACATATTCTATTTTTAAAGAGCAGTGTTCAGAGGTTTTCTGAGGAGTAGAAACATCTATGGGTTGTTTTTAGACTTTGGTAACATTGCAGAATTGAGGAATTTGCTGTTTCTTGCTGATTAATACCTCACTCATTTGTGCTCTCCCTCTATTTGTCTCGGAGCGATTGTTTCTCTGTAAGTAATTTTCAAGCGCAGCTGAGAGCTAATAGGTTAAATGGATCATGACTGTAAACAAGATGATGGCTGCGATCAGGGGTTGATTGCTTTCCTCTCCAGCTCGGCAGCATTGTTTGCTCCTGTTGGGGCTTTATTATGCATCTCACACAGGCACACCGTTGAAATCCCTTAATTGACAAACATTGACAGTGCAAGTGAAGCCCCCGTCAAACACCTGATCGTTTTGACTTTGCAGATTTATTTCAAATGGATGTTTTATTACTGGGCTCCAGACGTGATCATTAAATCAGATGAGTTTTCTGTTGCTCTTTCACCCAAAATCAATAATTCACCAATTTTCTACTCACTGTCATGCCAAGGAAGGGTTTGGAGAACTTTCGTAGTCATCAAAACCCTTTTGGAGTTCGGCGGATAGAGTTCACTTTTGAATCGTCCAAAACACACACTATGAAACATCCAAATACCTCCATACTGCTCGTCCGTAGCCTACTGACCCAAGTGTCCTGAAGCCGCCACATGAAAAAATTGTTTGGAAAAAATGTATTTGATCTCTGTTTTTAGCCTTGTTCTAGCAATAGCTCCCAGTGACTGCGTGAGATGCGTGAGATTTGTTGCAAGATGTTCTTCTGTGTTTACAACATACTGTAGCTACATCCAATGGTTTACAACGACGAATGAACATCTCGCAGCAGATCTCGCGCATGCGCATCACAAACATCAACAGAGTCACTGGGAGCTACTGCTACAACAAGGCTTAAAACAGAGATCAAATTTATTTTTTCCGAACAACTTTTTCATGTTGCGACGATTCAAAAGTGAACTCTATCCGCCGCCATTATATGAAAATCCGTTGCAGCCGGACCCCCCCTGGAACTCCAAAAGCATTTTGATTAGGGGTGGGAGAAAAAATCGATTCACATAGATATCGCGATATCTTTTTTGACGATTTTTAAATCGATTTTTTTTGTCAAAAATCGATTTTTTTTTTTTGGATTTTTTTTTTTTTTTTTTGGATTTTTTAAAATATTGTGCAATGTGTATTTGTTACCCTCTTTTACATACAGAGAGTACAGGCTTTGAAAAGGGTTCACTTTATAATGGAGTATGTTAATGTATAGGCTCCTACAGTATTTGTGTGCAGATAAATGTTAAAAATGCAACTAAAAATCGAGAGAATCGGCAATATCGTAGAATCGCAATTTAAATCGAATCGCCATCCAAAAAATCGTAGAAGAATCGAATCGGGAGAAAAGCATATCGTCCCAGCCCTATTTGATAACTCCAAAAGTTCTCCAAACCCTTCCTTGGCATGACGGTGAGTAGAAAATTGGTGAATTACTGATTTTGGGTGAAGTATCCCTTTAATTTGGAAAATAGTCTGTGTCACAAAGCAGCAATTTGAAGAATGATGATACATGCGGGTGGGCAGTGTTAATACTGACACTCCCTCACACTGAACAGAACATAACTCGCACTGAAATCAAACAGTTATCATAAAGGCCTTGGTTACTGCTGTTTGTTGTCATGTCTGATTCGTTTTTGTGCATCATTTCCTGTAGGAAGACGGGAAGCTCGCTCCACATACCATGTCAAAGGTCCTGGGCCAGATATGAACCCAGGATGTTACAGTTATGCACTATGCACTGCTGACCATTGAATCAGAAGAAAACAAGATTTTCCACATTGTTTTTCAGTAGAAATGCCCAAAAAAACAAGTGTTGGGTAATAACAGTTATTCTCCACTGAAGCAGAGTGGCTGCGTGAGGCTCTCGGTGAGCGATTGATCTCTGTGGTTGTATTTTTGTTTGTGTGGCAGTAAAAAGGAGGGAAGGCAGGAAATGAAATATTAATTATTATGCCATTTGCGAGGTGCTGTGCCGTGCCCCGCAGTCGTCTGAATCACTCCACTTGTTTTAGATATTTTGAACGAGCATATTGGAAAAAATTTGAAATGAAACTTTAATTATAGGAAGTGTTTGTGGTTTGTGGAGTGTTATTCGGGAGAAACGTCTGTCGCGAACAGGAAGTGTGACTTGCATTTTAGTTATTGCAGCCCAGTCACTCGAAGCCTGCGTATAGGTTAGATGCTGTCATTGTCTAAAAGGTTCAGTAATTTCCGCAGACTTTTGGAAACTGAGTTAAAGAAGGGGAATTAGGACTTAATGGGGTAAGTTCGGTGTCGAAGCAGGGTTGTTCACGGAGAATGGCTCGCTCAATGTGCTCAATGCCAGAACAGGGGCGATCTCAGGGGACGACCAGTAACACTCAGAGCAAGCAGAGAGGCAGCTGGATGTAATAGCAAAAGCAGACCCCAGGGATGGACTTCAATAGTTGCTTCTATTATATATTTTTCCTCACCTCTCTCTCCTTGTGACGGCCCCTGGGCCTCAAGACCAATTTCCTGTTTATTTGGTTGCTGGGATCTGGGGAGTGGCTCATTAAGAGTGCTAGCTGACGTGACCGCTCACCTATATACTATAGGAGCCTTCAGTCTCTCTCTCCTCTCTAGATTACTAGGCTTGGTTGGACTTCGGTATCTTTGTATCTTCTGCACATATCCACACACTGCGCTACACATAACTGATGAACCGACAACACCATTAATTTACTTCAAAGTCACGTGTGGTCTCCGCATTTTGTCCTTCCTGCGAGCCGGGATGGGACATCCTTTTATGCATTCATCATGTATAACTCTGTACCTGCTCTTTCTCGCAGTCTGTCTCTCTTCCCTAGCTGGCTCCTTCCTGCTACCAGCCACAAAACAGTCCCTCACAGAGGCAGTGTTTAATCAGCTATAGTGCTGCACAGACACTGTAATAGCTCAGATTTTATAGCTTATTTCACAGGCCTGAACGTGCATATTTGAGTCAATGTAGTTAACTAATGATGCAGTTGTTGGACCGCTGGTTATGATGATCCTGCCACTGAGCCTGGCAAGCAGTGGGAGTACAGAGTAAATGAGCTCAGACTTAACTTCACTAGAGTGTAAGAGGCAGCTCATCCAAATGTATGCAGTACAAAAGGAAAATTAATTTCCTTGTTATGTTTTTGCACAAAACCTCTTCAAATATAATACAGTAATTGCAGGAAAACGAGTAAAATCAAAGGGAAGTTTTTTTTTTAACTGTGTTTTTAAATTGTGTCTTGCATACATCATATTTTGAAATGTAGCATTAAAATAGTTTAAAGCTACATCTAAATAGTGAAAACAGGTTTTTAGATGTCTTGTTTTTCTTCAGCAGTCCACAGTCAGCGGTCCATAAAATTATATTGGAATTAAAATATAGAAAAACAGCAAATCTTTCATATTTAAAAAGCTGGAGCCAGATAATATTCTCCTTTTTCCTTGATTTAACAACTGCATTATTATTTAAGTAATTATTACAACAGATTAATAGTCACAGCAAGATCTGGTTAATTAACCAAATCACATTGCTTTATCTTAAAAAAAACAAAAAAACAAAACAAGGTTTGCTTGAAAACAGGATTTGCTCAGACGATCCAACCAGATGGTAATGGGGGGTGAGAATAAAATCTGAGATTCAGGACCTTGGACAGCGAAATGTCTCGGAGGCCTCACATTGCTAAAAGCTCTTACCATCCAGCCAGTTTAATTACTGAGATGTAACAGGTAAGAGATGCTGCCTCTGGTTGGTGCAATAGAATATCTGAACCAGAACAGGGGTGGGAGATTACCTGACCTCTGTCCAAATAACCCACATCAAATCAACGGACGTGGTCCTCAAGGTGTTTAATGTCTTTCCATTCTGAACTCTCCGGCACAGTCAATCAGCAGCCGGCAATAAAGCTGAGCCTGTAGAGCCCAGAGCAGAGAGCAGAGAGCAGAGAGAGAGAGAGGAAGAAAATCCCTGCAAAATAAAATGTGAAGCATAAAAGATGTAAATGTTAAAACAGTGAATAAAATGAAAGAAGGTGAATTACTTTAAGACATGAATTATGAATCAGATACTTTAATACTTTAGTTGCCATTAGGCACCAAAATGTTTCAACTGGCAGTATAAGTAAAAGAAATGAAAATGGCTTCTTGATTTGCTCCACTCCATCTGAATAGAAATCTGTAGTCAGACTAAAGCACTTACATGTAGACGCCTTGTACAAGACAATTTTTACTAGTCAGAACTTAGAACTTAAATTTTTATTCATCCAGATTTCCATCAGTTTAGCATATCGCCTTAATGTAAACAGAATGAACGTGCTGCTGTGTTAGTCTAGCAAACAGCTGGCATTAGTGAAGGACATATTCAGTGTGTGATTTGGTTCAGTACTGAAACACATGAAATAGAGTGAAGCGACTGGTTGGTAGTAAATCCTAGAAGAAACTCCTGCCAGGAGCCTGTAGCTCCAGCAAACAAGATGGACGTGTCTCTGTTGTGCACCACAGGAGTTTTGTCTGTGGGGTTGTGTTTATGTGCATGTGCAGCTGCTTGTTTACTTTGGTGATGTCCTTGTATGTTACTGAGGCTGCTACTGACAGTTTTTCTCATTACTGACAGAATTGCAGACCATTTTCTTTATCATTTAATATTGGTTCAGACTATGAAACATGATAAAATAGTAAAAAATACCGATTACATTCTCCCAGGCTGCTTGTTTTCCAGCTAGCAGCCCAGAGACCATTTTGAAGACTTCTGCAGCTATGTCAGAATTAGCTCACAAGTTAAATGAAATAGCTCCACAGAAATCCCAATCTAGGTTTGCAGTCATTTATAAACCTCATAGTTTGTTCACCAGTGAGCAGAAACAAGATGTTCTTTTAACCTATCAGTCAAAATGATCAGAGAAAGACAATTGAATGATTAATCGCAATTATTTTTATGGCAATTAATCAACTAAACTTCATGATTGTGACAGCCCTAAAAACAATCAATAAAAACATTCATTTCTAATGGGACTGTGTCCAAATTGCTTAAAGTCACTGGCTGATCTAAATGTGAATATCAGTATTCAGTGTCCCTCTGTGTGACGACCCACTAAGCAGGCCTGGTGCTGCAGGAGCAAAGTGGGCGGAGCTCACTTGGTCTGGCTTCATGTGTGGTCTCCCCTCCTTTTGTCCAGCCTTGTCTGTGTAAAGTTGTGCCAAATTGTGGGCTCATCGTTTTGGGGTGTAAAATAAATCAACAGTTTCAGCTTTAAAATGTTATAACAAAATAAAAATGTAAAACTCAACAAATGGGGGTGGAATCAGATTCCAAAATTGGGTTGCATGGGCCTCCAATAGCTGGGTTTACTCCGAGTGAAAAATATGTAAATATTATAAAGAGATTTATAGCCAACCCGACCCAACTCGGTATATGTTATACCTACTGAATATAACATCAACATTTCAACTGATTATGAAGCCATTTCTCGTCCACCTGTCTTTTTCAGTCTGAGATATTTTCTTGTACCCTTCTCTCCAGTCATCTCCCACACTGCTGTGTAGGAGTCCATTTCAACAGGAAACCCTCTGTGAAAAATACCTCTTTTGTAGCTGCTACTGTTACTGTGGTAAAGTCTTGTGGCTCTTTTTTCGTTTTGACGACGACTCTCCTGCTCTTATTATCCTCACATGACTGTTGAGTGTTATGTGAGGTTCTGTGCAGCAGCGAGAGGTGAGAGCAGGAAGGGTGAGTGAAAGTGGAGCAGTCGTTGGCCCGGGCCAATAGAGATGCAGAATGGCAGCTTATTGTTGAGAGAGGGGTAATTGCTCTGTATGGTTTACAGAGGGGTAAAGAATCACAATTTATCTGAGGGCATGTGGCTGCAGCTCGGAGCCGGACTGGCACAAAAGCAGTTTTATGACGTGACTTTTAATTTAAATCATAATCAAGAGGAAAAACAACTTACTTCATCTTTTTTTTCCAGTTCCTCTGTGATAACTGCCACATGAACAAAATGCAAGCATGTTTTAACTGACTGGGGCGCTGCCTGCCTGTGCAGTTGTATTCATTGCCTGCAGCTGCTTTCTAGTTCAGTCCTGTCCAGAGTTAAGACCTCTCTGCTCTGATCAAGCCCAGCTCAAGGCTGAATGAATGCTTTTAAATACCCAAGATGCTCTCCCTCTCCTTTTTTTTCCTCTCCCCTACACGCCTTTTGAATCCTTTTTTTTTTCTCCAGATATTCTCTTTCTTCTTCTACTCAATAAAAAACCATCTGCTGCTCTGTATTTTCTGTTAATTGTGCTGCTGCCTGTCACTCTCATAAAAGAGATTTCTCATCTCAGGGGCACTTTTTTCCCGGTTAAATAAAGGTTTTCACCTTCTCTCACTTTGTTTGTCTACCTAGACCTCGTTCTCCTTAATTGAAAAAAACATGCCTGACCTGATTAGACACAGACAGGGGCTATAGGGAAGGTAAAGGTATAGGTATAACTATGATATAAAGGTATAATCATAGTGTAGTGTTAATCTTTCTCCAAGTGTCACCCCCCTCCTCTATCTTACCAATAGGTCATAAAGCTTCAACTATCACACGGCTGTATTTATTAGTGTTCTGGTTTCTGACGTGACCATTAGGACGGATCTGAACCAGGAACTCCATTTCATGTATAAATAATTCAGATGCTTTATGATCTTCATTATGGTGAATGACTGTTTCAGAGCAGAACCTGTGATTATCTCCAGGCCTTCTAATAATACCACTGCAGAGCCCGTATTGATTCATGGGAATGGCCTGCATGCCTTTCCCCCGGATCACAGACCCCCCAGCCCTGCCCATGCTACAAACAGCCCGTGTGTTATTGGCTGATGGTCGGAGGCTGTTCATGAGGCTGTGGTCCAGCGGCTAGGGTGAAGAGGCTGCATGGACAAGTGACACATGCAGCAGGAACGGAGAAGTGTTACCCTGTGTAGGTTCTTGGATGTTAAAGGGATAGTTCACCCAAAATTCAAATTTCACTCATTATCTACTCACCCTCATGTCGACTAACTGTGCGTTCACACCAAAAGCTTCCAAAGCGTCAAAAACGCCGGAAGTCAATTCATTTTCAATGAGCGCCCGGAGACACCGAGCGTCCAAAGCGTCAACAGGCGTTGCCGCGCTTCCAGAGCGTCCAAAGCTTCCAAAGCGTCCAAAGCGTCACCAGATGAAAAGTTGAGCCAGGTTTAACTTTAGGGTAATGAGCTATGACGCGGTCAAGCGGCAACCGGCGGCAGCCTGTCAGAATAGAGATGTCCGTCGGCTGCCTTTTTTTTTTTTCTTTTTTTGTATTTCGGCTCCCCAATGACCAGCGCGATCGAACTTTGACGCCAGTCACGTGACGAGCAGCCAAAGCGGCTGAAAATATTTGCCGTTTTGGGAGCTGTCTTGTCTGACGCCCACCCTCGAGCGTTTTTGAGGCTTGGAAGCTTTTGGTGTGAACGCACAGTAAGAGCTGAGAGAATTTTCAGAGTCCTCCGTGCCTTCTCTGAGTTACGAGGGGGTCCGCGCAGCAGTATTTGTCCATATAATGGTTGTGAATGGATACCAACTTTCTTCGTCCAAAAAGACACACCAAAAAACATCCAAATACCTCCATACTGCTCGTCTGTAATGTCCCTCTTGTATTGAAGCCCCGACATGAGAAATTGTTCCGCCGGTCAGTGCAAATCACGCAAGATTTGCACTGACACGGGAAGAGCAGTGAACTGAGACACTGGGAGCTTCCGCTACAAACAAGCTTAAAATATAGACTTACTGTATTTAATTTTTTTCGGAACAATTTCTCATGTCGGGGCTTCAATACGAGAGGGACATTACAGACGAGCAGTATGGAGGTATTTGGATGTTTTTTGGTGTGTCTTTTTGGACGAAGAAAAGTGGTATCCATTCACAACCATTATATGGACAAATACTGCTGCGCGGACCCCCCCGTAACTCAGAGAAGGCACGGAGGACTCTGAAAATTCTCACAGCTCTTAGTCGACATGAGGGTGAGTAGATAATGAGTGAAATTTGAATTTTGGGTGAACTATCCCTTTAAGGGCGGTTTTCGTGTGTTTCCTCCTGCAGCGTTCCTACTCTGCGCAGCCTTGACGACATCAGAGGTCATTTAGAAGAGGGCTTAACGACACAGTTAACATTTATTGTATGTGGCAGCAACCAGTCCTTGGTAAATGAGGGAGCAGTTGTTGTGTGGAAGAGTTAGTGTTGGTTGAAAAAAGAAAAGAAAAAGCGGCAATGAAAATGCCTTCCGCTTCCCATAAAATCCAGCCAGTGGTATGAATTTTTCTTTATTGGCCCCTTTTATTTACTGCTGGTATTATTGTAATGTTTTGATTTCACCAGATGGGAAATTGCAACTGCACAATGATTTTTAATAGGCCTATGAAACACAGGGCCCACTTCCATAATGTGTTTGAACTCTTGGGAAAGCTCTCCGTTGTCTTTGAAGTTCCCAGCTTCTGTTTCGTCATCACATTCTCTAAGAGTTAATTACAGGCTCCTTGCTGCGCTATGAAGCTGGATCGCTGGAAACACACAGTTTTGAATCTGGCGTGCACACGGTGCCATGTGGCTTGTGATAAGTTGCTTTCACTCGAAGTAACGGAGGAGAATGTGAGGCTCTTTGTACCACGGGGCCTTTCACTTGACTCAGTTTTGCTGTTGATCCTTTTTTTGGCCGAGAGAGAAAAATGCATCAATTGTGTGTATTTGCATGAGTCATTGTTCTGCTCTGTGTATGTGTGTGTGTTATGCATTGTAAACAGTTTTGTGGGATCATGACACAAAGACTGGCCAGCATTCAGTTGTTATAACTGGCAGTGTTATTTTGACTCCCAGTGGCATTTTATGATTCTAGATCAACTTAAATTCCTATTGTACACAGATGAATTTGTGATAATATGATACACAGTCATATTCCCACTGCAAAATCTATTTTCATAAAGAAACTTTTTCTTAAAATTGTCAATTGTGCTTAAAGCAGAAGTAAGTGATATATTTGTGTTAATATAAGTCTTAAATAGTTATATCTTCCGACAGCAATCACTTACATAGAGTGTTTGGTCTGAATCACGGGTCTCTCAGTCCCTCTGCTCTGCTCTGAGTCGAGGAGAAAACATTTATCGTATCCTACAGTTTTTATCCAATGAGGAGAGAGAACGGCATGCAGGGCTGTGTGTGCAGCCAAGGGACGCCGTGAATGTGGCGACGTAGCGACGAGGACTGTTATGGTGCGTTCAAGGAAACTCGTTTTTTTCCGACCTGTGAAGTCATACCAGTTCGATCTGGTACATAGACTACAAAAAGACGTACTGGTACGATTTCACGGGTCGGAAGTTACGAGTGGCCGTTATAGTGACTTTCACCGGTAAAACAGGTCGGAAAAACACGAGTGGGTTGCCTGGAACGCTACAAAGTCGTAAGTTGTGACTTGAAGCTGTAATTTATGATTTCAAAAGCCTGCCTGGAACGCAGCATTAGCGAAAACTAGGGATGTCCCGATCCGATATTGATATCGGATTTATGTCCGATATCAGCCAAAAAAACGAATATCGGATTATATCGGACTGTATCTAAAATCTCCGATATAAACGCTCCGATAAAAGCAGTCCATTATTCCGCTCCAGCACTTCTGTCCTATATGAATAGGTGACTCTCGTTCACACTCCAAAACAGTAGGTGGCGGTAATGCACCTTAATGTTGGTGCGCCGCCCGCCAGAGAGGAAGAGCGGCCGGCTCCAGCATGCAGAGATCACATGATCACAACAACAACAGCGTGTGTGCGACACACACACACACAGACACGGGTGCATGGACAGGTCGCGCTTGCCCGCTAATAAACGGTAAATGCGCTATATTGCTCTAGTCTAAATGTACAGTTCAAATTAACCACCGACGGGGTCGGTGGTCAGATTCTTCTGGAGGAAGACCAGCTGGTCCACATGTTGTGCCGTGTTACGGTGCGTTCACACCGGGCGCGAGTAACAGTGCTAAAGTAACAGTGCTAAACCAGAATTAAATTAATGATGCTAATTTCTGTTAGCCCGTCTATGGCGTTTTACATTATACGTTAGCATGAAGCTAGCGGGCTTTATGCTTAGTTGTGACACTGGCTGTGTGTTTTGAACGTTGTTTCAAACTATGTGGGTTTGATTAAACATCTTTGATGCTTAAATATTGCTGCTTAATATAATAATGCATTTTATTTATAGGCGCCTTTCAAGACTCTCAAGGTCGCCTTACAATTGCTTTACTCCTCTTTTTATTGTATGTATGCCATTTTTACTGTAGGGCAGGCTATAATCTTCAATTTGGAGTGACAAATAAAACCTTGAAGCAAGAAGATTTTGCCTTTTGTTTGACATTGATGTACATACAGTAATTCAATAACAGTTGTAAATAAGGTTTATTTTTTTTAATATTTTACAGTTCAAAAGTAAGCTCACTACTGTCTGTCCCATAGAAGAACATGACAGCAGCAGCCCAGTCAGCAACAGGAGGACTAAATATTGCTGCTTAATATAATAATGCATTTTATTTATAGGCGCCTTTCAAGACTCTCAAGGTCGCCTTACAATTGCTTTACTCCTCTTTTTATTGTATGTATGCCATTTTTACTGTAGGGCAGGCTATAATCTTCAATTTGGAGTGACAAATAAAACCTTGAAGCAAGAAGATTTTGCCTTTTGTTTGACATTGATGTACATACAGTAATTCAATAACAGTTGTAAATAAGGTTTATTTTTTAATATTTTACAGTTCAAAAGTAAGCTCACTACTGTCTGTCCCATAGAAGAACATGACAGCAGCAGCCCAGTCAGCAACAGGAGGACTCTCCTTTGTATTAGAATATAAAAAATATAAATAATCGTTTTTTTTCACCACCCCTAATATCGGATCAATATCGGTATCGGGCCGATATTGAAGGCTGCAATATCGGTATCGTATCGGAAGTGAAAAAGTGGTATCGGGACATCCCTAGCGAAAACGACCGGATCACTCACTTCTGCTTTAACTTCTCAGTTAGTAAAATTGCCTTATTATAATCACATTCAGATAAATATCACTGAAACTTGTCTATTCATTAGTTGATGACCAAATAGCTAATTGCAGACAAGTCAAAAAACTGATTAATCGTTCCAATCATTTGTCAAATAAAAACAATAAAGACTTGCTCCATCTTTTCAAATGTAGAAGTTTGCATCTTCTCTCAGTTTTATAACATTGTATATTTGATATATGAGATTTGTTGGTTATATCATAATTGGTAATTTCAGTGGAAAAGGATTAATTGTATGTTGCAGGCCTCATGATGAGTCTGGTACAATCCTCAAGGTCTGCTGCTGTGGCAACTTGTCAAGACATAATTTTCCTTCAATAATTTTCTATTCAGTTTATTCTGTGCTCATTCAAAGGCTGAGAGCTGTGAAATACAGCGGAAACATAACATTACCTTGACTGCTTGTTGAGCCATAATAACCAACATGTCCTTTGACTCGCTGTTATCACCACAACAAACACACATCACAGTAACAGCTGCAAGCTTGAACCTTTGAATCACATATCTCCCAGTAATTAACCATGACATTATCTATAATGTAGTCACGGCTGAAGACGATACACACGACGAGTGTTTATCAATCCTGAATCTTGATGTGTTTGGAGAAGTGTCTTAATTATAGGCAAGTGTGCACGTTTTTGCTCCTTCTTCAGAAAGGCAGCAGTTTATGTTTGAGTCAAGGTTGAGTAAACCCAATGTGCCTCCGGTAAGTGTCCCTTCAGCGGTAATGAAACGATACCAGGTGTGTGGTGACAGTGCACAGGTGTTACATTTCACCACAAAATCATATGTGACACGAGTGTGATTTTAAAAGCCATTATCGTGATAAAAGCACAACCGATGCACCTCCGGCCCAGTGGAAACATGTCAGAGCATCCGTTTTCCTCTTTTCTTAAACAGCGCTTTGCTCGCAGTGTAATACCCACTGCCTCTTTCCCTGCTAAATTAGATGTATTGGGAGATTAGTGATACACTCTCACATAGCTTATCCTTTCATCAGCTCCATGACACAGTAATATCAGGCAAAAAAAAGGGGCCTCTGAGCGTTTCAGATCTCTCCCCCCGGTCCGATAGGAGGCATTTGCAATTCTGCAGCTGCATCAGCGGTCAGATGGAGCAGAGGGAGAGCTGCAGGCGGTGAGGTGAGGTAGCAGGGAGTCGCACACTTTCCCCCAGGAAATAAGAGTGGAGAGCATGATCACTTGTTCTCAGCCTTTTTTTTTTCAGCTCTAGTACTCAAGAGGAGGGATTTGTCTGTGTATATGCGAGGCTATAATGATATACAAGATGCTGCCGCCGCCGCCGCTGCTGCTGAATGTGTGATCTATTTGTGTGTGGAGGGTGTAATCTTCTGAGAGTGAGGAGCAGAAAGTGCAGATGACAGTGGGATTAGATTAGGAGAATAGATTTTTTTTTCTTTCTTTTTTTTTTTTATACTTCATGGGCCATAATGAGAATAAATGAGACATGCACGAGCAACGCAACCTGTTCAAGGAGCTCTGCTTTTCATTAGGCCTTTGTGTGTGTGACATTGCATACTGATAGCATAATAAATACTAAATCACCATCTCATTGGACTTGGACTTAAAATTCACAAGCAATACAGTGGAAAACACACACGAGTCAGAGAGCATGGTAAGGAAATAAGATAAATGACTTATTATTTACAGCAGAAAGCAGTGGAGGAGAAACTCAGGCATTGAAGTTGATGAAGACAAGATGATAGACATGAGACCCGTGTCAGCTGCCAGCTGGCTGGAATGATCTTTATCACTGAAGGAGTGATGAAAAATTTTGTAATTCCAATGTCCCTTAAAAGCAAAGACATTTGGGGAGCATAACTTTATTATTTCTTCTTCTTTTATCATCTCACAAGTCCACAAATGTATTTTTTGGCCCTTTGAAAGGAGCCTGACCCCGTCACCATCAGTATTACTGCTGGCATCAACTTATTGAGAAGACTAAACTTGCGCAATGGCGGCATAGAGCATCAGTGGCAGGCCTGAGGGGTCAAGAACGGGTTCTGTCTGTACTTCACAGTTCGCAGCAGAGAGAAAGCTCTTTGTTTGGCCTGCTATGAAAAGCTCGTCTGTCTTCTGCCTCTGATGTTCTGAGGCTTGAGGCCAAGTCAGTGACAGAAGGAGCCTTCTGCACAGCGCTGTGCCCTCTGCCAGGGAGCTACAGAGAGGCTGAGCTGCGCTGGTACATGGAAAAACAGCAGGGAAAGTAAAAAACCTCTCACCTCCCAGCTCCAGTGTAGAGAGCAGAGGTCGCTAATCACTGGGGAGTTGAGTTTTTCCAGCTGCTGAGCCTAAGAGGAGTGCTTAGAAAAATGTTTTCATGGAACAAAAACTTTTATTTGTGTACGTTTTAAACAGAGCAAGTCACTGATATGTGAACATAACAAAGCTGAAATAACTGCAGGTAACAGGCGGAGTGGTGTTTTTCTATCTGCTGTGATGAAGCACATGAGCAGGACGTGTGTCTGTTCGGTCCCAGGACTTTGTGCAGTGTCTTCAATCTGCATTTTTTTTCTCTAGTTGCTAAAGCAAGCAGGCAAGGTGTGCTTTGCCTCTGTTGGCCTGTCACATGTGGCTTAACAATAACCCTCCTGAGGGAGATGTTTTCCACACATCACTAACGGTATCGATCACGCCAGCGCAGCCGTTTTTCTCACTCAGAAGAGGTGATGCACTGCCATCTAGTGGTGAGCCGTTTCTAGTGCTCTGATAAATGACAGCTCCCTCCCACTTCTCTCTCCCTCTCTCTCTCTCTCTCTCTCTCTTCTCTCTGATGTGTTTGAAATGGGAGGAAGTCTCATGGGAGGAGACGGGACCCCTGCAGAGCGGCTGAGCTGACGACTAAGTAATGCTTCCTGCTGTTGGTGCACAGACAACTCCACCACCACGACCACCGTTGTTCCCACATACAGTATGGTGCAAAAACAGACACATTCAGATCACTCCACCCGGAACATACAGTTTGTCACCAGGTTCAAGCCTGATAAGATCCAAGGAGGAAAAGCCACCATGAGGATGCGCTGTCATGGGAATAAAAGTGCCGCCGTATCAGATGTGAGAAAGTCAGGTGTACAAAGTGTACATGTTGCTATAGGTCACAAACATGATGTTTTGTGACCTCACAGCTTCACATCTCTTATCCGCCTGTGGTCGTCAGTCTGAGCTGATACAAACTGAGTTTTGGAGCTTTGCTCTGTCAGGAAATACTGAACTGTGTGATTGTCAGTTCTATCTGAGCAACTGTAAAGTGTCTTTATTTTGTTTTGCTTTACAGTCACAGTTTTATATAGCAACAGCTCAAGTAACATTCAGTCTGATGATGCTGTTGTGCAATAGAACTAGAGTAGTTTTTCTACTGTGCACTGATCAACAGAAAATGAATCAGCACTCATTTTGATAATGGATCAGTAATTTCACTCATTCACTTTTCAAGCAAGACTGCCAAGCATCCCCAAGTTTTCAATTTTCAATTTGTTTTTTTTATTTTCTCTGAAAGTTTAGTATCTTATGATTTTAAGCTCATGAAGTCAAAGATGTAATTTCCCCACCATTAAAGCAGAAGTAAGCGATCCGGTGGTTTTGGCTAACTTCCTGTCAGCAGATGGAGTTAGCAGTCCCCGCCCTCGTCCCTACGTCACCACATTCACGCGCATCCCTTGGCTGCACACACAGAGAGGACCGCCCCTTTATGCCGTTCTCTCTCCTCATTGGATAAAGGTTGTAGGATACAAGGAAAGTTTTCTCCTCGGCTTACAGCAGAGCAGAGTGACTGACAGACCCGTGTTTCAGACCAAACACTCTATATAAGTGATTTCCGTCGGAAGATAGAACTATTTAAGACTTATATTAACACAAACATTCTGCTTACTTCTGCTTTAAGGAATATTAATGATCAAGCTCCTTATACATTTTTTTAATATGAATTGATTCTATAAATGTCAGATAATGTGACATCTCTCAGTATTTTGTCTTTGACCAACAGTTTGAAAAGGTAAACCAACAAATATTCACATTTAACAACTAATTGATGACTAGTTTACATTTTGACTTATTGTCTAAGCATAAGCTCCCTCTTCATCGTCTGCTGGCGCTGTGCTGCTCCTCCTCTGAGCTTATCAGGCTGCCTTCCTTATGTTCAGAAAATGGGGGCCTCGCTATTTAAGTTCTGTAGCTGGCTCCTTCTTCAAGAGGACGAGCATGAGGCAATTAGGTTGGCGCTCATCATTTCAGTGACGGAGACATCCCTCCATACTGCACTGTACGTGTCTGTGTGTGTGTATGTGTGTGTGTGTCCTGCCAGCCTGCAAAGCCTTCTGCACGCAGCCCTGCACCAAATCCTACTGCTACAGTCCAACAGCCCACATCATACACCCAGGCCAGCTGGATTAAAAGGGGCCATATGGTGACGGAGGAGAGTGTGGAGGCCAACGTATGCAATATTTGTGCATCTTAAAAGGCCACAGAGGAACATGTCCTGATGTGTGCAGGGCCACACGAGGCCACAGGAATAAACCGCCGTCTTAACTATTAACTTCAGTGTAATCGTGTGCATGCTGGTGTTTGCTCAGCATGTGTGCGTTGTCCGCGTGTGGAAGCATCGAAGCCTGTGCTTTTCTGTTGAAAGGCTTATTGCCGAAACCATGAATTTAAGGTTATTTGTCAATTTGAGAGCGTATCTTGCTCACCGCTGTGCTCCTCTATCCCTGTGTGTGCCCTGATTGCTAACACGCTGCTTGGGGTTTTGCCAACACGGTGCTCAGTGTGTATGAACAGAGTGGAGCTCACCGTCGCCCCAGTCGGAGCCCTGTCCTCCCTCACACAACCTTTCACCGCGCACGGACGCACAAACACACACACACACGGTGATGAACATTTTACAAAAGAAGGGGAGGCAGGTTAGTCGACAGGAAACCTGCAGGATGGTTTACATGCCAGGCTTTGGTGGAATTGTCCTTGACTTTCAGCGGAACGCCTCACTAATTAACCATCTTTGTGCTCTGTAGGTGACATCCTGTTGAGGAGCGGAGTTAACAGGTTCTTATTGTGTGAAGGTTCTGCTTGTTAGTGACTGTGAGGCTTCAGTCCGGCTGTGGAAAATGTTAAAGAGACGTGTCGAACTCAAAGTTCGTCCTTGTAGCTAGTTATTAAAATGAGGGTTGTATCTTCCTGCAGACATGAACAATTGCTGGAGATTTCATGGCAATCAGCACATTTTGAGATATGAGGGGTGGGAAAGGAATTGTCTCTGAAAACACAAGAGCATTAGTATTCATCTGGGGAGCATGAAGAGCCCGGTCATCAATAAAGATAAGACAAGATAAGAAATACATACAAGATCTAAATAAAAAGTAAAAAGTCTTCTGCGGTGTAAACCAGGTATTGAGAATAGCGATAGAGAGTCACACACTGCACAATTAACAGCTGGTGAGATCCATGCTTGTTTGAACGGCTACACAGCCAATGTAATTGCACCACTACTTAAGTTCATTGACAAAAACACAAAGGTCTGACAGTACTAGTCACCTTGGTATTAACCCTCGATACATCGACAGCACTGTGTGCCGTCGAGTCTGCCTGGGATGAAACGCATCCTCCCCTGGAGACTGTAAGATATCGGCCCAGGGTTCCTGCCTCTAGCCTACTGTGTGTGTGTGTGTGTGTGTGTGTGTGTGTGTGTGTGTGTGTGTGTGTGTGTGTGTGTGTGTGTGTGTGTGTGTGTGTGTGTGTGTGTGTGTGTGTGTGTGTGTGTGTGTGGCTTTGTGAACTCCTGATGAGAGCCCGTCTCCATAGACACAGTCCTGCCTGCTTTGGATGCCGTTACCTGGTGAAGATATTTATTTTTTTTTTATTTAAAGGTTTATTTGAAATGGGACCTCACATATTCATGAACATACAAAAAAACAACAATTAGTTGTAGTAAATATGTCGGATTTAGCTAGGAGCTAGTTTCCATCCGTAGTCCCATGACACTTAAATAAATAGAATTACAATCAGACATTTAAAAACGATAAACATATCAACAATAGTGACATCCATCTCACTACACTACACTACACTGTAGCTGTAAAGGAGCTGTAACTCACTGTACACCATCTACAGTTTGGCCCATCATGAATTAAGATGCAATCTTCAATCACGTTGCTTTATTTCTACTCAAAATTTCACACTTTCTATCTGGTTTTGGAATCACTTTGTATGATGCAATGTGTGTGCAAGCCACACAGTTTCACTTTCACTAACTTTGTGTGTGTGTGTGTGTCTGCATGTGTGTGTGGTGATATGAGGAGCAAAAGTAGAGAGGCACAGTGCATAACTCTTACACCACATGACCATCCTCCAGCTGATCACTTGTGACATTTTTTATTTGCACAGATTAACTCATTTATGTCTCAGTTCTGTGGCATTTCTTTTTTCTTTTCTTTTTTTTCTGCAAACAACCGTGCAGCATCTTTAGCTGTTTGCATTGCCATCGGACTGTAAGAGCCTTGTGTGCTCTTGAAAGACACCACAAAGAAAAGTGCATTGATTCCAGAACAGAGGAAGATGGAGAGGGTAGGTGTGTGAGTGGAGGGGGGTGGGGTGTGGGGGGGTATGTGAGAAGAAGAGAAATGAGAAAGGAGTGAAAGAGAGAGAGAGAGAGATAGAAGGCGAAAACAAAATGGGAGGGAGGTTAGAGAGAAGGCATGATAATGAGCCCTACCTCTGACACATCCTCCTGTTTCTATGGAGACCAAGGAGCCAATCCTGTGGCCCTGCTGAGGACTGTACTACTGAGAGCAGATAAGAGGGTGGAGAGAGGCATACGCAGATGCTTCGCTGTGTGTGTGTGTGTTGATGAGAGGCAGTCAGATCTCCTGCAGGTTGTGTCCTCTTGCTTTTATTTTGAAGTAAAGAATCACCCTTCATCAGCCAGGCTTTAGGAAAACAGAGGCTTCTCTCCAGTGATAGCTCCTGTACTGTAGCCTCTGGGCTCTATGACACTCCCTACACCACCACCAGCAGCAGCAACACCCCTCCCCTTCCTCTTCCTTCCTCCATCAGCATCACCAGCTATACCACAACCTCCTCTCCCCCCCCACCAGCCGCCAGCCTCTTGGACGCTCCTTGTTACATCACACGCACACCGCTCTCTGGCAGCCCCGTGTTTGTGACTGGGAAGGGAGAGAGGGAGAGTGAATGCGAGGAGGGAGCCTGTGTGTGCGCACGCCGTCCCACACCGTTCGAGTCCCATTGACCAGCAACACAGGATGGACAAGCCAAGCGTGTGGCGCGCCGTGGTGAGCAGCACGGACCCCAGGCGGACACGAGACCCCGCCGGGTCCCACTCCAGCAGACCGGGCTCTGCCATGGGTTACCGGCTGTACGACATGTGAGTAGCATGTTCAGTGATGGATGATTGCTGTCTGGTCCGGTGTAGCTCCCATTCATGGAGACGAGGCAGTGGAGTGGGAGGGAGGAGGAGGTGGCGTAAAAAAAACAAAAAAAACACGGCGTCTACCTCTCTAGTGTCTGTGCTGAGTCACCTATGGAATCCAGACCTTTCCGTGTCGCTCTCATGTTCCCGTTCCCGTGCTCTTTGTAAACAACGTCTCTCTCCTGGCTGGGGAGGAGGGGGGTGCATGATGGCAAAGATGTTATTGTATGAATGGGATGCTCATATTTCAACGTGATCAATCACTGCCATGTGCCTCTGAAACCCGAGCGGTCGCTCTCTCCTCTCCCTCTTGGATTCGTTAATGTGAGAGCTGTACATTATGACTGGAATCACAACAGAGTCATGTGAGCGGTGGTGGTGTTGGAGCCTCGGGTGGCTGAAGGGGGGGAAATGACTCATTTCTGGATGATGCTGTGACAGCTCTTACAGAGCACATGAGTTCCTTGCAGCCTCTCTGCCATATATTTGTGGGTGTGAGTGTGTTCCTGTGTGTGATTGGTACGATGTGTAAGTGTGTATGTGTATGTGTGTGTGTGTGAGTGGCATTGCTAGAGTGTGTGTGTGAGTGTGAGTGTGTGTGTGTAAAATGCGGCTGCTTCAGAGCTGTTATTTTTGGGATGGCGATGAGTCCTACATTCTGTGTGTGGAAACCGTGCATTTCTCCTTCAGTAAATCATGAGTCACTTATGCTGGGAGGACAGGAAAGACAAATTGATGTTGTCTTATCTTTATTTAATTTTTTTCATGGAGCCATGTTAGGGTTTGTATTTTCATTACAGTGAATTCTCTGCACACATCCTGTCCTTACCTAGTACACACAACACAATTAGCATTTGGCTGAATAAGCACTCTGCTGCCTTATTTCTCCGCAGAGGCACATTTAAGTTTGTTCCCCCTTGTTGTCACGTGTGTGTGTATGTGTGTGCGTGTGCTGTCTGCAAAGTGTTGGACCCCCTGATTCCTCTACAGCCCCTGTGTTGCATTTTTCACACATGTACTCGCCAGCTGGTGCATAACGTTGAGCTGAATTACCCTGTCATGTCATGATTTAAAATACCGTAAACGGGGATCAGTCATCTTAATGAATATGAGACCTTCACGGGTCTCCACTGAGTCCTTCACAGGCAATATCCCGCTGCCATTCACTGGTTTACAGTAAATCTCTGCCTTGTTTCACATGTGTGAGACACACAGTAATATGCACGGGACCATGAGACAATGCTCACATTCTCAAGTTCTTTCAGCGCACCACTAATTATAATTTACTTACATGATTGATTCTTGTTTTTGTTGTTGCGTAATAAGCAATTGAACATTTCCATCTGTCTGTGGTTCTGGAGATAGTGGCTGATTTATTTCCACTCTGCTTCCTCGCAGCCTCGATCCAAGGAAAAGGCTTTAACCACAGAGAGTCACGTGACCGGGCCGAGGGCCAGAGCTCAGGAGGTGAAAGCTCGGTGCAAATCGATGACTCTGTGAAACATTCATTAGCTGTTGTTGTTGTTGTTGTGGGACAGAGGAGATGTGCTGCAGACTGACTGTAGTATATGACAGAGGCTCCCCGTGTCTGGTCAGTACTCATTCTGATTGGGATCTGGAGCGGGATGAGTTTGTTCTGTTCTAAATGTCATTTCATCATCACTGGCAGCAGCCAAACCCCCCCTCCCCCCCTCCCCCCTTAGTCCCTTTTGGATTTCTAATGCTGTGCCAACTACACTGGAAAGCCAAGAGCAGGACATCCTGAGTTTGGCCTTTAAAGATACTACACTTCACTGCTCTGGCCTCGAGGGATGCAGAGGTTGCCTTGGGCTGAATACTCTTAAAATAATACGAGGTGTGTTGTCGCGTTCGGTTCATCACCGTGGAAGTTTGCTGCCCCTGAAAGTGCATGTTGAGCATGCAAAGGGAAGCTGAAGCTGAAATTACTGAGGCATTTTACTGTAAGTAATCAAACCATGTCTGTTAATGTGCCTTCATGTGTGAAGCCATCTGACAGAGAGTTTAGGGAACTGGTTGTCATACAGTTTGCTGGTGCAGAGAGACTGTACAGCTGGGCCTCACAGCAGGGAGATGCAGTGTATGTTAACACTGCATACAATCATTGCAACAAAATAATCAAATTTGTAGGGGTGTGCATTGGCACTGCCCTCACGATTCGATTCGATTACGATTCAGCAGGTAACGATTCGATTCGATTCGATTCTCCGATGCATTGCGATGCATTGCAATGCATCAAAATTCTACTGCACACAACATGGCAAATTTTTCATCAGTCATGAAATATTGAACAACAGATTTTATCGGCTGCTATGTATTATCACTCTCCTGTATCTTTGACATAAATGTCATAAAATAAAATTGAATGGTACAGGTATTGGATATGGCATTTTCAAACCTGAAAAAGAAAACATAAATCACTTCTAGGGCTGCCCCCAAAAATTAGCCGACCAAAATTTCATTGGTCGATTGGTCGCAGGAAAAAACAAACAAACCTTTGGAGCCGTGTCTTGTCAATATTAGCTAACTCAAAATCAATATGACTTAACTATATGAAAGACTACGGGGCTTTTATTTTGAAGGGCCCGATACAGGAAGTCGTGACACTTTCTGTTGTGGTTGTTTTTACAAGGCACGACAGGTCTCTCTCTCTCTGCATCAGAGACCCCCCCAGCCTGAGCTCAGTCACTCACCCTCCTCTACTGTGTTTATTGGTGATAAACGGGCATACTTCCTGTAGTAGGCTAACGGTAAAACCCGATCGGCTTGTTGAGTCTCGGACCCGACACGGCCGGACTCACGAGCGTCAATTAATTAATTCTCGACCCGACCGCGGGTGAAAAAAAAAGGAAAAAGAAAGCCAGCGGCAACACTGCTACTGCTGGTGCTGCTGCTTAGCCTGTAGCTACAGGCTGCGCATGTCGTTGCTCCGGAAACGCCCCCGGAGGTAGTTGAAACTTCACAACTTTATTTGAGGCCAGAAAATAAACAGTGACATAATCGATTATGGCACGTTGCCGCATCGATGCTGAATCGTGCATGTCCCGCATTGCAATGCATCGCCGAATCGATTATTGTTGACACCCCTACAAATTTGGTGCAAAAACAAGATTTTAAAAAAAAAAGACTGTATTGAAAAATCCACATTCTATGACTTTTTTTGTGTCGTGGGCGTGTGAACACTTCCCATCTTGCCTCCATCTTTGCTTTCTAATAATTTGCAAATGTTTATTCTTCCAGATGATGGAAGATGTGCACTGGAGTTGAGATGTGAACACTTTCTTTGAAAGCCAACGCTTGGTAATCCTATTGTCCCTGACATCGTGATCCAGGAGGTTTGATCTTTGTGCGTGGATTATTTTCTGGGATTCACAATCACTTTTCTGTGCCTGACACACACAGCGAGCGTGTACTGTATCACTGCACGGACAAGGTGGCTAATAAACATCAATAGGCTTTCCCCTTCATTTAGATAATGTCACGTATTCTCAGAGGGCGCTCATGCCATAAAGCCGTTACAAATTTCCTATTATTGGCTGAGAGGGTCTTAATGCGATGGCCCTGTTTAAGTGACGCCAGCTCTGATGAAAAAGTGAGTGCGTCACCAGAGCTGTAAGGCACTGACAGCACATTTGAGCCTGAGCCTTTTGACGACACAGTGTGCGAGGACAAAGACAACTGCTAGCATAACTCTGAGTACGTCCACATTTGAGGACGCAACTGTCGGATGCATTGGTGTTATTACATAAGACAACAACTGTATATAGTGCATGGCACTGCCAGCACATGGGCTGGCATAGAACATGCTGTCAGTTCGTATAGCATCAGTGGATGAGGTGGGGGGCATTGTGCTACAAAGCTGGAAGTGAGTCATTTGTTAAAGCAGGGATACATGCTGAATGTATGTAAAGGCCTGTCATCATGATGAATCTTTGCTTTTTCACTTGTCTTGCTGCACTAGTCGCCCACTGCCATTAATGACTGCTGCCATTCTGTAAGTGAACATAATTACAGTCATTACAACACTGTGTTTTTTTTTTTTTTTTTTAGCTCAGTTATTATGTCAAGGACTGTTTAGCGTTTTTATCAATCAATGACTCTGACAGATTCAGAACTTTCCCACTGAGATTTCCTCTCACAGATGAGCAGAACTCAAGAGATTGTGGAATAATAGATAGTGAACAGATAAGACTGGATTACACGAGGGTCGCGATTCACCTCGCTGAGGTGTTTTGACATTGCAAGTGTAAAAGGATCTCTAGTAGTAAAGCAGCTTACTGTACTATTTTTCCCCCCATCAATTCTACAGTGGCATTTTGGCTTTTGCCAGAATAGCACAAACTTGGCAAAGGCAGAGCTCGGTCAGCTCAGAGGCTGTCATTTGCACACTAAAAACGTCAGCAGCTGGACATCTGTGGGCCGGCACCGAGTTGGCTGAGTCTGCAGCTGGAGCCGTGTCAGCCATGTGTAAGGATTATCAAACCAACGGGATCTGCTGGACTCTCGAGGGCACATCTCAGTGAGTTCAAGTTTCTTCAGGGGAGAAACTAGTGCTGATGCATCCGTGGTTTTTTGAAAACAGCCCATAATAAGCCCCTTGCCTTTGCCAATAGCAGCATCAGAAGCGACAGCACGGAGGAGAGTTGGTTGCATCAGAAAAAGGATGCATCTCCAGAACATTTTGTTCCTCTGGCAGAAATAAAAACAGATACGAGGATATGTTTATCAGCAACAATGTTATATAATAATAAGCATACCAAGATATCACTGAGCGCGTTATCAGGCATATTTATTCTTATTTCCATGGGTTTCAAATTGAAATAAGCTTTTCTGCAGAGCGCTTAAAGATTGACTCATGCTTATACAGTATATTCTTTCAATGCATGTTTTTTTTCTTGCCATCATGACTCTGGACTTTCTGTATGTGCAGTGTTTGCTTACTTCGTACAAGATACGCTAATCCTGTCAGGGATTTTACACGGCGAATCATAGCGATGTGTTAACAGTGGCTCAGTTATAAACCCAAACACATTATTCGACAAGCCAATGATTATTAAAAGGAGACCCTGTCTTCCTCTGTATTTAACAGGAAGCTCGATTAATGTACTTCCTGGCAAATACTTCCTTCTCTGCTGGACACGTGCACATGCGCTGGTGGTCCTGGGTCTAAGTGTACCCCCACTCTTTGACAGGGGAGACGGTTGTTCCTCATCAGCTCTGGCCTCAGGTCATGAAAGGCCCCTAAAGTAGCTGGCAGAAACAGAACAACGATGGGATCCACCTCCAACCAGCCACAGAGGATCTTTTCCCCCGCCCGCTTTGTTCTCCTTTTCTTTTCCTCGGTGTTTGTCTCTGTTTGTGCTTTCTCCTCTAATACAAAGCCAAAGCTGGAGGAGTGAGTCGGCTGTTATTGTGGATCTCTCCCGTCCTTGTCCTCCCTGTCTCTTCCTTTCTCTCTTCTTAGTTTTGTCTGTCACCCTCCTTCTCCTTCTATCCCCCCCACCATCCACCCCCCACCCCCCCTCTGCATCTTCTGCATGATGTCTTTCAGGCTGGCGGCTACACAGCTGTACTGTACAGTCTGTGTGATACAAGAGCCTGCGCTCCTTCAAACTGTGCTAACTTTCATGTAAGATGATCTCCCCAGAATCCCTCTGTAAAAATGATATTATCTGCCCTGTAGTATAAACTAACATGCCTCTGAGATACTGCCTCCCTCTCTGCCGGGTGTTGGTATCTCCCTGCTCACTGCAGGAATTTGGTTTTCATCCCAAACAGAAGAGGAGGCGTAACTGTGTGTCACATCAGAGCGGCACATATGCAAAGAGCCGAGATATGACAGTAGAAATGAAAAACAAATCAATCTCATAAGGCACACTCTCAGCTACATTTTCCATTTAGCGGCCATGAATTGAGTTTAACGATCTGAAATCTTTTCTCTTTTTTTTATGTAAACACGTCCAAGTGAGCCACTAGAGGTCCGAGGTCTGCCATTCATTGAATGTGGTATGAATAAGAAATAAATGAATTTCCATTATGTGTTGATTTGCTGAGTGAATCAGCATGCCAGTCAGACTCCTCGTTCTCCCCGATCACATCATCTCATTGGTCGATAAGCTCCTAAAGCAGTGGAAGCTTCTCCGATCCACCACCAGGGGGTGAACTTTTCTAACACATCCACTCAGACAGGCTGTCCTTCACACAGACATTATTACCAGCTCATGTTCTTCTGTGTACTTAGTGAAATCCTAGTTATCATGATGTCTTGATGGATTTACCTTTTACATTTTTCTCTGTGATCCCTGGAGATTAGACCTATATCCTC